>NC_090932.1:517927492-518243429 GCF_040938575.1 Ambystoma mexicanum
TGACCTTGTATCCAGAGACCACAGAGAATATCCGGATGTCTTCCATCAGGTAGGGCATACTCAGTTTGGGTTCCCTCATAACCACCAATAGGTCACTCGCGCAACACCAGAGTTTTCTGGAGCATCCAATGTTTCCAATTCCAGCTATATTTTCATTCACCCTGAGCATTATTGCCAGAGGTTCCATTGCAAGAATGAACAATAACGGACAAAGAGGGTAACCTTGCCTTATCCCTCTTATCTCGAATGCCTCAGAGACTAGTCCATTTGTGAGTACACTCGCAGTTGGACTCGCATACAGAAGACCTACACAACCTAGAAAGTTAGGCCCAAATCCCATCCTCCTCAAACTTTCAAACAGGTAGAACCATTCAGTCCTATCAAAGGCCTTCTCTGCGTCGAGTGAGAATAGCAGAGAATATAAATAAGCAAGAACTGCAATGCATGGGTCCAATAGATGCAACATTGCCTCCTTCAGCTAACAAGAGGGAAGGAAAATTGATGGTAGCCAAATGTCCTTATTGGCATACTAGGGAGGAGGAGGGACGAGTCCACAAGATCAGTCTATTAAGTAACACCCTGAGGAAGGAAGGAGGGGCAACCAATGACATGAGTTTCCCTAATCAGGAAACTGATGTATGTGCCACCAGAAATCAAACCTTCTGAGGAAGGAAAGTGAGTGGGATTGCCACTACCTGCTCAAATGGAGGAGATTGCAGTGACTTGAACACTAGTAGATGGTTCCAGGAAGGGTGGGCAGCTCTAACTATAGGGCCTGTGAATTCAAAACAGAGATAAAGGCATGTAGCATCGGAAGACATCTGGGAGAGAGCCCCCCATTGCATAGTTGGATGATAGCCCATTGCACTCTCAAACAGGACATATCTTCCTCTTGTAAAAATCCTGCATGCAAATGGGCAAAAATGAATAATGTTGGGATACCATCACATGTGACAGAGTTGCCACAAATAACCACTCTGACACCGACTGACGGACCAAGGATGTTTATTGTAAGTTACTTTAAACTAGAGAGTTTCAGTGATCAAAAGTGGTGAGAACTTCAGGGCTAACCAGGGCCTTCAGGAAGTTGTGCTAGGGTCGTACCTCTTTCTCTGTACTTCGCACCAGTTTGCCCCCCTCCCTAGCCCAGGCTTCTGTCACAGGGGCTAGTACTACCAATTGGTGACACCTATCTGTCTATTATCTAACTTAGGCAGCAGATGGATTTTGAATTTTGGAATCTGGCCATTACCTGCTAACTTGACTTAGTGAAAACTAGCAATGACATGCTGAATTGGCTGAATATAATCTGGCCATAAAGCACCATCTACCGATAATGGAAACTGACATTTATGTGATAGAGATTTTGGCATTTGGATATGTTGCGTTAATGGGACATCATGGGTGCTGGCAATGATGTGCTAACTGGGCATGAGGAAAAGTGGCCCATGTGTGCTAAGTGGGTATTATGTTTTTTGCAGGATTTTTTGTGCTTTCCATAAAAATCGAATTTCGATGTCCCTTTAAACCTGCACATTGACTGTTTTCTGCTGCATTTTTAGAACTTTCCTGAAAAATCGAATTTAGATGTAACTGTAAACCTGTCCATTGACTGTTTTTGGTGCATGCTTTCTTGAAAAATCGAATTTAGATGTGCCTGTAAACCTGTGCATTGACTGTTTTTGCTACATGTTAGCACCCACCCGGCATGGGTACGTAAATTCTGCTTCCCTGTGCATTTCTGGTTTAAAGCACCCCTTCATCTGTGCCTGCTTGGCTGCTAGGCCACCTGGTGAGCTTATTCGGGCACTGTGCTGCTTCTCTTTTCATCCCTTCCCGCTTCATGGCACTCTATCTCCCCTATCGATTGCAACTGCTACTCTATCACCTGTCCTGTCTCTCTCACGAAGTCTGGAAGAAAGAACCTTAAAGAGCCCTCTAGGCCTCTAATCCAGGTCTACCTATTGCTGGGTATGACGTTCTTTCATCTCGGGATGTTTTTTCGCGGGTTTTTTTGCCGCACATTTTTTGCTGAAAAAACTCATCGAATTTTTGGAGGGGTGTTAGAAAAATATATACATTGGGTGTGGGTGTTCGGGAATATATAAAAAATTGAAGGGGGTGAGGGAATTGAGGGGGAACCCCTCACAAAATAAAAAAAAAATAAGAATTCAATGAATTTTTTTTCGTAAAGAAATCTGCTGTAAAAAACCCTGCGAAAAAACATCCCACAATTAAATGACATGGAACCCTATTGCTGACACCTATGTCAGCGCTACTTCCAGGCAGACTATTGCTGACATCCTCTTCTTTGTCCCCTCCCCTGACCTATGTACACCCCACTTGGTCTCCACTCTCTCCCCTTTCTCCTCCTCACCAATCAATGGTGGCACTAGATGGGAAGTACTCTTGGAATACTTCTCATCCTCTAAATGCATCATTAATGTCTATCACAATGGCACCCATCATGGCCCAAGGTTCTCAACCTACTCTTCTCCTCCTTGTACAGAGCCTTCGCTCCCTCATTAACTTCTGCCCTTCTCCTGCTACTCCTCCTTCCTCCTCTCCTCTATCCCCTCCACCGCCACTGATGGGAGTACCACGCCCCTGTACACCTCTTTGGAAAACTTTCAAAAGGTGGTAATCAGCTTCACTTAGCTACTCTGAACGCTTGTTCTGCTGTCAAACACTCCTCTGACATCTGTCTCCTTCTTGAAGACTTTGATCTCGATGTCCTCACCCTTATTGAGGCATGGTTCAATGCCATCTCTGTCACTGCTCTTGACACTCTCCTTCCTGAGGGCTACAAATCCCCTCCAAACCCAGGCCCAACCGGTCTGGAGGTGGTGTGGCCCTGATTTTCCTGGAGTGGGTCCCTGCTTCTATCATACCCACTCAATCCTACCCCTCATATGAATGCCTCGTCTGTAGGCTTAGGGTCCCTCCTACTCTCTCACTCACCCTCACTAACATCTACAGGCACTACCCGGCCCTATCTCTCTCTTCCTCTCTGAATGGGCTGGCCTCACCTCCCCGCTCTTGACCACCTCTTCCTCCTCTTCCTCAGTGACTTCAACATCCACCTCGACTCTCCTGAATCAGCCTCCTTACTGTTCTGTGACCTCTGTGACTCATTCTCTCACTATTCTTCCTTCCAGTCTGACCCACTCAGCCAGACACATTCTGGATGCCCTCATCTATGGAGTTATCCCACTCTGAAACTCGGTCACTACCCCCTTCTCCTGGTCTGACCACTCTCTCCTCTCCACCCGCTTGGGGCCCTTCGTCCCTCTGTCTCAACATCCCCCCACAATGCCAGCATCCTCAAAGTCATTCGACCGGTATCAGGTAATAATGTCCCCACACATAATGTCACCATACATAATGTCACTAGGAAAAGCCATTGGCGACATTATATATGGTGACATTATGCAGGGGACATCCCCGCTTGTTGTGGGGATGTCCCCTACTACCCTTGTAAAAAATTAAAAATAAAAAATAAAAATCAGGGTCTGCGCTGCAGGGGTGTCACCCGCATGTTCAATGTAATAATGTCTCCATTCGACCAATGAAGTGAGCGTCAGTCGCGGTCTTTGCTTCCACTTATATCCCCTCTCCTACCCCTGCTTCTGATTCTCCCTCTGACTCTGTCCTGCACCTCACCATCTGTAACACCCTCGATATCCTTGCCCCTATCATGAGGATCCGCCTGAAACCTGCCTGCAAGTGCAACGGCTGGTATGACTCCGATGTAGCATCTCCGAAATGTATGTGCAGAGTTGCTGAATGGAAGTGGCAGACCTCGGGTTCATCCACTGACAAACTGGCCTGCTGCCTGCTCCAAAGGCAATATCGTTTTAACATCCACTCCAAGAAGAGGGCTCACATCCAAGCTCCATCCTCTGAAGCCACTAACAATACGGCTGAACCTTTCAAAATCTGCAAGGAACTCGCCAATCCAACTGCAGTCTCTATGTCTCTTCTTCCTTGCCAAACCCTCTGCACCGCATTGGCCTCCCCTTTCTCATCTAAAACTCAGGACATCCTGTCCTCACTCTCCACCACCCCCACCTCCACTCCCACTCCCGCTCTCCTGCCTCCTCTCCCTCCACCCCCCCTTATTCTCTTCCCTCCACCCATAGTACCTGAGATCTTTAAAGTTGTCCGCTCTATGAAGTCTCATCCAAACAGGTGGCCCTGCTCCTCTAAAACCATTAAGCACAACATCTCTTCTGATTTCTGCAACCACTTCTCCACCACTGGCTCTTTCCCTCTACCCCTCAAGCACTCCCTTGTGCATCCTCTCCTAAAAAAGCTGTCTGCTGACCCTTCCTGCCCGTCTAACGAGCACTCCATTTCCACCACCCCCTTCTTGGGTAAACTCCTGGAGAAGCTGGTCCTCCCCCAACTGATCCGTCAAACTGAACTCGCTGGTTGCCTCCATGACCATCAATCTGGATTCCGGGTATCCAGAGGCATGGAAACTGCTCTCCTTAAAACCCATGAAGATCTGCTCACAAATCTTGACTCTAACTCTCCTTCTGTTCTCATTCTCCTCAAACTCTCCTCTGCCATTGACACGGTTAACCATTCCATCCTCTTAAAACGGCTCTGTGATACCCTTGGCATTACAGATCGGGCACTGTACTAACTGACTTCCTTCCTTACTAACCACCCCTCCCAGTTGCAGCTCGGCCCTTACTCCTCTACCAATTCTCTCTCTACCTGTGGCGTCTCCGAGGGCTCTATCCTATCGCCATGGCTCTTCAGTATCTATCTTGCCCCCCTTGCCCACCTGATCTCATCCCTGTCTCCTCATTTCCAGTGTTACACTGATGACACACAGCTTTCCTTCAAATCTCCCCATACTACCTCCTCCTCCTCTTCCTTCATCCCTGATTGTCTGACCGCCATCCAGGCTTTGTGTGTGGGTAACAACCTCTGTCTTAATGCCAGTCAGACGGCGATCCTTGTTATTGGAACACCTGCACCATGTTTCCCTCCCACCCTCTGGTCACCCTCCTTGGGCATGCTACCTTCACCTTCCTTTGAGGCCAAAAACCTCAGGTCCATCTTTGACTCCTCCCTCTCCTCTACACCTCCCATCTTGGAGCTTGCCAAGAAGGCCCACTTCCAACTTCACCTCCTTAGAGGCATTCTCCCTTTCCTCACCTTTTCCCAGAAGCTCAATCTTTCCAGAGCTCTGGTCCTTTCTAGGCTGGACTACTTCAACAGCCTCTTCCTCAATCTCCCCCTTTCCTCCCTACTCCCCCTTCAGCTATTCCAGAATAGGGCTGCAAGACTTTACCTTGGCCTTAAGCTCAGGGATCTCTCAAGCCCTAAAATATCTCCACTGGCTCCCGGTGGCCAAAAGGATCAAATTCAAGACCCTGTGCATTATTCGCAAGACATTCTGGGGCCTGGAACCACACTATCCCCAACTTTCTCTCCCTAAATACCTCCCTGCTAGAGCCCTCCACTCCTCTAACTCCAACTCTCAGCTTGTCAAATGCTTCCCCAAGCACGGAGTGGGAGGCTGGTCTCTCTCTTCGGCTGGGGCCTCTCTTTGGAACAGCCTGCCCAGCAATGTCCCAGAGACAACTTCTTCCAGCGGGAGCCCATGCTCATTGGGCATCATCAAGTAAAGCTGTTTGCACTGTGACAAGGAAGCAGGACTTCCTCCCTTAAGGTCCATCCATAACGACTGGGCATTGACATAAAAGCAAAGTATGACTTACATTTTCTTACAGGTAGGCCAGGTGGGGAGATCCCCACACAGTATTGCATCCTGACTCTAAAGAAAGCATTCTGCCAGTGTTTTAAAGTGCTGCTTACATTTCTACATTTATGCTTGTGGGGTAACACAGTAATAATCTTAGTACATTTTTAGGACCATTGACAGTTGGTGCATTATTACTGAAACTAAGAATAACTGTAGAATCACATAGCACTGTATATATTGTCTTACCTATTGGAGTAAAGGATCTTGAGTACAAAGTGAGTCTTGTTTATTTGTATATAACCACCTACATCTTATGTCATAAGAACTGTGTTAGCACATAACATAGTGTGTCGGCATTCCTCTGTGGAGGCTTGCAGATTCACTGTACCTAGTAACCAGCCTGCATATTCTCTGTGAGTCTCAGCTTTGGCTGCTTGTCCATTGCTACCCTTTGAGAGCCTTGACAAGCGTGCCTGTGTGCCTCTACCCTAACCATTGTGGGTAATATCACCGATAAACCCCTTCCAGTCTGTACACCTACCTTATGTAACTATTGAATATTGTCCATATGAAATGGCTAGCTCGTAGCTTAGATTGATTACTTTTTCTGTACTAAGACGGATATTCTTCCATTTACAGATTTTTGCTCCTGCAAATGGCCTGAGCCGAAAAACCTTGGGCATCATTATGTTGACCTTTGATAAAGGATGCAGCACTTGCTACCGCCACTTTCATTTAATTCTCTACAGAGACTGTTGCTGCCCTTTTCACCATTGCCTCTTCTGCAGCTCCTGTTCTAGCATCAACAGCACTACCTGCATTGCCATACTGCTGTCCTAACTCCTTCTCCAAAAAACTGAGATTAATCCATCTGTGCAGCCGTTTTCATTTCTGTTTGTTTTTGAATGCTTTGCTTAAAATTGAATTTAGGCACACGTTCCACCTGTGCAGTCATTTCCGTTTTGAAGGTTTTATAGTGCTTTGGTAAAAATCAAATGTAGGTGCATTTACAAACCTGTCTTGATTCTATACGCCTTAGCACCTCCATCACACCTATTGTATTCTGTCTGCTTGGCCACCTGGTGCGATCCTAACACTGTATAGTGACTCTTCCCTCTCTCTGCTTCCTCTGATCGACCCCCCCCCCGCTACCTCGCTCATGGTGCTCTCCATCTCCCCTATTTTCTCAAACTGTTTCTCAATCTCCTACCCCCACTCTCTCACTAAGTCTGGAAGGAAGAAACTAAAAAAAGGTATTCCTGAGATCCAACCCTGGTCTACCCATCGCAGACACCTCCATCAATGCTTCCTCTAGACAAACTACCACTGACATTTTCTTTGTTGTTCCTTCTTCTAACCTATGGACCACCCCATATGGTCTCTGTCCTCTCCCCCTTCTCCTCCTCATCTATTACTCACTGTGCATCTTCCAAATGCACCATCAATGTCTATCACAATGGCACTATCGTGGCCCAGGGATCTCAGCCCAACCTTCTCGTTCTGGACAGGTGCATTCCTTCCCT
This sequence comes from Ambystoma mexicanum, assembly GCF_040938575.1. Classification (NCBI taxonomy): domain Eukaryota; kingdom Metazoa; phylum Chordata; class Amphibia; order Caudata; family Ambystomatidae; genus Ambystoma; species Ambystoma mexicanum. Next base: position 517,934,738 of record NC_090932.1, read on the forward strand.
CTTTAAATTCCCACCCTTGCCTTCCACTCCGGCCTTCCCACATACCCTCCATCCCCTCCCCCTCAGGGATTGCACTGCACCCCTGTTCCCCCGTCTAAATCTTTCAAAGGGGCTCACCAGCTACACTTAGCTACACCTCAACTGTATCTCTGCCATTAAACACTCCGCCTCCTTGAAGACCTTGACATCCTCAGCCTTACTGAGACATGGTTCAAGGCCAGCTCTGTCACTGTTTTTGACACCGTTCTTCCGGAGGGCTATAAGTCATATCCAATCCCAGACCCTCTCGATCTGGTGACGGTGTGGCACTGATCTTCCCTGAGTGGACTCCTGCCTCCATCATCCCCATTCAATCCTTAGAAAGCCCAGTCTGCAGGCTATCTGTCTCCCCTTCTTGCTCTGTTACTCTTGCTACCATCTACAGCCCACCTAGTCCTACATCCCTTTTCCTCCCTGAATGGGCCGACCTTGCCTCTTCTCTTCTTGCCTCCTCCCCCAAACTTATCTTCCTCAGGGATTTCAATATGTATCTCGATTCCCCCGAGGGCAGCCACCTCTCTACTGTGACCTCCAACACTCTCTCCCTCTCTATCCTTCCCTCTGGTCCTACCCACTCTGCAGGGCACACTCTGGATGCTCTCATCTCATCATGCACCCCTCTTTCCAACCCCCTCACTGCCCCTCTATCCTGGTCGGACCACTCTCTCCTGTCTTCTTTCCTCGACCTACCCTTTCCCCAGTCTCCTTCCCCCACACTACCAGTCTCCTTCTCCATCATCCGACCGATGAAGTGTGTGTCAGTTGCTTCCTTTGCTTCCTCCTTCACCCCTCCCCATTCCTCTTCTTTGGACTCTCTCCCTGACTCTCTATCACTAACACTCTGGACATCCTTGCCTCTTGCATGAGGATTTGCATGTAGCCTGCCACGAAATGCAACTCGTGGTATGACACTGACAGCCGCTTTGAAACAAAAGTGCAAAGTGGCAGAGCGGAAGTGGCAGACATCTAGCTCATCCCCTGACAAAATGGCCTGCCGCCTACTCCAAAGGCAATACCATCTCTCCATCTGCTCCAAAAGAAGAGGTAATGTCCAAGCTCGCATCTCTGAAGCCACAAACAACATGGCTGAACTCTTTAAAATCTGCAAGGAACTCGCCAATCCTACAGCAGTCTCCTCTCCCACCCTCCCCTCTGAGGCCTTATGCTCACCAGTGGCCTCCCACTTTCCCTCCAAAAGTCTTGACATCCTGTCCTCTCTATCATCTGCTCCCTCTTCCCATCCCCCTCCATCTTCCACATCCCCTGACTACCCTATCTCCTCATAATCTCCTCCCTCTCTCCCATTGCACCAGATGAGATCTCTAGAGTCATCCGCTCTATGAAAGTCTCCTCTAAACAGGTGTTCCTTGCTCCTCCAGAACCATCAAGGACAACATTGGCATTGATATGATATGGCATTTGGAACGCGCCTATACACAAGTGTTTCTTGCCCCTGCTTTAGCTGACCTCTGCAACCACTCTTTTGCCACTGACTCTTTCACTCAATGTATCAAGCACTCCCTTGTGCACCCTCTCCTAAAAAGCCACCTGCAGATCCCTTCTGCCTGGTTAACTACTATCCTATATCTATCACCCCTTTCTTGAGCAATCTCATGGAGAAGCTGGTCAACCCCCAACTGACGCTCCACACTGAAATGGCTGGCTGACTGCATGACCACCAGTACGGTTTCATGGCAGCCAGAGGCATTAAAACTGCTCTCCTGAACACCCAAATAGACCTACTCTCTAATCTGGACTCTAATTCTCCATCTGTGCTTATCCTCCTCGATCTCTCCTCTGCCTTTGACACTGTCAACCACTCCATTCTCATAAACTGTCTCTGTGATATCCTTGGCACCATAGATAGGGCACTGATGTGGCTTACCTCGTTCTTCTCTAACAGACCCTCCCAAGTTCCAATGGGTAATTTCCTGTCCTCCATCTCACTCTCCACTTGTGGTGTCCCTCATACTCTACCCTATCTTCATGGCTCTTCAACATATGCCTGGCTCCTTTGGCCGATCTGATTTCCACCTACTCCCCTCACTTCCAGTGTTATGCAGGCGACACACAACTCTCTTTCCGGCTGCCTTCCCATACCTTTTCCTCCTCCTCTTCCTGCCTTTTACCTGATTGCCTGACTGTTATTCAGGCATGGTGCTCTGCCAATGATCTCTGCCTCAATGCCAGCAAGACTGACAAGACAAAAACCCTTGGGATAATCTTTGACTCCTCTCTCTCCTTCTCTCCACACATCACCGACCTTGCCAAGAAGTCACATTTTCAGCTCCATCTCCTCAAGGGCATTCTACCTTTCCTTACTTTGCCCCAGAAGCTCAATGTCTCCAGAGCCCTAGTTCTCTCTAAATTTAACTACTGCAACAACCTCTTCCTCAACCTTCCTCTTTCCTTCCTTTACCCCTCCAATTAATCCAGAATAGGGCTGCAAGACTTATCCTTGTCCTCAAGCCCAGGGACTGCATCTCTCAAGCCCTAAAATCTCTAAACTCGCTCCCTGTGACTGCAAGGATCAAATTCAAATCCATCTACATCATCCACAGGGCTGTCTGGGGCCTCGGACCTCTCTACATCCAGCTTTCCATCCCTAAATAACTCCCAGCCAGCACATTTCGGTCCTCTGGCTCCAACTCTCTGCAGGTCAAATGTTTCTCCAAGCAGAGAGTTGGAGGTAGATCCCTCTGCTCCGCTGGTGCCTCCCTCTGGAACAGCACCCCTGTCCCCATCAGACTTGAACCGGATCTTCTAAAGCTCTGGAAACTTCTAAAGACCTTCCTTTTCTCTGCTGTCTTTCATCTGCCCATCCCTTGCTAAGCTCTCCACCTACTGCTGAGAATGAGGCCTGGGCCCTTCTGAGTCATACAGGGACCAGACCACCACCCCCTACCAGTACCTCCCAGTACCCTTCGCCAGCATTTGCCCTTGGGTACCCTTTCCCAGACTATCCCTACCCAGTCCCTTGCCAACTGCACTTTGCCCCCCCATCTTTCCCCTGGCACTTGCAACTTTGGCCTGTACAACACTTGCCTTCCCCCTGCTGGGGGGAGGGAGGTCCCCTCCTCCATTGCACTTCTCCCTCTTCCCTCAACCCCTTGCATTTATCTCCTGAAGCACTTGCATGTTAGGATTGTCACAAGCCCAATATAACCGTCTTTTGTTTTCCTGTTGCTGGTTTTTTCTTATGTTATCCCTTGCCCCCCCCCTGTCTTGTTGAGCCTGAAAACACTTGTGTATTGATGCCATATATATGTCCAATAAATAAATAAATGCCTGTGAATTTTGCTTATTCTTTGGATTTAATATGATTTTTTTTATTGGTTAAGAGATTTACATTGGCATTATCACTAATTTGGATTTCTTGGGCAAAAATTATTGTTTTGTATTTTATTGAATTTATATAGTGTTTTAATCCAAAATGCTTTACAAGAGGAACAAGCAGGATACAACAAACTTTTTTTGTACTTTAAGGAATTAGTCCGTACTTTTAAGGAATTAGTCCTAATATATTCTCTTGACTTCATCTGTATTATGCGTAGTTGATTCATTGTTCTACACCTTCGAATGTCAGCCCTATCGAGTTCTCTGTTTGAATGTGATATACTGTACCACATTTCTTTTGGCGCATTGTACACTGGGCTAGAGTGTCCTTAACAGTTGTAGCTGAACATATTTTTAATTTCTGGAGGATTATATAAAAACCGAGAGCATTTTGTCACCCACTTTTGTTTTCTTTTTATTACCTAAGGTCTTTCCCATCTCCTTCTTGTCGACGTTTGTTCATCTCCTCCTCCCTGTGCACGATTCTTCATCTCCTACACATTCACGTTTGTTCATGTTTTGAGGGGTCAGAAATGCAAGGCGGACAAGGTTTGTATGATTTCTCAAAATATAAAATTTTTATTCAATTATACGTTTCAACAAACGCCTCACTATCCCTACCCTGAGGAGGATTTCCCTGCCTATCAAAAACTAAAGGAAACACGCCGACGTAGGATATCTGGCCCTCACACTTAAGTATAAAATACACAAGAAAATATATTACTATTCACAACAAATATCAACAATGGTATTTCTTATATATTCACAGTCTCTCTTTGTAACCTGGGTAAACTCCCCTTCCCCAGGTTTCAACTTAGGTTTAGTAACAATGTTCAACATAAAGAAACAAGGAAATCCGAGTTTGCAACAAATTTCCAACTCAGTTCTTGACTCCTTCACTTTGTCAAAAGATAGTACTGTTAACCAATGTTCAACCAACAAAATGATTTCACTCCTTACTTGTGTAATGATTTCCACTTAATCAAATACCATCAATGCTGTTCAGGGTCAAGATGTTTTGCCACAACTTAGGAATGTCAAAGAAAAATACAGTTCCTTGCCAGGTAAACAAAAAGACAACTTCTGGCAAGGTCCAAGAAACACAGCTTCTTGGTAGCACTTCTTAAATCTCGCTTTACAACATTATGTCTCATAGTTTATATCTTTCTCAGGATGACTTCACAGCACCACTGCTTCTACCTAGGTAACTCTCAAACCAGGTTAACTTCTGCAAGGATTCCCCATGCGGGTCTACTCATCTGTCCCACAGTGTTCCACATTCAACTGGACCTTTGAAGTTTTAAATCCATTGACAACCAAAAGCTTTATCACAGCTTCAGCAGTGTACAATTTACTGATTAACAACTTTTCTGAAAAGAAAATATTCACATCAGTGTTCCACAACACCTTCATGTAGGCAAGGCACTCTTCCACTGAACATGCACCTTTCAGAAGGGCAGACTCTTTGCCAATCTTGTCTTTCTGATGCATTAACAACCAAAATTGCCTTTAAGGATGTAATTCTACATTTCCTCCTTATGTCTTTGGCAATGTGAGTTATACCATTTTTTACAGAACAATTCCAATCAGCAGGCTTCACCTTTTTACAACCGTGCATTTGCCCTTTCGCTCTCTGCCCACCAAAGCAGCTTACTTGTATGTCTGATGTTAGTCTCTTTTGGCTGAAGACAATGCTTCCCAAACTCTTGACTTGGGCAATGCTTGTATCCGTTTAGGATTAGGGCAATGCTTGCACCATTCTTGGCTTTAGGAAAGTGCTCGTTTTACTCTTGGCTTAGGCAATGCTTGTTCCACTCTTGGCTTGGTCAATGCTTGTTCCCTCAGACTCACAATTTAATGTTCAGTCACTTAACTTCAGTGCTACATCATCTTCAATAGATTCACAATTGACTCTGCGGTTAACTAGTACCTCAGAATACCTTTGTAAGCACACTTGACTAGTTTTTCATCTATTATCAGAAGTTTAAGATTCAATTAACGTGATTCTGAGTGTTTTACTCTTAGGCGAGTGCTAATTTTGTAACTTCCCATTGTCCGACAATCAACGGTCAGTTTCTTACTGCTTTCACTCATACGCAAGTGATTCCGTTTGACTGCAGTTGCCTGCCTTTGTTCGAGCAAGAGAACACTCATTGGCTTCTGTCTTGCTCCCTTTGCGTGTTGCAGGACTTGAACTGCTTCAGGCTTCATTTGGACACACACCCTTCCTCTGTGAAGGTGTCTTCATCCCTGCCACGCAGTCACATAGATGCTCTCGCTCCTGGGATCCTCGGCTGCACGCCGACACTCAGCCACCGTCGCCGGCACGCTTCTTGCTGCATAATCTCTGCAATCAGGTTCACATGGGGAAAAGCAGTCTTTCTTCATGCCATCAGCTGCGCAACCTCTCCACTTCAGATTTAGCAGGAACAGGACCCTCTCAGGACAGGCAGCTAGAATCTGCTTGGTCAAAGTCCCGGCGTCCCTTCTTTCCACCAACATCTGCTTGGATTGCCAACAATGTGCTCTTTCTTTGCTGCTGCTACTGCAGCGATTATTTCAGGACCATCGAATGGCCTGCACTTGAGAGGGCCTTTAAGTCTCTCTGCTTTGCTCAGGTGTGTTACTTATAGTCCCAATCAACAGATTTAGGTCTTTTTTATTTCTTCTACTAAGCAATATGCCATTAGAAGTGTGGGATTTGGGGCAAAGGTAAACAAGGGGGTTTCCCAGTCTTCCTGACCTGCCCCCCGATGTGATCATCCTGCAGAACACCACCCCCAGGGTCGGGATCAGGAAGCGTCTGCCCTTCCCTGGTCACATGAGAAGGGTTACAGGCCAGTCTTATGGGGTGAATCATTGTTGATTCATTGCATACCCTTCCCTTAATGTTTGCTGGTTTTCTCAGCCTCTTGGGGAAATCAAGAAAGGAAATCAACATTAGTTTGTTCCTTTCCAATGTTACACCAAGAAACAAAAAGGCTGCAAGTCTAAAAACCAGTGCATGACTCTAGCGTTGTTATCTTTTCTCAAACTTAACCATTTAAGAGGAGCATGATCGGTTATCAACCTAACGTTTCTACCTGTTAAATAGTACTTCAAGTATGTTATATCCCATTTGATGGCAAGGGCTTCCAAGTCCAGAGTGCCATAGTTCTTTTTCCTGATCAAACAGTTTTCTACTAATATGGAGGATTGGATGTTCTATGCCATCATGTAGTGGATACAATACTGCCCCAAGACCAATATGTGACGCATCTGTTTGCAAAATAAACGGTCTGTTGAAATCTGCCACTTTCAGAACAGGCTCATTACACAATATATGTTTGAACTTATTGAAGCATTTCTGATCTTCTGGCTGCCACTTAAGTTTTTGTTGAGCTGCAGTGTTACGTTTGTCAGTAAGATGGGCAAAGTTGGAGGAAACAATTGGAATAAATCTTCGATAATAACCAACAAGGCCCAAAAAAGCCTGCAATTCATTTTTAGTTTTAGTTTTGTTTTTGGTTGGTGATGTTTTCATTAGACCATCACCTTTGTCAGGTTAGGGTTGCACTAGCCCATTCCCTACAAACAATCTAAGTATTTAACTGCAGATCTAGCGAAACAGCATTTTTTTGGGTTGGCTGTCAGTCCTGCTTTTCTCAATGCTCTGGTAACCTGGTAGAGATGTGACATATGTTTGGCCCATGTTTTACTATATATGATGATATCATCAATATAAGCCCCACAGAAAGATGACAAAGGTCTCAATATTTGATCCATTAACCTCAGAAAAGTAGTAGGGGCCCCATGTAACCCAAAAGGCAGTACTTGGGTTTGTCAGCTGGATTGACAGGCACCTGCCAATAGCCTTTAGTTAGGTTGATAGTGGAAAGGTACTTGGCATCTCCTAATTTATAAATTGGGTTATCTACTCTGGGCACGGGGTAGCTATCAAACTGGAAAACGTTACCTCTTCTGAAATCTATACAGTCTCTCCAAGAATTGTTTGGCATGGCAACCAAAACAATAGGAGAAGAGCAAGGACTTTGTGATGGTTGAATAATGTCTGCCTTCAACATAGTCTCTATTTCTGCTTGAATTATTTGTTTTCTGATTTCAGGGATCCGGTAGGGCTCTTGGTGGACTGCTTGCCCCAAAGGAGCATGTATATAATGGTATAATCCTTTCACTCTTCCTGGCTCAGGCCTAAACACATCAGGAAACAGTTGTAACAAGCCCAATAAATCTTGCTTCTGACTTTGTGATAACTCAGGGGAGATTAACTGTTTTATTTTATTTTCTTCTGATAAGAGGTTTGTTAACATGATAGACGTCCCTTTTTCTGAATGTCCCCTCCACTCTTTAAGTAGATATACATGATAAATATGGGTTTTCATTTTCCAATCAGGTTGTGATATCTTATAATTATAGGGTCCCATCTGTTCAAGTACTTCACACTGCCTATGCCACCTAGATAGCATCTTATTGTGAGATGAGAGAACAAGTTTCCTTCTTTGGCTTCCTTGCCTCCCCCCTCTGCCTCTTCCTTGGCTACCTTGCCCGCTCCTCCTTCCTCTTCTACCCCCCCCTCTGGCTCCTTCTACACCTCTGCAGGGCGTACCTCAGATTTGTACCCCTCCCCGGAAGTCTTTCAAGGTTAGCAACCTTCTCTATATTTCCACTCTCAACTCTCGCTCAGCTGTTAAACACTCCTCTGACATCTGCCGCCTCCAGGAAGAACTTGATCTCAATGTCCTTGGTCTCACCAAGACATGGTTCACGGCCAGCTCTGTCACGAGCTTTGACACTCTCCTCCCTGATGGCTACAAGATCCTCTCTGCACCCAGATACAACCATTCCAGAGGGTGTGTAGCCTTGAACTTCCCGGCATGGATTCCTGCCTCTGTCATTCCTATGCAGGCCTACTCCTCTTTCGAAAGCCTTGTCTGCAGGCTATCTCTCTCTCCTGGCCACTCTCTTACCGTGGCTACTATCTATCAGCCACCTGGTCAGATCACCTCCTTCCTCTGAGTGGGCGGACCTCTCCTCCTCCCTCCTGGCCTCGACCACTCAACTCCTCCTACTTGGAGACTTAAACATCCACCTGGATGCTTCCTGTCCCTCCTCTGGACTCTTTTGCGACCTCTGTGACTCTCTCTCGCTCTCTTTCTATTCTCCCCTCTGGCCCGACTCACTCTGCAGGGCACACTCTGGATGTTCTGATCTCCTCAGACCTCCCCCTCTCTATCCCCCTCACCTCTCCTCTCTCCTGGACTGATCACTTTCTCCTTTCCTCCCATCTCTCCCCCTCTTCCCCTCAGGCCAAGCCAACTACAGCACTGCCACCTATCTTCTCGGTCATCCGACCCATGAAGAGTGTGTCAGTTGAGGCTTTCGCTGCCACTTTCTCTCCCCCTCCTCTGCTGGCTGACTCACACCCTCACACAGCCCTTTCCATGTTCCACTCTTCTATCTCTGATACTCTTGATGTTCTTGGCCCTGTCATGAGGATCCGCTTGAAGCCCAATGCCAAGTGCAACTCCTGGTATGACTCTGACCTTGTGAACCTTAAGCGCAAGTGCAGGGTGGATGAGAGAAGATGGCTAGGTTCTTGTGCATCCTCTGACAAACTGGCCTGCTGCCTGCTCCAAAGGCAATACCAGCTCTCTGTCCGCACTCAGAAGAGAGCCCTCATCCAAGCCTGTGTCTCTGCGACATCTAACAACTCGGCCGAACTCTTTAAAATCTACAAGGAGCTTGCCAATCCTGCTGCAGTCCCTACCTCTCCTGTCCCCTCCCTGGCCCTCTGCATGGCTCTGGCTTCTCATTTCATCTCTAAATCCCAGGACATCCTGTCCACCCTCCCGTCCTCTTCCCTCTCCTCTACATCAGGAGCCCCTGTAGCCACCTCTCCTCCCTCTTTCTCTTCCTTTCCTCTGTTCTCCCCTGACAAGGTTTCTACACAAGTCCGATCTATGAAAGTCTTGGCAAAAAAGGTTCTTCCAAAACCATCAAGGACCACATTGACACCCTCGCTCCTGCCCTCGCTGACTTCTGCAACCACTTACTCCCCCCTGAAGCACTCTCTTGTGCACCTTGTTCTCAAGAAACCCTCAGCCACCCCCTCCTGCCTGGCTGACTATCACCCGATCTCCATCACTACTTTCCTGGGCAAACCCCTGGAAAAGCTAGCCATCACCCAGCTTAATCTTCACACAGAATCTGTTGGTTGTCTCCATGACCATCAGTCTGGCTTCAGAGCAGCCAGAAGCACGGAAACGGCTCCCCTGAACATCCGTGTAGACCTGCTCTCTAACCTTGACTCTAATCACCCCTCTGTCCTCATCTTACTCGATCTCTCTTCTGCCTTTGACATGGTCAACCATGCCATCCCGCTCAATCATCTCCGTGATGACTTGGGTATCACTGATGAGGCCCTGGCCGGGCTGACCTCATTCCTCTCTGATTGACCCTCCCAGGTCCAACTTGGGTCCTTCCTTTCCTATATCTCATTCTCTACCTGTGGTGTTCCCCAGGGGTCTAACCTCTCTCCCTGGCTGTTCACCCAATAACTGGCACCTCTTGCTGACCGCATTGCTGCTCTCTGATCCAACTTTCAGTGCTGTGGGGATGACACTCAGCTCGTTTTCAGGCTCCCCTGTGCCATCTCTTCTCCTTCCCTCATCTCTGACTGTCTGACTGCTATCCAGGAATGGTGTGCCACCAACGATCTCTGCCTTAATGCCAGTAAGACGGAGATTCTCCTCATCGGCACACCAGTACCTTCCTTTCCTGTCACTCTCTGGCCGGCCTCCCTTGTCCCTCTTCCTGCTCCCACCTGTGAGGCTAAGAACCTTGGGCTCATCTTCAATTCCACACTCTCCTTTTCTGCTCACATCTCTGACATCTCTAAGAAGTCAAACTACCAACTGCACCTCCTCAGAGGTATTCTTCCTTTCCTCTCCTTCCCCAAGAAGCTCACCGTCTCTAAAGCTCTGGTTCTCTCTAGGCTAGACTACTGCAACAGCCTCTTTCTAAATCTGCCTGTTTCTACTCTCCGCCCTCTGCAACTCACCCAGAACAGGACTGCAAGACTTGTCCTTGGCCTCAAGACCAGGGATTGTATCTCTCCAGCACTGAAATCTCTGCATTAGCTCCCAGTGGCTGCAATGATTAACTTCAAGATCCTCTGCATTGTCCGCAAGACCTTCTGGGGTTTGGGTCCTCAACACCTCCAACTCTCTCTTCGTAAATACCTTCCTACTCGAGCTCTTCCCTCTTCCACCTCCAACTCCCTCAGGGCCAGTCTCATCTCCAAGCAATGAGTTGGTGGTAGATCTCTTTCTTCAGCTGGGGCCTCCCTCTGGAACAGCCTCCCTGCCACTCAGAAACTTGAGGAGAACCATCTCTGGTTTCTGGAAGCACCTCATGACCTTTGTCTTTGCTTCTGCCTTCATTCTTCCTCTCCCCTGCTGATTTCCTGTCTGATACCGCACTGGTCACCTGGCTACCCTTTGATTTCAGGTCCAGGTCCCTACCTGCCAAGCTGCACACCTGCACTGCCTCCCGGCAACCTTTGCACTTGGGTATGTATCTGTAACCCTACAGTCCCCCTACCTGGACTTTTGGACACCTGCTGTCTGCACTTACCCTTGCACCTGCCACCTTCTGGCCGCACTTCTCATTATTGTTTTGATTCCATGTACACCACTGCCCCCTCCCCTTTCCCCTGACACTTTTCCCCTCCCTCTCCCCTACACTTTCGCAATCTCAATGTCACTTGGCCTAGTATGATTGTTGTCTCTGTCCTCCCTCTGTTCCCCCTTCCTTGCCTCGTCGCGCATTGAAACACTTGTGTATAGCCGCGTTACAAATGCCATATCATATCATCATGAAGCCGACAGGACATAGCAAGGGGTCGGAGGCGACCATGATACGAATCCAGCGACTCAGACAGCGCCTGGTCTGGTTGGAGCAGACGGAACCACTCCTGGTCTCTGTTGATCAGGGGCTGAAAATAAGCTTTAAGGGCACCCTTCCCCTCCTCATGCAAATTGTCTCTGGGCTGTAGGGACTTGTAGATTTGGTGCACCTGGCTCCCTGCATAAAACAGCAGCATCGCTTTCATTGGCCTGTTGTCCGTTTCACTCGCATGTCAAAAAACATTTTCAGTCTTTCAACCCACATGTCCTACCTCGGCCCGAATGTTGTTCAGGCTCCAGTGATGTCAAACTCAGGGACAGGATTCCCAGTGAAACCACGATGGATCCTTTGCTGGTGGACATTTGTTCTACGGCTGTTCAGGCTAGAGCTCGAGAGGGGTGTCCTCAGTGAAGATGGCACTATGTCATCCTTCTCATCTCCATCCATCCTTGCACACCCACCTCCAAACGCCAGCAACAGGAGAAGCCTTGAGACAGGGCGACACCAGAGTTCCAAGGATGCCAATCACCATATCTGGCCAGGGCACTTCCCACAGGGTGCCTGTTGCAAATGGAGCACAGCTTCACAAGCACCCTTGGTGGGCAGCTAGCTTGCGCTTACACCTCCAAAATGTTCCTCGCCCTCATAAGGCCCCTGCTGCACATCACACCATCCTGGAGGGTATCGGGTAATAAAATTGTGGCAAAAATGTCACAGGTAAAGAAAATCATGGTGGTTTAACCCGGTTATACCATTTAAGTAGATTGGGGGTTGTGGGGGTGTGCACCGCTCCCGTTAAATGGTATAATGGGTCCGGGGATTGTGGGGTGTCCCCCGCATCCTTTACATGATTGTGACGGCAAAACCACAGCATTTTTGCAGCAATCTTTTGTATACACAGCCATTTCTGCCACGATTTTAAGACATGGAACCCCTTGGAGCCCGTGCAATTTAACTGAAGCTCCCCCAGAGGTTCATCAGCAGAAGGGTTGCTGCTCACACACCTTGGGCCTAAGCAGCCTGGATGGAGTCTTATGGCAGCCCGTCACACGGAACTTGTCTGCGGGTGTAGGCACGCTACAGGCAGGCTCTGGCAAACAGCACGTGGTGACCAGCACGTGCCCGGCAGGCAGATCCTGGCAGGACGACTCGCCTGTGCCGATTGTGGTGCTTGCTCCTTTAAGGGCATACACGCGCAGTGGAGTGACGTTCACTCCGCCGCATGTGCTATAAATAAAGGGGACGTTCCTGGCTGCCGCAGAGCGACTGGGGAGCCCGAACTGTACACATGTGTGCTGTGTGGGTCTGTGTGAGGTGGGGGGCTCACGGAATGCCAGAGGGAAACAGTCACCTGTAACAGCTGGGGGAGGCCTACCATCTTTGTTCTGATCCCTGGCCCACCCAACGTAATTTTTGGAGCCACTAGTGTGGCATGGATGTTCCTTCTTTGTTACTCCTGACTACTTTGGACAGTGGTGAACAAGGATTGCTGTGGTGAAGACCAAGTGGCCCTGTGTCTTTTTTGGACTATTGAAGAATGTGCATTTTGGTGAATTGTGTGGTGGTGGAGCAAGTCATCAGAAGTATTTGGAGGAAGTACCTGACCAACAACATCACATTCATCATCTGTGTGCATCGGTGCCTGAAGAAGCGGATCAGTGAGTTGCAGCCCCATTTTCTTATGGGTGGGGTGCCTGTGCACTTGCTGCCATGAATGCTGATGGCCAGGCTCTTGTAGTTCTTGCAGTACCTGCTGCGCCCCAAGCACCACAGGTGTCAAGACAGGAAGGGGCACTTGGGCCAGTGCGTGAGTTTGACTTCTCGGGTGCCCCATGCAGCTTGGGACCGAGATGGAGAATGTGGATCGACAGGCTTGACATGTATTTCAGGGCCACTGGGGGGACGGATGAGGACAGTAAGGTGGTGACACTTCTATACTCGGCAGGACCAGCTGTTCATGAGGTCTTCTAGTCGGTGCAGCCGGCGGATGCTACCTATACCACAGCCAAAGATGCACTACGGGAGTACTTCATGCCACTTGGCAATGCTGATTATGAGCGCTTTGTCATGTGTAGTGGCCGCCAAATGGATGACGAATCCCTCGACAACTTCTACGCAGACTGCGCCGCATGTCTCTTCCGTGTGCCTGGGACAATGCAGACGTGATGATCCAAAACCAGCTGATACAGGGGTGTTCGTCAGGCAAGCTGTGAAGGCAGGTTCTGCGTGTGCTCGGGATCACGCTGCCTCATATACTAGAACTGGGACGCTGTCAGGAGGTGTCTGAGGTGAGGGCGTCCAGGGTGGAGGCGGCTGTGCGCCCGAGAAAAGTGGAAGATGTGTGTGCGGTGGGCCGTGGTCAAGGTGGCAGAGGAGCCAGACATCTGTGCAGCAATCAAAGGGACCGGAACGCGAGAGCCATGGACTTGTGTACGAAATGTGGGTATGATCTCCCACATCCTGCTGAATGCCCTGTGCAAGGAAAGTCGTGTGGACACTGTTCGGCGCTGGACCACTACGCCAGAATGTGCAGAGCTCCGATGCCGGTAGAGCAGGGTTTTTCAGGCAACAGTGCCCGCCCAATGTTGCCGGTATCAGGTAATATTATCCCCATATATATGGTCGCTGTAAATAATATTGCCGGGAAAAGGTTGCAGCGATATTATATGGGTGACTATATATATGGGGACAGGGGCAAAAAAAAAAAATGTAAAAAAAAAGTTTGGGGTTTGCGGGGGTGTCCGCCGCATGTTCCATGCAATAATGTCGCCACAAAAAACTGCCATTTTTCAGCGATATTTTGCATGGCGAGATTTTTGTGGCGGCATTTTTACATGGAACCATGTTGCCCAGGTCGATCAAGATGACAATGGTGCCCCTCAGGAGGAAGACGATGAAGAGGGAGAAGAGAACATTTTCTTAATTTCAAGCATCAGTGCTCTGCAGTCCAACAACAGAAGACAACCATGATGCCTGGTCAAGGTAATGAGTCCACGGTGCTGGTAGACACAGGGGTGTCGGTCAATGTCATGGCAAGGATGCATTACGATGCCATGGTGGTGCTGCCCAAGCTACAGAAACCGAAAGCACATATCTTCACGTTTGGCGGTGAACAGCCTATCCCGCTGGCTGGGGCGTTTGTAGCCAATGTGGAACACGGAGGTCATCCATCAAGGTCCGGTTCTATGTTACAACGGTCAGCAGCAACACCCTGTTGAGTTGGGCAGTAGCGGAGGCACTGGGCATCGTCAGTTTTGCATATGCAGTGTACGTGGAGGATGTGCAGGGGCTCCTGATGAAGTACAGACAGTTGTTTGAAGGAATTGGCCGCATGGCAGGTGATCCCGTGAGGCTCCGCATCGACAAGTCCATCCAACCTATCCCCCTGAAACTCTGCCGGGTTCCATTTCATCTACAGGACCTAATGGATAAAGGGCTGGACAGTCTTGTTGAGTTGGACATCACCGAGAAGGTTGATAGCCCGACCCCTTGGGTGTCTCCCATTGTTATCGCCAGAAAGCCCAAACAACCGGAATCTATGCACATCTATATGGACATGAGGCTCCCAAACAAGGTAATCAAACGCGAACGTCACATTACCCCCACAACTGACGACATCATCACTGAACTGCAGGGGGAGCGTTTCTTCTCAAGCTTGACCATCGGGCTGGATATCATCAGCTGGTACTTCACCCAGACTCACGGTATATAACGACTTTCACCACCCACCGTGGCCTCTATTGGCACAAGCGCCTGAGCTTTGGCGGGTCAATGGCAGCAGAGGTGTATCAAAACATCATCCATGAGGCCCTCTGTGATTTGGACGGCGTGTTGAACATCAGCGATGACATCCTGGTGTTTGCGAAGACAGAGGCGGAGCACCTGGACAGACTGGCCAAAATGTTGCAACGGCTCCAGACTCTGGGGTTAACACTGCACAGGGACAAGTGCGAGTTCCTTAAGAAGACCATTGAGTTCTTTGGATTTGTGTTCAAGGAAGGGGGCGTGTCACCTCATCATCGAAAGGTAAAGGGCATTGTGAAGGCACGGGCCCTGGAGAACATATCGGAAGTACGAAGCTTCTTGGGAATGGTCACATATTGTGGCCAGTTCATCAGGAACCTTGCATCCTGCTCAGAACCATTGCGGGCATTGACAAAGAAGGACGCTGTGTGGCAGTGCAGACCTCTGGAGCAGGCAGCGTTTGAGGATGGCTTTCTTCGATCCAGCCTTATCAGAAATTGTGGTCGATGCCAGCACGTCTGGTCTGGGGGGCTGTGCTCATGCAAACGGATGCCAGCGGGGAGGTCCGGCCCATCGGCTATGCAAGTAAAGCACTATCAGAGATGGAGCAGCGGTATTCCCAGATCGAGAGGGAGGCCCTAGCAGTCCTGTGGGGATGCCGCCACTTCCATCTATACGTGCTGGGACAGCTGGTGACCTGGGTCACAGACCATAAGCCCCTTCTGCCCATTTTGGCTGGGTCGTTGTCTAAGGCTCTGGCCCGCATTGAAAGATGGATGTTGGCACTGCTTGAGTATGGAGTTTCCCTGGTGTACCGGTCCGGCAGCAACAACGCCGCAGACTATTTGTCAAGGCACCCGCGGTGTGATCCAGGGGGACAAGGGAATATTAGTTCAGCCAGCATGTCAGATTGGTGGTGGAGGCGGCAACTCCGAACACCTTGCCTATTCAGGAGCTGGAACAGGCGGCGGCCGACGACGAATGTTTTAACATCCTGAAGGTAGCTCTTCAACAGCGCTCATGGAAGTCTGTTATAGATACGTTGGCTCTTGGGACCCAGGAAGCGAGATCAGCGCTGGAACACCTGTGGAGGGTCAAGGACGAGCTGGCGTCCGTGGAGTCGGGACTGTTACTCTGAGGAGACCAAATTGTCATACTGTAGGTTAAGGTCACCCAGGTCATTGAGTTGGCACACCAGGGGCACCAGAGAGCTGCCAAGACCAAGGCTCGTCTGCAACAGAAGGTGTGGTTTCCAGACCTTGAGAGGTGGGTTGAGGAGTTTGTGGCGGCCTGTGTGCGTCCCCAGCACAGAGGGAGCCCTGATGGAGGCCATACCAAGAGGGACCAAACCCTGGGAGATCGTCCACACCGACTTCGGGTCCATATGCCGGGACACACACTTCCTGGTGGTTGTGGACGAGTGGTCCAGGTGGAATTCATTGAGTCTGTGTCACCATTCCAGGGGGACAGTTTCGCCCAGCTGATGGAGGAGTATGGGATCCACCACCTAAAGATCACTCCTCTGTGGCCTTGGGCGAACTGTGAGGCGGAACGATTTATGAGGATGCTGAATGAGGTATTCTGCATCGCTCATGGCCAAGGACATGGTTTGCTTAGGGTGCTATACCAGTTCCTCAGGGAGTACCGGGCCACCCACATGCGTCTACCGGATTGGCCCCGGCTGAAGCCATGTTGAAGTGGTTCCAAGAGGCCTTATCCCGGAGATGGGTGAGAAAGGGCCGCCTGTCATTGACAATGCACAGATAGAACGAGAGAGGAGCCTCAGGATTGAACACAAAAACATCAGGAGAGGTCTCCGGCCCCAGCAGCTGGCCCCGGGGGATGAGGTGTTGGTAAGGAACTGGCACCCTCAAGGAAAGCTGTTGTTCACCTATGAGCCTGGCCCGATGGATGTGGTGGTGGTGCATGACTCCATGGTGACTGCTTCCAATGGGACTGCCTTTGTCACCCAAAAAGCCAGCTTCTTCAAGAAATTCGAAGAAGCCGGTACAGAAGGAGTGCAGAGAAGGGACTTCAACTATGTGCCGGATGAGGGCGGTGGCATAGCCCATCCACCGAATTCCCCAGATGGGGGGAACACAGGTGAGGAGGGCCCAATCCGGGAGGTGGGCAGGAGGTATCCCCAAAGAGTCAGGAGGGGGAAGCCTGCCCACCTGAGTGACTATGTTTTGGACCCCTGAACTGGCAGGACCAACCCTTGGACTGGAAAGTGACTCATGGGGCTGGAGGTGGCTGTGATTAAAGGGGTTGTTTATTTTGTGTGAAGTGTGTTGTTATGCCTTGTGTGTATTTTAGCTCTTTGTTGTTTTTGTTATGAAAAAGGAGGAGTGTGGTGCTTGCACCTTTAAGGGTGTACACACGCGGCAGAGTGACGTTCACTCTGCTGCATGTGCTATAAATAAAGGGTGCGTTCCCGGCTGCCGCAGAGCGACCGGGGAGCCCGAACTGTACACACATGTGCTGTGTGAGTCTGTGTGCGGTGGGGGGAATCACAGGGGTGCCTGAGGGAAACAGACACCTGTAACACCGACTTTGGCCTACTGCTGAAGTTTTGCCCACAAACTGATTGCAGGGTGCAGCCGGATAGGAGGCCCGCACCCACCTCGGCGGTGTATCCAGGGTTGGATTGGCCCCTCTGCCTTTTGGCCTGTGGCTGGGCCAAAATCGTCCCTGGGGAGTGGGTGCCGGTTTCTGGCCATGCCTGGGCTGGTTTGGACCAATTATAATTTTTTTTAACATTTAAAAAAAAGAATATATATTTTTGGAGAAAAAATTAATACCTGCAACGAAACGTTACCTTGCTTTTGATTTATTTGTATGCATGATGTGTGCATCATAAATTATGATGCGTGCATCATTCACATGCTGCTGCATGTAAAGTTGAGGGTCTGGGGCTGCCGCCGAGCCGGCGAGTGTCACTGTGCCGCCACTCCAGAGAGCACAGTGCCCCCTGGAGTTGCTGTGCTGTTGTATTAGTGATAAATATGTATTGGTGATAGTAGTGATAAACAACCAATTTTAGAGTAGAGTAACCATCCATTTCAGACTATGTATTTTGCCTTTCGCAAGTTGCAGTAATGGCATGTTTTATTTCTGCCGTTGTCTCTGTTACGATCATCACAAGACATTCCATCTCGGTGTCCTTGGTTACTTGACAAAATCCTTGTGCCTAAAACCTTCTGTACAGTGTACAAATATTTGACCATAGCACATCAAGTGGCCATTGACTTCATTGTACCACAATGATTGCTTTGTTGTAATGTGTCTACCTTTCCCATCTCACTGGCATGCTGTCCAGGATGTTTGTTTGCATGTATGAGGTAACGAGTGCTCAGGGTATGGGATGTCCTGTGAGTGCGCCAATTTCCCTATTTTGCCAACCTCTGAAGCCTGGAAGTCGATGCATGCAGGCTTGACATGCGGCCAAGTTTGCACCATACCTTTAGATGAACTTAACTGGCCTGCTGTTAAATCTCAGTTACCTGTTTAATGGTATCCACTACAGAATAATTGCTAATTTTAATATAGCCGATATGATAGCTCAGTGGGTTGAACACTCGCTGCTGCGATGTGTGTGTGATCTGCAGGTTCGAATTCCAGCAAGGCCATCTCAGCCTTTCATCCTTCAATCCTTCTTAGGTCGATAAATCAGTACAACACAGGTTGGGTGATATTGTATGCATATTTGTTCTATAAAAAAAGAGCTTAAGCATAAGTGCCATACATTAACATATTATAATTTGGCCTTGGACGTCTGCTTGCATTAACAGTAATTTGACAATATGGATCTATTCACACAGATATTAATGATATATATGGTGATCCATTCTTGTATGAAATGTGTATCACATTAGTGAAATCATAACCATATTTTTCCCAGTGTACTTAGGAACAATACTTTTTAATGCCACTTCCTGTTTTGTCAAGTGGTGAAAAGTCGTGTTTCATTACTTCCCGGGATGTCACTTTGGGGTGGGGTCAAATGACATCACTTCTGGTGATTTCATCAGAGGTCAAGGGCCGAGGGGGTGGGCCACATTTTTGAGGCAAGGGTGGGCCACTTTTCTTTTGGGTGTCCGGGCCCATTTCTTGTCCCATTCCGACCCTGGGTGTACCTCTTTATTCCACGGGTGATATAGGGCGTCACCTAATACAGGTGACGCCCTATGTCACAACAACCATCGTCATGAAGTGGCATGAGGGGAAGCTGTTTTTTTAGGAATGCTCAGAGCACGTTAAAGCCACCTTCATTACTATACAAAAAGAGAAACATCTGATGGCAGTAGAAATAATACATTTTAGACACCCTTTTGGGGTGCACGTGCTTCTCGTGTATATCTGTTCCTCATACAATCAGTGTTTTAAGGTTGAGGGAGCCCGTGGCAAAAAGCTGAAAAGGTAGTTCAATAGTTTGAGTGACTGTAGTAAAATTATCATGTGTTTAAAAATGCCTATAACCCGTAGTGCCTTTTTCCAATGTCTATTGAAATGTTTTCTAAGATGCAGCTTCAACCAATTATGAACAAATATTTTAAAACAACTTGGCAGATTATCTTTCCCAAACCTTCTGTGGCGATCTAACTTGCCAGCACCCTCACCATACAACACCACCTGATTATTGCCAGTCAGCATCTCACCCCAGTACCCTCTCAGCACCCATACACAATAGCTAAACCACCACCACCTAAGGTGGTAAGATATTCAAAATAAAACAGTAGGAACTTGATACGAGATGAGTATATATTTTTTCAATGAGCATACTCTTCATATAGCTTGACAATTAAACTGACAGAAGATAGCTGAACCTTTTTTCACAAGTAAAATCTAAAGGAAATCCAATGAAATGTGCCCCTTGAATGGAAAATTGTTTTGCCAACAGTAAAATCAAAAAGAACTCATACAAAACTGTTGGAAATAGGTTGACATATTTTCCCCCAATATTTCAATCCTAGATTAATCAATTAAAACGTGTGGCTGGCAATTTACATGACAGGATTATTTTAACAGAAAAAAGTAAATCCTCCGATTTAAGAACAAACAATCCTGTCCTGAAATAAATCCTAAATACATGTCCAAAAAGTACAGATCTTGAAAGTAAGCCAGATGTCATCAGAAATAAAATCCAAAAGTGGATTTCTTTTTTGCTATGCATTAGCCATAAAATGTCCAACGTTATTTTAGACTACAATGTATTGTGGGATGTCTTAACCCACTAATCCAAGCCCTGCAACATCACTGTGCATTGCTGGTAGCAGAAACATCATAATAGCTGCCGGAAAACATGCTGCTCACCAGAAATCGCAAATTAACAAGGGGGGTCCTGGGAGTCCCTCTGCCAGACATTAGTCCTGGTTACGAGAGACTTACCCAGAGTCTTTAGCTCACTATCTTTCACAGAGAAGAAATATCCCAAACATATCAGTCTTTTTCCTGCCCTGGGGCAGTCCAGCACCGAAATGCTAGGCAATTCTCCTCTGTACAAGAGTACCAACAGAAACCCCAGACACGTGTTTCGGTCTGGTTGGACCTCATCAGTAGGGTGGATCTGTGCCTCTCTAAGAATAGTGAGCAAGGGGTCCACGTCTGGATTCCCCTAGTAGCTTAGGGTGAGACCCAAAGTTACTTAAATATGCAAATTAACAAGGGGGGTCCTGGGAGTCCCTCTGCCAGACATTAGTCCTGGTTACGAGAGACTTACCCAGAGTCTTTAGCTCACTATCTTTCACAGAGAAGAAATATCCCAAACATACCAGTCTTTTTCCTACCCTGGGGTAGTCCAGCACCGAAATGCTAGGCAATTCTCCTCTGAACAAGAGTACCAACAGAAACCCCAGACACGTGTTTCGGTCTGGTTGGACCTCATCAGTAGGGTGGATCTGTGCCTCTCTAAGAATAGTGAGCAAGACCAGAAAGTGCGCAGTGAAAACCTGAAAAATAGGCCACCATCTATTTTGTGCCTGTGTCAGTGGTAACACAGGAGACCACTGCCAAAACCCATCATTTGGCTGCTCACAGAGCAAAATTATTGCAAAAGAAACACAGCTGGTTTCAAAATCCATTTTTATTTGTTGTCAAATTCGTAGAAATCATGGCTTACAAACCACCCAAAAAGATCCAACCTCCTTTTTGGGTGGTCAACATCATTCACCTGCAAGAATCTACATAAATATAAGGTCCACAGAAGTGTATCTATATGTGAACAAAGTATACTTTTGAGGATTTCTGGCTGGAAGAAATCTGTCATAAATGGGTGTAATACCGTTACTCACCTCTACCAGAAGCCGGCGTTTTAAAACGATTTTGGGTAAAGTTGAACATGGAACTCAAACTATGCCAAAGAAAGACTTGCTAAGAGGTGGATACAATTTAAAACTATATTCTGAAAAGGCTTGAAGCAAGAAATTGTTTAATGTGTGTGTTAAAAATGTGAGTTATATTATAAGAAAAGACAATTTGTAGACATTGGGTTAAGAGTTAAAGTTTCCCACACTGTGTTCAAATGAATTCCACACCTTCTCCCTGGACAAAGGAGACTTCCCCCTGCCCTTGGCTAAGAGATTGACAGGCTGTTGTGAAAGGGAACTAGGAGGGGCACCCTGGCCTGTTGCTCAGTGCAGACAAAGGAATCCTTGGGCTGAATAGAAAATGCTAATTCGGGTGTGACTGACAACAAACTGCTGGCAGGAAGGAGAGACATGTGACCTCTGAGTCAGCCCAGACCTTGGAGGTGGAGACAAACCATTGTGTCGATTCAGAAAGCATAGCAAATGTATGTTTTAGAAAAATGCTTATAAAATATTGTACCGAACTGACAAAAATGTGAAACTTTGAGATTGTTAAAATGAAAAATTCGCTCACAGTTGAAGACTAAGCTGGACTCTGTGCGATGTTCTGAGACCAAACCCTGGAATTATTCATATTGTAGCTACTGTGTATATGCCAGGAACCGGAAAAATTACAGAATTGTGCTCAAATGGGGTGTGCATGCAGGTCTAAAAATTGGTGCAAAAATAATATTGAGAAACCCACCAAAAGCGCAAAAAGTTGTCATTTCTGAACCAAAGCTCTTAGGAAGATGAGAGTTGAACAGAAATGTACCTTAGTTAATCTGTCATGTGATTGATGTAGTATTAACAAGTTGCGTATATTGTAAATATGTGTTTTATGAAAAATAAGATATACTGTACATAGACAAAGGGGAGTGTTTTCCCCCAAGCCATAAAGATGACACAGGATGACACGCTGATCCTTTCTCCAATCAGGGGACAGGGAATCCTCTAACCTATCATATCCTTAGAGGGTTGGGCATTGTAGAATCAGCCTCCCCACCCACTTTGGAAATACATAAATAGGGACTGCTGAGGCCAGATAGGGGACACACTTTCCCACTACTCAACTGATTTCTTGGCAAAGCACCCTGCAAGAAGATCCAGACAGAGACTCTAGAACCAAACTCTAGAACTTTGAAGCAGAGAGGCCTAACCCAAAAGCTGAACCCTTCTCAGCAGGCCTTCAGAATCTTTTGCAACCTGATTCTAACCCCCAAACTTTCAAGGGACTCTCATATTCAACAGCCGGGCTGAGCTGTTTTGCTATTCTAGCCAAGAACCCTGTGCTAGAACCAAGATCCAGACCCAGAAATCAGAGCTGTATCCAGAACCCGTCAGATCCAGTCCAAGAGACCGCACAGACCGCAGTGCAGTGCTGAGAGCAGAACTGAGACCTGTCCGGTGGCGAGAGAATCACAGCCAAACCCTTGACCAGATCTTTGACGGGGCCCACTCCATTCCCAAGCCATAGCAGCGAGTATCCAGTTTAGAACTGTACATAACCAATCTTAGTTTAAAGTAATACTATTCCATCCATTTCAATCTGTCCAGAACTGCATTACAGAACCTCTGTTGTCTATCCTAAATTCTTCTATCCTCCACATAATCCTTGATAATTGTAGCAATAATTATCTTGGTGCTAATATATATTTTCTGGAGGAAGGCAATCGTCTCGTTCAGACAGAAACCATCCGGAGGCGCCTCTGGATAGGTGGCTTGGCTGTCGTGTAGTTTGCGGCTCCATAGCCTCTTTAGTGTTAGAAAATCTTTGTTTCTAATCTTTAAAGCGCATCTGTCATTTTTGAAATCTTGACTCTGTTTCTGAAAAATCTACCTTCACAAAAACCTCTAACTTTTGAACCGCACGTCCTAGAACCGAAATTTAACTGTCATTTTAAAGCTGAGATCCTAAACTTTCCAACCAACCCACATTTCCAATTCCTTATAGTTTTTCCATAATCGCGTTTCCCGCACGCAGAAAAATTGCAGCGAATTGCAATTTAGCTCCATTTCACCACATGTCACAATAGCTGTTTCTTGTTTTCAACTGCTGAAATTCATTTTCAATCTGATACTCATTCATGAATCCTTGCTAGTGTTGACCTGAACCAATCCAAAGTAACTCACACTTATCCTGAATCTCCTTTAGTGAATTAAAATCATTTTAGCATATTTTCCCTTTCATTGCAATCACATTCAAAAGTATTTTTTGCCCGTTTTAAAATCATACCTGTTTTCTCTAACCTTGCTGGGGGAACTGGGATTGAACTGGGACTGAACTGCATTATTGATTGTATTCATGAAACCTGTGTGCCCTCATTTCCATCTCTTCATATTGTATAGTCGGGGGAGTGAGCAATAACAGGGGAAAAAGTGATTATATTATCTTTGATTGAAATCATATCAAGTTTATTTCTGTGTTGCAGTCTTTCCCATCATTGCATTTCCTTGAACCATATAAAGTATTCTCTGCTACCTTATCCTTTCTATTCCTACTCCTAACTGATTAAAGAGATTATTGATATTGTAATATTACCCATTGTTGATTACCGTTCATATTCATAAGTGTGCTATTCAGATATTATTCTATTCATAAAAGTGTGATATATATTGTTCGATTCTTCAAATAAACCTTTTAATTTTCAAAACAAACCTACTTCTTGGCTCAGTGAGGTTGGGGAGATTCAAAGAGAGGGGCGTTATATAAGGGTTCATCATCCAGATTTAAAGAACTTTGACATAAAAATCTATATAAATAAGGGCTTCCATTGGGCATCCCATACTAAGCATTGACTTAGTTGGAGTGCTGGATTGAAGTCACTTAATGTATTCATTTTAGCATAGCCTTATATGTGTTGCATTGTCATGTTGTCCTACAAGGGATCACCTATTACTGCAGCCTAAAGAAAGACTCATTCAAAGTATCCAACTAGGGAACTGTCAGCCGAGCCTTTCACATTTGAAGCGTGTGCCTGTTCCTGATCAGCAGACTAGGTTACACCACAATACCACATGTATCTGCGACCGTCATCAGCCCTTGGGTGTTGGCATGCTTCGTCTTGTAGGCCTGCCAGAGGAAGGAGGTCTCACTGTGTCACACTTACATTGGACTACCTTATTATGGGTACTGCCGGTTATCCCAAGTACCACCTTTGTTTTTAGATCCTGAACGAGTGGCTGCCTCCTGGCAATCCAGGCAAACCCACACCACCCACCAACTCAGCATCATCTGCATTTCTTTATCCTCAGCAGTGATTGTTACGAAGCCAAGTAGCATAAACACAAGACAGACATGTAAATAGCTCAAATAAAGGTTTATTAAGGGTAGGTACAATTTTGGCCAACGAATACAAGGACCCACAAACACTTTGCCCGTCTCCGGGAGCTTTTCTTAAATCACTATAAAGGGGAATCGACTAACTGGTTTCACTTCAATATGAAACTCTGCAACCAAGAATCAGAATGATTTGAAACAATATGAGGAACTTATTTGGGGCTACCACCTCCTTAGCCTTGTGCCATTTGTTTTCTTTAAAGTCTTGAGGAAGTGTTGCAAGTGTGCGAAGGCAAACAGAGACTTGAGTTCCTCTACTCCAAATCACGTAGTTGAGTATAGGATTGCTTCACACATATGCATGCGCCACAAAGAACCTATATGATGCAGACACAATTAGATCAAATTCGAATTTTATTGTCAAGTGATACTCGTGTAATGAAATTGGCCCTTTGTGATAACACGTGTTTCGGCATACACTATGCCTTTATCAAATCAGGGCAAATCTAAATTAAACCAAATTATGTCATATAATAGTAACAACAAAAAATCAAATAAAGCATAATATTTAAAAAAAAACTAAATTATGCACGAATTCAGTAATGGTAGTTGTGAGACAATGTTAAAAAATTGGTTTTCAATTCATTGTGTCATTTGGTCAGAACAGATGTGATTAGCGTAGTTACAAAAATACATGCCCAACCATATGCTATGTGTTCCATATGTCAAAACACCATCATATTATTTCATTTAAAAACATGATAAATATTATGAAAAAACAATATTGCGTTTGTAAATGTTCCACTGAGAGGCGGGAGGGGGATAAGGTAGGATAGTTCAGGAAATTTAGAAAAACAATGCAAAAAAAGGGGGGCAGAGAGAGAAATACAAACACGTCAATAAGCAAGGATTGTTAAAAAGGTTATACGTTCAGAAATGTCATTTTTCTTTTACATGTTTACTTCTATTATAAATCATATTCTTAATCATGATAGATTGGCATTTGTACATCTCTAGACAAATGGATACATAGTATGGATATCATATGGTGGGTTGCCACCTCTTACCAACATTTATTTCGATATTGCCTTCTTTTCTTGATGTTAGGGTTGCTGTGTCATGGGTTAAATCCCTCCTAAACATAATCATAGCTTTTTTTTTATTATTTGGTATGGCACTGATCTAATTCTGATATAGGATTCCTGCGGTCTGCCTGCCCATTTATAATACATGTGGGGTATATTCAAGTATTAATATACTTTCCAAAGGACCCTAAATTGCTAGGGAATGTGCGTGATTGCGGATGCCCCCAGTATTCTTCTTTGGTTCGTCAAACAAATAGCATCTAGGGTGTACATTTCTTTTTTTTTTTAAAGCTTATCTGATATTTTCGTTTTCTAACCAAGTCCTCAACTCGCTCAGACACGCGAGGTTAGGGCAGCGGGAACACAAGTGCTTGAATTCTAATGTTAACACATGTTTTCTCATGCGCGCCAAAGTTTCACCATTGTAAATTAACTCTGTTCTTTAAATTCTCGCTATGTGTAAACTGCATGCGGTAAGCGCTATAAACGACCACGTCTCTCTTGTGGTCTGATCTCGAGCGCATCTATTCCTCATAGAATAGAGCTACTAAGGAGTCCGTCGGCACCATAAGGGGTCACCTGCAAAGTTCTGTGTTCCTTCTCGTCCGTTTGCTCGCGCGTTCTTACGCGATCGAAAAACAGAACAACTTTTTGTTGCTATGCATTGCCATGGTGATAGCTATTGTCTGTCTTCTCTTTTCACTTTGGGTGCCATATTTTGGGTACCAATCGTGTGTCTGCAAACGAAAATGAATTCCCTGTACAAATAATGGTTTTAAATTACTTTTAGAGCACTTATCAAAGTTCTTGTATTTGAAACGTTTCCCTGTGCACTATTTAGAATTTTTTTAAATTAAAAATGAAAAGAATTTCTATTTAAAAGAAGAAAAGATTTTTTCTCTTCCCATTGGTGGGCCGTACCCTTATTAATTAAAAGACATGTAATTAATGAATGAAAATTGACACATTTATTGTGGACCTAATAATTATCCTTACTATTGGGTAATCCATCAGATGGTGACTGCGTTGGCACGCAATTGGAAAATATCTGAGTTACATTTATCCGTGATATGGTTCCTCTTTGAGTCATTAAGGATTTACAATAAAATAACAGTGCCAACTCTTTCAGCAGTTTATTGCACTTGGCTTTTCTTTTTGTATTTTATTAATATTTAGTTTACATTAATTCTCTGGTATATCTAATCTTGATATTCCCTTTACCATTAGGGAGAAACGTGTTTTAATGTACTAAAAGTCATTCGCTATATCTTGGAGTATATAGAGCTCCAGTATACACACTTCGATTGCTCTACAAGAAGGAGGACATCTCATTGTCAGAGTTCAGTCCTCTTTCCACTGTTCTGAATTTACACATTAATTTGGCTTCTTCTTGTCTTAACCGTAGCTCTTGATTACCACCTCTTGGTCCTAAAATAACCTTCTTAAAACCAATTAACTTAATCTCTTTCTTGTCACATACTTGATGCTTCAGCTGCCAGTGGTGGGCTAGGGGCAATGTTGTGTCTTGATTTCCAATCAAAGATAAATGTTCTCGAATTGGTATACTCAGTTCACATTTGTGCTGCCTATATACATCAATCTACACTTACACACTATTGCATAGACTACGTATTTCGATCGGCAGTTGATATTGTCTTTAATCTTAATCCAAATTCCATTCTAACAGGTACCAATTCTTTTTGAGAGTCTTTGCACAACATGTAGTAATAACTTTCACATTCTCTGGGTGTAGGCAGTACTTTAGTCTGTGTGTCAACGTTTGTTCTCTTGTTACTCTCTGTGCTTTGTCCTGTGCCCTTTATATACATTTGTTTGAATATCCCCTAGCTTTAAACTGCGTGGACAGAAGAGCACATTCTTCATTGAAGACTTTCTGGTCAGCACAGTTCCTACGTGCTCTGATGAACTCCCATTTTGGAATATGTCTTTTGACAGCGTCATGGTGGCAACTACTGGCAAAAAGCGTGGAGTTGACCTCTGTTGCCTTTCTATATGTTTTGGTCATAAGTTGGTTCCCGGACACATAGATAGTTAAGTCTAAGAAATCAATGCTTGTGTGGCTACTGATTACAGTAAATTCAATTTCTACTGGATTGGAATTGGCTCTCTCCATAAATTCCTCTAGTTCTTGCTGGGTTGCCTTCCAAATTAAAAGCACGTCCTCTATATACCTAGTCCACATGATGAGATTTGTTGTGTACGCTTTAGCGGTATATATGCATTTGTCTTCAAACATTGCCATGAACAGATTGGCTAATGCAGGAGCATATTTGACGCCCATGGCAACTCCTCTGGTTTGTTTGTAGAATTCATTGTTGAATAGGAAAATATTGTTCTGAAGTTTTGTCATAGGCATGGAATGTATACTCTATGGTTTCTACTGCTAATTCAAGTCTGATTGAAGTATATAATGCTTTAACGTCCCATGTGACCAATAGCAGATTTGGTAACCATTGGATTTTTGCAATTTTTTGCATGGCTGCTGTTTGTCTTTCAAGTAAGATTTTATTCTGGAAACTCTTGCTCTAAGTACATTATTGATGTATTCTGCAATGGATTCGGCTGCCCAACCTATACCACTGAGTATAGGTCGACCTTCTGGTATTTGTTGAAAAATGTTGTGCACCTTAGGTAAAAAATATATTGTAGGTAGTACAGGCCGTTTGATTTGTAGGTATCTTTTCTCGTCATCTGTTATCAGCCCCTTACGGTGCCACCCATGAATTAAATCTTCTAGTTCCCATACGATCTCCTGTTTAGGATTACTTGATAATTTGACACAACTGAAAGGTGTTCTTAGGTGATTATCTGCCATCCGTACATAGTCCTGACTATTCATGACAACTATGTTTCCGCCTTTGTCGGCTTCCTTGATGACTAACTCAGTGTCCTGTTTCAGATCTGTAAGCGCTTTCCATTCTTTCATCGTTAAATTCTTATTTGTGGTTTTGTGTGTCGTTTTTGTGGACATCTTCCATTTGTGATCCGTGATGTCATTTAAATCTTTGGTGACTGATTTTTCCCATATTCTCTGGTGCCAATTGTGGTGTGAATCTCAATTTTGATTTAAGTTCTTCTGACATAATACTTCAATTTTAATTTTCTTATGAATTTGAAGATGTCTAAATATACTTCAGTAGTGTCAAATTCCGATGTCGGTGCAAATGAGAGTCCTCTGTTCAGTAAGGAGATTTCATCAGTTGCCAAAATTCTGTCTAATAGATTCATGACTAACTAAATCTTTAATTTGTTCATTTTGGCTGCTTACCTGGCACCTGCTCTCGTTAAACGTCTGTAATTGTTACGCTCACCTGGCTCCCACAGGGGCGTCGGTCAGACCCGGACAGCTGCGGTCTCCACCCACGTGATGCATAGTGCAGCAATGACTGACTGGATCTGCCCTCCTAATCTTGTCTGCTTAACCCGTAGAAATATTCTCCTGCAAGTGGAGAGATGGATTTAGCCACTTGTGGATTCAAGTGATGGCACCCTCACAGTCCTCCCCAACTAATCACCTCCGAAATGCCCTCACAGCAATCTCACCTTATATTCTTGAAAGATGAGCTCTCCATCCTGCGTGGATTTGCAGGGGCGCGTCGATTCCAGTTACTTCACTGGTTTGAAGGCTCGGGAGAGTTCTGGAGAGTATTGACTCTGAGGTTCCTGGTGAGGACCAGTAAGTATTAAGTTCATAGAGTGCAATATGTCCGATGTTCACTCTTGTTCCTCCCTTCCTTTTTTGTCTTGCAGCTGGCTCGTGAAAAGATGCTCTTGTGGCAGCTGGTGGCGCTCAGGTAAGAGTCTGTATTAACCAGCGCTGTCCGGTAAATGTTGCACGAGGAAAACGTGTTGTTTTGTCTCTCTTTACAGATGCGGCATGTGAAAATATGGAGAGTCACAAAAGGATGCCTCCGGTGGTAAATCAGGTAAGTCTATGGTGGTAAAAATTATATTTGTTGGTTCCCTCGGCTCACCTTGTGGTTTTCTTTTGTCTCCTAGGTGCCGAAGTTCGGCGAAGAAATGATGGAGGCAGCGCCGACCCGAAGGATGCTGTGAAGACTGGTGAGTATGGCGCGGCGCTGCAGCTGGAGGTGCGGCGCGTGCAGAAATGATGTTCTTTACAGGTCCGGAGACAAAATGGATCCAGAATCAGGTGTGGAATAGAAATAAGTTACTTTTCTAACCTTGTCCCTTTCTTTCCTCTTTGTTTTAGGAGCTCCGGATTCGAGGCGGGCGTGGCAGAAGACTGGATGCAGGCTGCAGGCAGGTGAGTGTTACGCTGCTGGATGCAGAATACCGCGAAGCGTGTGTTGCTGGTTGGGTGTGGTTTAAATAGCCTCAAAAGTAGTCCCAGGTAAAAAGCCCCTATAACCACACCCGAGTAAAAAAATAGTCCCTGTAGAAAAATATTCCCTTTCAGGCTTCATGTTGGATTGGAGTCATTTGCAGCATGGTCTGCCTGAGGTAAGTAATGACTATGAGCCTGGCGCCTTAGGCACCAGGAATGATTCCTACTATGAGCCTGGCGCCTAAGGCACTAGGACTGAACCCAGATAGCCCCTAGCCGGGGCTGATGAGGTTTTATTAAATGTCTAGATGCCTGCTCCCGGGGCTGATGGGCTTGGTCCGGATGCCTGGGGGTAGGCATCATGACAGCACTCCCGCCCAAGGCCCCTCCTAAAGTTGTTCTTCCCCTGGGCCCTGGTTTGTCTGGGAAGTTCCGATGGAATCTTTTCACCAACCGAGGTGCATGTACGTAGTCACTAGGTTCCCATGACCTTTCTTGTGGTTGGTAGCCCTTCCAATCGATTAAATAAAAAAGTTTTTGGATTTAACCATCTTGGAGTCCAGGATATTTTTTACCTCGAATTCAGGTTCTCCATCTATCAAGATGGGGTCGGGCGGTTTGGTTAATCTTGTTCCTGGTTGAACTGATTTTAAAAGTGAAACATGAAAGACAGGATGAATGCGCATATTAGAGGCTACCGGGTTGATAATGGCCTTAATAGTGTAAGGTCCCAAATATCTAGGGTTAAAAGTCTGAGTTCCCTTCAGAGGTATGTGTTTTGTAGCCAGCCAAACTTGATCCCCAATCTGGTATTGTGGA
Source organism: Ambystoma mexicanum (assembly GCF_040938575.1). Lineage (NCBI taxonomy): Eukaryota > Metazoa > Chordata > Amphibia > Caudata > Ambystomatidae > Ambystoma > Ambystoma mexicanum. The sequence goes on from NC_090932.1 coordinate 517,965,602, forward strand.
GTTTCACTTCTATGTTGATCAGCATTTTTCTTATATTTCTCTTTTGCTTGTTTCAAAAATTCTGTTGCCTCTTTAAAGGCTTCTGTAATAGTAGAATGCAAATGACTAACTGTAGGCATTTCTAAATGCTGAGGCGAATCTAGTTCTGAGGTTCGAGGGTGATGTCCATATATGGTATAAAAGGGGCTTTGTCCGGTTCCTGAATGTACAGAGTTATTGTATGCATACTCGGAAATCCATAAAATATCTTTCCAATTACTTTCGGTCTGGTGTAGCATGCAACGTAGGTACTGTTCAAGGGTCTGTTTGGTCCTCTCCGTCTGACCATCGGTCTGGGGACGGAGACTGGTTGATAACCTCACGTCGATTTGTGCCAGTTGACATCATTTCTTCCAAAAATGTGAAATGAATTGACTACCTCGGTCAGAGACCAATACGGAAGGAAATTTGTGTATTCGAACAATGTTTTGAGGAGCTCCTTGGCCAGAATTGAAGAAGAAGGTAATCCCTTTAGAGGAATAAAGTGGGCCATCTTGGAAAAAAGATCCACAATAACTAGAATGGTGTTAAATCCATTACATGGAGGTAGATCTGTAATAAAGTCTAACGATAAGGTGTGCCATGGTGTAGGTGGAATATCCAAAGTCTGTAAGAGGCCAGCTGGTTTTTTCTTCTGACTTTTGTTTTGGGCGCAAATGCCACAAGACATTACAAATGACTTTACGTCTTTTCGCTAGGTGGGCCACCAGAATTCTCTTAATTTTAGCTTCAGTTTTTGCGATACCTGGGTGTCCTTCCATCAGGGTGTCATGATAATTGGAGATGACTTGTTCTTGTAGGTCCTTGTGTGGTAGAAATAGTCGCCCTTGATAATAAGGTAGGTCATTGATGACTGAGTAGTCCGGGCCTTTCTTCACCCAGTCCTGCAGGGCTGTTGGATCGAAGAGTTGTTGGATCTTTACTTGAATATCCTCTTGTGTCTGTAGAGTGGTTATGCCAAGAATTCTTTGTTCTGAAATTATAGGCACCGGTTCCGGGTTCGCATATGCTTCTCCCATCCCTATTCGGGATAAGGCATCTGCCTTGCCATTTTTACAACCTGGTCGATAAGTGATCACGAAATCGAACTCGGCAAAGAACAATGCACATCGAAGTTGATGCGATGATTGGGCCTTGACTGTTTTTAAATACTGCAAGTTCCGGTGATCAGTGATTACTGTGATGGTATGCCTGGCACCGAGAAGATAATGCCGCCAAGCCTTGAAGGCGGATTTGATGGCTAATAATTCTTTATCGGTAACCGCATAGTTTAACTCGGGTGCCGAGAATTTTCTGGACCAAAATGCTACTGGGTGAAGTTGACCAGTTTCAGGATCCTTCTGGGACAGGACAGCTCCCATGGCTAAACTGGATGCATCAGTTTCAACTACGTATGGAAGTTCGGGGCGTGGATGCTTTAAGACAGGTGCAGAGGTGATTTTCACTTTCAGCTCTTGGAAGGCCTTTTCAGCTTCTTCGGTCCACAAGAAGCGTTTGTTTTTTCGCAAAAGTGCTGTGATAGGGTGTACAACATGTGAGAAATACGGAATGAATCTGCGGTAGAAATTAGCAAATCCGAGCATGCTTTGTACCCCTTTAACTTAACTGGGTGATGGCCACTTGAGGATTGCGTCCACCTTTTGAGAGTCCATTCGGACTCCTTTTGTAGTCAGGATAAATCCAAGGAATTCAACTTCCGTAGCATGAAAAACGCATTTTTCCAATTTTGCATATAACTTGTGTTGGCATACTTTCTCAAGGACTGCACAAACGTGCTTCACATGGTCTGATTCTGAAGAGGAGTACACTAGAATATCGTCTATGTATACAACAACACAGACGTCAATGAGTTCACGAAGGACATCGTTCATAAAATACTGGAAGGCTGCTGGTGCATTGCACAACCCGAAGGGCATCACCTGGTATTCGAATAACCCGTACTTAGTGCGAAAAGCAGTCTTCCATTCGTCGCCTTTCTTTACACGTACCAGATGATATGCCCCTCGGATATCTAATTTAGTGTAGATGCAAGCGTCCTTTACTTGGTCTAGTAATTCGGGGATCAGAGGCAATGGGTATCGGTTCTTAACCGTGATCTGATTTAATGCGCGGTAGTCTATGCACGTTCTGAGGTCACCTTCCTTTTTAGGCACGAAGAACAAAGCTGAAGATGCAGGGGATTTGGATGGATGAATGAAGCCATTAGCAAAGTATTGGTCCAAGTATTGTCGTAGGTGAATGTTTTCGGGTTCCGTAAGGGTGTAGATCCTACTACATGGAGGTTGTGCACCGGGTATGAGATCGATTTGACAATCGTATGATCTGTGAGGTGGTAGGGTGTTTGCCTGTTCCTTTTGGAAAACATCCTGGAATTCTTGATATTCCTGAGGTAACTGCACGACTGGAGTAGCGACTGTGGCCAGGCCTTGGTTCAAGGTTTTTTTTGGGTAACAAGTATGTGCACAATCCGGGAAGGTTATTCTCTTCTCTCGCCAATTAATACAAGGATTATGTGTAGGTATCCCCAGTATTATTTGGAACTGCAGGGCTTTGATTAAATCAAACACAATAGTCTCTCGATGCCCATCCTGACCCAATAGTGTCATCACTGCGGTGGAATGAGTTACAGGCCCAGAGGCAATTTCAGTTCCATCGACTGTGGTGATGACATCCGAAGTGGTCTTTTTGCAGAGAGATAGGTTCATCCTAGAAGCCAACTCGTGGTCCACATAGTTTCCTATGGCCCCGCTATCAATGTATGCCCTCACTGCGTGCATACATGATGGCTGCCTTGGATCTATAAGGATCATTGGTATGATGAAGTGCGAGGTCTGAGTATCCTTCTTCAAGCTCGGCAAGCGGACCTCTACGCTTGTCGGGCGTGGTCGTTTCCCGAATCAGGCTCTGTTTGATTTTTATGTGCAACTCCGACTACTTTTTTAGATGTTTTTATAGGGCAATCCCGTAGAAAATGTCCTGTGGCCCCACAGTACAGACACAATTGCATCTGCCGTCTTCTTTCTCATTCCTTTTGAGTTAAGGGTCCCTTGACCCCCCGATCTGCATCGGTTCTGATACATCTGTTCCTTTGCGGGTAACATTGGGTTTAACCAATACCCGATTCTCGAACTTAGCTCGATCAGCCTTTCTATTCTGAAGTCGGTGGTCTAACTGGACCACTAAGTCTATATATTCTGCACAATCCTGAGGTGGGTTCACAACTTGGGCCAAAACGTCTGAGTTCACCCCGAAGTCCACAATGAAATAATGTAATTCGTTTTACCTCTGGCCATCCGGTTTCCACCACTAACCTATTGAAAGTGGTGATATAGGTTAGTAGATCCTGGTTACCTTGTCGTAATGATAAAAGTTCATTATCCAGGGCCTGTCCCTGTGAATGTCTGGCAAATAGTCTTTCCATGCTCAATTGAAAACCTTGAAAATCCCGAAGAAGAGGGTCATCCTGGTTAACTAATGGAATTGACCAATCCGCTGCGCTGCCACTAAGATATGATAGTACAAAGGCTACTTTGGTTTGGTCATTCGGAAAAGCTCCAGATCTGCATAAAAAGTGCAAGCGGCATTGGTTCATAAACACAGCAAACATTTTTGGGTCACCAGCAAAACGTTCGGGTGGAGCTAAAGGAATGCTCCCTGGTAGAACCACTTGCACAGGATTGCTCGATGAAACAGGAGTTGGATTCCCCCCCCGAGTCCAGGTAATGGCGTTTGCCCAGCTTGGATTTGCAGTAATTGTCTAGCAAGATCATCAGTGCGCTCCTTTGAAACAATCAGTTCTCTCCTGAGGGCATTAGTCTCTTGGCGCGCGGAGTGCACTTCTGCCCTAAGTTCCCCTAACAATATGGCTAGTTGGTCGGTTTCTGAGGTTTCCATAATGCCCGGGTGGGGATTTGTAGATAGGCTTCGTGTTCTGTTACGCTCACCTGGCTCCCACATGGGTGTCGGTCGGACCCGGACAGCTGCGGCCTCCACCCACGTGATGCGTAGTGCAGGGATGACTGACTGGATCTGCCCTCCTAATCTTGTCTGCTTAACCTGTAGAAATATTCTCCTGCAAGTGGAGAGATGGATTTAGCAACTTGTGGATTCAAGTGATGGCACCCCCACAGTCCTCCCCAACTAATCACCTCCGAAATGCCCTCACAGCGATCTCACCTTATATTCTTGAAAGAGGAGCTCTCCATCCTGCGTGGATTTGCAGGGGCGCGTCGATTCCAGTTGCTTCACTGGTTTGAAGGCTCGGGAGAGTTCCGGAGAGTATTGACTCTGAGGTTCCTGGTGAGGACCAGTAAGTATTAAGTTCATGGAGTTCAATATGTCCGATGTTCACTCTTGTTCCCCGCTTCCTTTCTTGTCTTGCAGCTGGCTCGTGAAAAGATGCTCTTGTGGCAGCTGGTGGCGCTCAGGTAAGAGTCTGTATTACCCGGCGCTGTCCGGTAAATGTTGCACGAGGAAAACGTGTTGTTTTGTCTCTCTTTACAGATGCAGCACGTGAAAATATGGAGAGTCACAAAAGGATGCCTCCGGTGGTAAATCAGGTAAGTCTATGGTGGTAAGAATTATATTTGTTGGTTCCCTCAGCCCACCTTGTGGTTTTCTTTTGTCTCCTAGGTACCGAAGTTCGACGAAGAAATGATGGAGGCAGCGCCGACCCGAAGGATGCTGTGAAGACTGGTGAGTATGGCGCAGCGCTACAGCTGGAGGTGCGGTGCGTGCAGAAATTATGTTCTTTACAGGTTCGGAGACAAGATGGATCCAGAATCAGGTGTGGAATAGAAATAAGTTTGTTTTCTAACCTTGTCCCTTTCTTTCCTCTTTGTTTTAGGAGCTCCGGATTCGAGGCGGGCTTGGCAGAAGACTGGATGCAGGCTGCAGGCACGGTGAGTGTTACGCTGCTGGATGCAGAATAACGCGAAGCTTGTGTTGCTGGTCGGGTGTGGTTTAAATAGCCTCAAAAGTAGTCCTAGGTAAGAAGTCCCTAGAACCACACCCGAGTAAAAAATAGTCCCTGTAGAAAAATAGTCCCTTTCAGGCTTCATGTTGGATTGGAGTCATTTGCATTATGGTCTGCCTGAGGTAAGTAATGACTATGAGCCTGGCGCCTTAGGCGCCAGGACTGATTCCTACTATGAGCCTGGCACCTAAGGCGCCAGGACTGAACCCAGATAGCCCCTAGCCGGGGCTGCTGAGGTTTTATTAAATGTCTAGATGCCTGCTCCCGGGGCTGATGGGCTTGGTCCGGATGCATGGGGGTAGGCATCATGACAGTAATCTTCCAGGGCGTTTGGATTACCCTTGTCTTCTACTGCCCCTCCTTCCTCTCCCCAGATGTAGGTTGTTTTTTGTTTGTTGGTAGGGGTAATTGAAAACTTACTTGTTTCTGATAGGTATTTCTATTGCCTTTTTTTGTATCTTCTTATCTGGTTTAGGAAGCCATGCCCTGTTGTATCTTTGTTCACACTCTCTGATTCTTCCATATCCTTCTCAGTTTCTGATTCAGCGTCTGAGCTGCCAGATGAGGTGTTTTGGCTACTCCCCCTTGACACTGGTTTGGTAAATTGCTTGTATTTTTCCTGGAAAGTGTAAACCCTATCATCTTGATAATCTCGTTCATCTCTGAACATTTTTCTAAGTTTTCTTAATTTTATTTCGTCTTGATAGTCCTTTAGTATCTGAAATATTTTTTGGTAATTTTTTTCAATTGTGACTTCTAATGCTTTGGCATCTGTAATTTCTATCTTGATAATTTAATCTGTTATGTTACTCTTGTGTTCTATGGTCGCATGATCCACTAATAGTTCAAGCATATTTTTTTATCTTTGATGTAAGTTCTTTTCCCACATTTACACCAAATCTTTGTCTTCATCTTTTGTAAAATCTGGGAATATCAGGATGCGAAGTCCTCTCGGAATTGGTTGTTTGGTTATGTAATTTTTGAGAGAAATGATTTCCCAATATTTGTCTATTTCCTTTTGCAATTCTCTTTCTAACTTGATAAATTTGTAACACAAATCCTCCCGTTTGGGCGTACTAGTTGTAAAGGCATGTAGATTGCTTCCTTTGGGTGTAAGAGGTTATTGTAAATTCTTAATGACTCAAAGAGGAACCGTATCACAGATAAATGTAACTCTCAGTTAGATATTTTCCAATTGCGTGCCAACGCAGTCACCATCTGATATATTACCCAATAGTAAGGATAATTATTAGGTCCACAATAAATGTGTACTGTTTCATTAATTAATTACATGTCTTGTAATTAATAATGGTACGGCCCGCCAATGGGAAAAGAAAACATCTTTTCTTCTTTAAATAGATTTTTTAATTTCTTTTAATGAAAACAAATTCTAAATAGTGCACAGGGAAACGTTTCAAATACAAGAACAGTGATAATTGCTCTATAAGTTATTTAAAACCACCCCATTATTTGTGCAGGGAATTCATTTTCATTTGAAGACACACGATTGGAACCCAAAATATGGCGACCAAAGTGAAAAGAGAAGAAAGACCATAGCTATCACCATGGCAATGCATAGCAACAAAAAGTAGTTCTGTAAGAACGCGCAAGCAAACGGACGAGAAGGAACACAGAACTTTGCAGGTGACCCCTTATGGTGCAGACAGAACCCTTAATAGCTCTATTCTATGAGGAATAGATGCGCTCAAGATCAGACCACAAGAGAGACGTTGTCGTTTATAGCGCTTACCGCGTGCAGTTTACACATAGCGAGAAATTAAAGAACAGAGTTAATTTACAACGGTGAAACTTTGGCGTGCATGAGAAAACATGTGTTAACATTAGAATTCAAGCACTTGTATTCACGCTGCCCTTACCTCGCGTGTCTATAAGCAAGTTGAGGACTTGGTTAGAAAATGAATACATCAGATAAGTTTAAAAAAAGAAATCTACACCCTAGATGCCAATTCTTTGACGAACTAAAGAAGAATACTGGGTGCATCCGCAATAAACCACATGCCATAGCAACTTAGTGTCCTTTGGAAAGTACAATAATACTTGAATATAGCCCACAGGTATTATAAATGGGCAGGCAGACTGCAGGAATGCTATATCAGAATTAGATTAGTGCCATACCAAATAATAACAAAAGCTATGATTATGTTTATGAGGGATTTAACCCATGACACAGCAAACCTAACATCAAGAAAAGATGACAATATCCAACGAAATTTTGGTAAGAGGTGGCAACCCATCTTATGATATCCATACTATATATCTGTTTCTCTAGAGATGTACAAATGCCAATCTATCATGATTGAGAATCTGATTTATGATAGAAATACACATGTAAAAAATGACATTTCTGAACGTATAACCTTTTTCACAATCCTTGCTTATTGACGTGTTTGTATTTCTCTCTCTGTCCCCCCTTTTTTGCATTGTTTTACTAAATTTCCTGAACTATCCTACCTTAATCCCCTCCCGCCTCTCTGTGGAACATTTACCTACAAATACGCAATATTGTTTTTTCATAATATTTATCATCTGACATGGTTTTATAAATGAAATAATATGATGGTGTTTTAACATATGGAACACATGGCATATGGTTGGGCATGTATTTTTATAACTACACGGATCACATCTGTTCTGACCAAATGACACAATGAATTGAAAACCAATTTGTTCACATTTTCTCACAAATACCATTACCCAATTCCTACATCATTTTTCTTTTTGAATATTATGCTTTATTTTATTTTTTGTTGTTACTATTATATGACATAATTTGGTTTAATTTAGATTTGCCCTGATCTTATAAAGGCATAGTCTATGCCGAAACACATGTTATTACAAATGGCCAATTTAATTACACGATTATCACTTCACAATAAAATTCGAATTGCATCTAATTGTGTCTGCATCATATAGCTTCTTTGTGGCGCATGTATATGTGTGAAGCAATCCTATAAAGAACCAGAATGATTCTTCTTAATTTTAAGTAACACGTCAAGTATTAGGACCCCCAAACCGGGGTCCCTTCTCAGGAGGTGTCATCCGTTCTCAAAACTTAAAATGTTACTCAATTGTCTGAAATCTTCGCTATGGAGTTTAACCGACAAACCTCTCTGGGGTTCATACTTCCCAGTCTGGGAATCCCTTCTCGGATTGTCCTCAGTCACTCGTCAGTCTTGAGGGGGTAGGTTTAAGCATTCCAACACTTCTTTCTTGGCTCTTTGAACAAGAAGCCAGGGTCCTGCACCCGCCTAACAGAGTCTAGGGATTGTATATGTGCACAAACTATAGGCCAGTCTCAACAGCCTTGAATTCAAATAGTGGTACCACACACCCAGAGTGGCCACCAAGAAGCAGATAACTTTTAATCTCTTCACAGGCATGATAAATATTCTTGCCACCTCCCTGTTTTTGGGTTCTGGCTTTATTCCCCCATTCCCATTCTTGTCTACCTCCTCAATGAGTTACCGCCTACAGGGACCTCTCTATTTTACTCCTCCTGTATCTCCTCAGTGCTCTGTCACATGCTCATGCACCCACCCCTCCTCAATTCCCCCTGCCAGACTTGTATTGTTGCAGCTTCTTCTCAACTCCTTTGCTGTTCTCCTCCTCCCCTCCTTCTATCTTCATCTACCTCCTTACTACTGCCCTCTGCCTTCCATGAGAGGTCTCCTCCAACCTCCTTCTTGCTGCTCCCCACTTCTCCTCCAGATCTTTCGCTTAACCTCCTCCTTACTGCGCGCGCGCGCACACACACACACACACACACACACACACACACACACACACACACACACACACACACACACACACACACACACACACACACACACACACACACACACACCCCGCCCCTTCCTTGGAGTCCTCTCCTGCCTCCTCTGCACCCTTTCACTATGTCTCTCCTTCCAACAACCTCACTCCTTCTGGTGATTGTCCTCCTTTCTTGCCCTTTAGCCACCTCTGTCCAGCCTAACTGCTCCTGCCCTCCAGCTGCCTCTCTCCAGCCTTCTTCCCCCTGCTCTACCTCACTATCTTCTAGCTCTCACCTCCAATCACCCATGCATTTGTCAGAAAGCTATATAAGCCATCCTAAACCGGGGACTGCCTTTGCCTAACCACATTCAGCTCACTCTCTTTTTCAGGCTTGCAATTGGATTGGTTATGAAGCAATGATTCATGGCTTTTCCACTGGCTCTGGGGCCCGCCCCTTATGCACTTGGACGGAGCCTTGATGAAGGCCAGCCTCCCACTTGGAATCCAAATTCAAGAATGTAGGGATAGGGGCTGCTGAAGCAAAGCTCCATGTCCGGAGCCTACATGCGCCATTGCTCAGATGCACATTAGATTTAGTACAAGAAATGTCTCTTAGCGTGGGAATAGCAGCTCACGCTGCTTGCATGTGGAGAGCAGTACTTCGAGTCTTATCTCAACATGCAGGTCTTGAAAAAAAATCTCATCCCCAGTGCTTCGCTATCAGGGCTGTACTTTTTACCTGTGGATCCCGCGCGTTCTATGGATAACAACTTCTGGGAATGTTTGTACAACATGGTTGCTGTGTTTTTAGACTTACTACCCATGCATGAAGCTCCTCTTAAGACGGTCCTGCTCAAGGTGACAAGCCCCTGGTGAGGTAGGCCAGGGAATCCTCCCCTCGCAGCCCCCTGGCCCAGCAAGGTGGTGGAATACAACCCCCATGGCTACTTCACCCCTAACCCCAAGAATAAAGCAGGTGACTTTGTCAGAGTACACAGCTGTCATCCTTTCTTCTCACTGAGCAATTCTGCAAATCTCTCAACATTAGTGAGCACAGGAAGGTCCTCTATGGACTTTGGGGGTAATGCATCCAGTTTATCAATTGATTTGCTGTGGGAGAGAAATATTTTAAAATCCTCTGTGTGTTCGCTTCTGTATTAATTCAGTGCACTTGGCTGAGCCACTGCCCCAGCACTGATTCCAAAACTCAACAGCAACACAGTCACGTGGGCAATCTCAATGCAGGAGCCCCCGGTACCCCCTCAGCATTAAGAATTGCCATCTTGGTTACTATTTAGCAGAGACACTTTTTTGAAAGAAAACCTACCCACACCAGTTGCTGGTATTTTTGATTGTATACGTCAACAGCCCAGAGTCAGCCATGCTTAAAAAAGCTGATGATACCTTGAAAGTGGAAGGTGGTCACGATATGCCCCTCCATCTTGTCATGGACAATGACAACTTATTGGTTTGTACTCTACTTGCACAGCCATAAATGAAAATGCTGACACAAGTTATAAAATCGAGAGGTATGATAGATAGTACACACTTCCAGGATGAAGAAATGAAAAACGCCATTATACATGACCAACAATATATTTCAGATGGTCGTCTAGTTTGATTACCGCTCATTACAGGGGAGGTGGCAATGCAGAATCCCACTCCAACCCTCTGAGAGGCACATGGTGGAGTCCGGGCCAACCCAGTCTCTTGCGGTTCGTCCCTCTCACATAATGCGATGGGAGAAATGCTAACTCACCACTGCACATTGTGCATGAAAGAGTACATGCAGTGCCCTCATGAACAAAACAGCCCTCTCCTAAAAAACTCGACAAATTTAGTATATGTCCCAGACAAACCTATATCAAGAAAGAAATGGTGCCTAAAAATGTTGGGGAGAGTAAACATGATGGATATTTGTCTAATCATTAATGTATTCAGTTCTCGGTTTTTTGTCCTGGTGCTTAAAATGTGCGCTTTGCATTAAAAGCTGTGTGCCGCAGACTCGTTCCACTCTAAGTGGGGGAGAAATGAGGACTGTGGGGGACTCGTGAATAGACCCCATGGTCCTCATTTCTCGAGTAGCAGCAGTGGTCAAGGGAGGTGCCAGGGCATTTCATCTTTTTCAAATTGGAGGCACCAGGGCATTTCATCTTTTTCATATGAGGGGCCTTCACTGTGCCTGATAATTCCCTGTGCCTGATAATCCCAAAATTCTCTTTAATTTTATGCACAGCTGCATTTTATTTTTACAAGGTTATTTTGCTCACTGAATGCTGATCAAGTCACCTAACAACATTAAGGTCCAGCTTTGATTAATACTTGCCTGAAGAAAATGCTGGCATTAACGACTGGGTGATGCAGCCTTTTCTGGCAGAGGAGGTGGTGCATCTTCCATTTCATGTCCAGGAGGAGCTGATTGAGGTTCAGTTGGACACTACTCTGCAATCTGAATTTAGGATCATTGCAGTGGGTGACTTTTGGCTGAAGGTAATCCCGGAGTATCCTACATTGGCAAGCTCAGCTATACAGTCTCTTACCCATTGGGTCTTCCTACTTGTCCAAAATAGGTTTTTCAGCATTGGCTGTAATGAAAACGAAATACTGCGCACGGCTGGAAGTGGAGGACAACCTCAGAGTGGCGGGATCAAAAATAAAGCCACACATTGACTCACTTTCTGCAGAGAGACAGGCCCACCCTTCCCATTAGTACCTGCTCTGTAAAATCAAATTGCCTTCTGCAGAATATACTAATAGGAATGTATTTTGAGAAAATAAAAGCCCTACTGGAGAATTTTGTGTTTACTTACACGGTTTCTATGTTTGGATTGGAAGTGATTGTCCTACTGTCTCGGAATGTATCCGCCAACAACATATCCCTTCAAAATGATGGCACCATGCATTTGGCAGCCATCTCTAAAAAAAAAAAAACACCATACAGAGGGGTGGGGCAAGGGATTCCCAAACAATTTATTTTTTGCTCAGGGGGGCCTTTGCATAAAAGGTTTGAGGACCACTCGTCTAATGAAGCAACTAACGTGCGTTAGACTGGGGACTTGCCTTAATAACAAATGATAAATGCAGTCTGCATTCAAGTCCCCACATCAAATGCGTCACATAGGGGGTGCGGATGAGGATCTCCCCTGAAGTTGTTGAGTTGCCCCAAAAACCGGGGCACCCCCAGAGCTTGTTTTCCTCAGGTGGGGGTCTAGACGGTGCCCTGAGATCGCAAAGACCAGTGGAGCCATCGTTGAGGCCAGGATGAATGCTGGTCTTGTGCTCCTTGGAGTCCCTGCCCCGGTCTGAAGACGTGCGGCTTGCAAGGCCTTGCTGGCTGAACCACACAAAATGAAGCAGGATAGAGGAGTGACACTCCAGGCCCGGTGGCCTCGGTGGTGAGGAGCTAGTGGCCCGTGGAAGCTTGAGTGGGTGTGGAGATGTTGAGAAGGGGGCTACTTGATCAACCGGTTTATTGGGTGTGTTCCTGCCGCGTGGCAGCCTTCCCTCACCACCCTCCCCCGCAGATGAAGATAGGCGCATGAAACATGAGGTGGTTGAGTTAACCCCCAGACCCGGGCACCCCGGGTGCCCGTTTTGCTTGAGTGGGGGTCGAGGCAGCACCCAGGGATAGCATTGAGCAGTGGAGGCAGCGCTGAGGCCTGGGTGATTGCCGGCTTCGCACTCATTGGTGTCGCCGCCCGAAGCCGCGCCTCCTGCGGGACCTTGCCAGTTGAACTGCACAGTGGCTTGGATCGGCACCCCAGCTTCTGCACGGGTCAAGTGGATGTTGTGTGTGTAAAAGGCAGCTGTTACTAATATTGCAGTGTTGAACTTGCAGGGCACCAGCATCATAGCTGGGGAGGGCCAGAGTGGGGACTGAACGACTTGCAAACTGACATCCAGGGAGTCCTTACCTGAAATCAAGGCCTTTAGAGTTGAGGTACAATCCTCAAGGTCGATGATCAAGGAGAGAGTGGAGAAGGCGGATGGCAGGCTTAAAGCCCTTGTAAATAATCAGCTCTCAACAGAGATCCTAGAAACCAAGATGGATGTGCAGCTAAAAGAGCTGGAATTGTGAGAGAGAGAGGTGAGAAGTAAGATCAACAACATTGAAAGCAGGGAGTGTCGAAATAACATACAGTTGTGGGGGCTACCCCAGGAAGATAGTCTCCTGGAGACCTAGAGAGTGACGTGTGGGAGATATGTTCAGTGTATTACTGGGAGGTGATGGCAACAGGGCGATTCAGTTTGACAGGATTCATTGAGGAGCTGGGTCAGGTTAAGGTCCCAGGTCAGTGATGGCCAAGTGCCACCATTACAAGGACAACGAGGAAGTCTTGAGGAGGCAAGAGACTTGGGGGTACTTTTGAATGGGAAGGATCCTCCATTAGGCTCTTGATTTAAGCATGTGTAAATAGTGTAAAAGGTTTATGTACTCTATTTTTAACCAAAATTGCACTTTAATAAAAAAAAAGGTTCTTTCAGGAACTGTTGTTACATACCCTCGATCTAAGTTGAAAATGCTGACCCTTAGCGTCCTGGCTTCAATCTAAGGAATACGATACTGATCGAGATATCTGTTTGCCGGGCTTTTGAAGTTCCGGGTACACAATCTGAGGTGAAGGATGGTGACTTGCCGGAGTCAGTGCTGCATGAGCTACAGGGCAGAGTCGCGAAAACCGGCAGCTGAAGGCCAACAGCAGATGAGAGCCACATTTAAGAAGGCCTTTGGTCAACCAGGGGTACGAAAGAAAGTGACAGGGGCATGAAAGTTTCAGAAAATAAATGTTTTTGCGACAAAGTAGTAGGGGGACTTATAGGACCAGGCTCTTCTGGGGAGCATAGGTCAACATGGTTGTTGGGAGAGCTGCTTTTGTTCCCTTTGGTGGGTGATGCAATCATGAAGCAATGCTGGAGCATTCAAATTATGTGTGGATCATTTGTAGGGGGAGGATTTTTCCTCCTCCTTACTGGCCCAGCAATATACAGGTGTTTCAGAGATTGGGAGTTTTGGATCCCATTGTGATATTTTGGTTACTTTTTATGGCTTTTTGGGTTGGGACTCAGTCGCGGTGGGTATGTTTAGGGCGGGTAGTGGGGGAGGAGGGACTTTGTATGGTGGGCATGGGTGCTAAGTGGGGTGCTTGGGTGAGGGGGGGTTTGATCTAGATACAGTGTTGGAGTACAATTTAGGGAGTAACTGCTCGCCTTTGAGATTGCTGAGAATTTATAAACAGATTGGAAATTATGGGTGACATTAAAGTCAGAACGTTGAATGTTAAAGGGCTCAACTCGCCTCATGGGTGTTCCCGATTGCTGAGGGACTTTAGACGGTTGTGCCTGGATATTCTGTTGTTACAGGAAACACACTTCAGGTGTTGGGGTGAATCTTATCTATGGGGCAAGATGGTGGGGCAGACGTTCTGGACGTTAGAAGGGAAAAGGAAAAGAGGTGGAGCGGGTATTATACTTGGAAAATCCCTCATATTGAAAGACACACAGGTGGAAAGGGCATTTGAAGGGAGGCTACTTATGATTATGGGGCTCATGGGTGGGAAGAGAATTACCTTGGTTGCCATTTATGCTTCAAATGTGGGTCAGTTAACATTTTTGGAGAGGGCCTTTGCGACCATGGAGGAATGGGCTGAGGGACTTTTGATAGTGGGTGAATATTTCAATATTTTCCGGGACCCATGGCTGGACTAGAAATCGGGAAGGCCTGGGGCACGAAAGGAGCTTACCAGGGAAAACAAGCAGTTTTTGAGCCTTATTGAAGACCACTTCTGGCTCGATGCCTGGAGATACCGAGACAATCTCCCGGGATGATACACTTTCTACTGCCCGCTGCATAATACATTCATGAGGATCTACCTCCTTTTACTATTAAAGGAACTTGGAGGGTCCATTAAATCTGTGGTAGTGGATACTATAGCCTGGTCAGACCATGACCTGATGATGCTCACACTGCCTTGGAGAGCTGGGGATGTGGGGGTCTCTGTTGGGGCTGTAACTTTTGCCTTCTATTGGACAGGGTCTTTAGAGAGTTTAAGGAGAAGTATATTGGGTTCTTTTTTTAAGTGAAAGATTCAGGAGGGATCTCGCAGCGGCATGACTAGGAAGCAGCAAAGGCCACTTTCAGGGGTCTCCATATAGCTGAAAGAGCATGGAATAAGAGGTTTTGATGCTTATGAGCCAAAACAACATGGGGTCGGTCCGCGGCCATTTTGGACACTCACTTTTAATCTGACTAATAATGCATAGGTCTTTTGGCAGGCTTTGCAAGCTCAACAGGACCAATGTAATCAATCTGCCAAATTTGTCTATGTACTTTTCCTCGCTTTAAGGGGCCATGGATAATGTGGGGAATAGTTAGCTGTTTCTGGTGTTGACACATAGGACATTACAGGATAACTGTCTTTACAATTTCTAAAGGAATACTAATTCCTCTATCTTGCGCCCAGCTGATAATAGCCTTCTCACCAAGATGTGCACTTTTATGGTGAGCCCATTTTGCAATCCCCTCCAAATCATCTTCCTCTCTCCTCGCGTCCATACTTGCAATTTTTGCATGTTCATCTGCAACAGAATTCAACCACTGTTCTAATTAATCTATTCCACAATGATATGATATGGTAGTTTATTTATATGGCGCCAATACACAATGTGTTTCAAAGCGCACATGTGCATCTACATGATATACAGTTGTCATAGTATGCAGTAACATTTCGCTAATGTCCTGCCACAATTCTTTTCCCCACACCTCTTTTGCATGGATTTTTCATCCATTCTTCTGCCAAGTAGGTAACCATACCACCAACCCATTTGCCACGGACCATATGTCAGTGTAAAGATGACATGTACCAGGTGTTTCCTGTTTTAGAGCTTGATAAACAGCATAGAGCTCTGCAAACTGACTACTCTTTCTTTTGCCCGATATTGTTAACACTTTCCTCAATTTGGGACTGTACGCACATTTTTTCAAATATCGTTCTGTGCCTACATATTTAGCCGAGCCATCTGTAAACCATGCATGCTCTAATTGATAATTGGTTAATTCACCATAGGGAATTCCCCAGTTAACTGAAGATTCGGCAGATATTGATCCACTTTGTGATTCAAAATCCACTAACGGCACTCCGGCCACCTGCTCATGTAATTTAGCGACACCGCCCTTCCCAGTTTCGGCCCGATCTTGTATGTACCATTTCCATTTAATGACACTTGCCTCTTGGGCATTACCTATTCTATGTGTTTTAGGGGAGCTTAATGCCCACTGCATAATTGTTATTTCAGCTCTAATTAGTACATCATGACCCATCATCATCTGCTCTGTATCAACCAATGCCCAATAGCATGCTAACAATTGTTTTTCAAATGGAGTACATCAGTCACCAGCATCAGGTAACTTCGTACTCCAGAATCCTAATGGCACTCATCGTTTATCTTGTTTTTGCTGTAAGCTCCAATTGGCATATGCATCCCGCACAGACACATTTAATTCCACTTCTCTTTCTCTTAATGGCCACAAATCTAGTATTGTCTGAATGGTACTTTTGGCCAGTTGAAACGCTTTTTCTTGTTTCTCACGCCATTCAAATTGGAACTTTTTACGCGTCACTCTGTAAAGGGGTGCTAAAATGTGTCCCAAATGTGGGACATGTTGTCTCCAAAATCCAAAAATCCTACCATCTGCTGAGCTTGATTTTTCGTTCTCCTGGTTGGGAACTCGAGAATCATTTGTTTGGCCTTTGGCACCATTTCGCGATGTCCATTATGCCATTGTATTCCCAAAAAGATCACGGTCTCTGCTGGACCTTGTGTCTTAGCGTCATTGATTTCCCAAGCCTGCTTCCTTAAACCATCCCTGATCAATTCCAGATGCACTCTCACACTGTCTTCATCTTTGCCTTGAATTAAAATGTCATCAATATAATTCACAATTTGTACATCCGGTTTACAAGGAATTTTATCTAAATTTTCTGCCACCTGCCGGTGACAGATCGTAGAATAATGCTGCATATAGCCCATTGGCAGGCAGTTAAAAGTATACTGGCTCCCATTCCAAGGAAATGCAAACCATTCTTGGCATTCCTCTGCGATAGGTACCGCAAAGAAAGCGTTAGCTAAATCTAACACTGCATACCATGTTCCCTCAAATTTCTTTTCCACCAAAGTGACTGCTTTGGGTACTGCTGGTACTAATGGAGGGGTATGTTTGTTCAATTCGCAATAATCAATTGTCATCCGGTAGCTACCATCTGGTTTTTTGATTGGCCAGATCGGATTGTTACAAGCCGTGGTTACTGGACTTGATACCCCGGCTTCGACATATTCCTTAATTGTTTCAGAAATTTCTTTTTGACCTCCTGGGATTCGATATTGCTTCATGGTACTGTTTTGGTCGCAACTGGGACCTGTACCGGGGGCATATGCTGCTGTCCAACCATCCCGGGTGTACAACTAAACCCACTTACCCCAAACAGGTATAATTTACCTCCCAATCCTAGGGTTAATCCTTCCAAAATATCAAATCTGATAATGTATTCGGGAAGGGGAACTATCAATACTTGTTAAGTGTCTCTTTTCAAATGACCTATTTTCATATCAACTTTAGTCTGGACGGCAGGAGTCTCTTTGCCACCTAATCCTGTAATCATAAAGTGTCTTCCCTTGAATTTAGTGGGATTCCCATGTACCAAGGAGGCCTCCACTCCGGTATTCCTGCACCATCTTCCCTTTGAAATGGGATCCATTATCACTTTGTATTTGTAAGGGAATACCATAGTACAAGGCTATTTGATCCAACAATGGTACACGCATATTGACAACCTCGACTAATGGGCACAGGACCAATGAATTGTCCACTGAAGAACGAACGGGAAGGGAGTCGGAGCGCATTGCAGGTGCAGTGATAAGGAGCCCTGGTAATTAATGCGAGGAGAAGAGAGCTGGGTTTTTCCACTTCTGACTAGCTTTTTCCACTCTTTGCATCCTTCACTTATGATATGCTCTTCGGCCAAGGGCAGCCATAACAGAGGCAGCCGGGGAAAAGACCCCATAAGAATAAAGAGGCTTGTAAGCAGGAGAGCAGTCAGAACTTGGATCCTCGGGTGAAGTAGTCTCACTGGAAGGGAGGAAGCTCTGCTCCAGAGCCCGTTATTGCACGTGATCTCTTTGCCTACCTGCTGTGGAACTAAGCAGTGTTGTAGTGGCCAAGATGAAGGTGTCTTCAGTAACAGCACTGACGGTGACGTACATTCCTATCTATATCCCAATATAACTAACTACATGTTGACTTGTTGTTTCATATTCTTATTCATGAGTATCTAAGCATACCGAAGTATAGAGATATCTAAACTTGTGTCTGGCATAATAAACTGCATATAACAAGCCTTTTATTTTTTTTTTAACTTTGTTTATTTTAAATCAAGGCAGGATGACAAGTACAGACATTATAAGCAGTGGTTATTTAGGCATGTTGATCCCCAGTCTCTTATCCCCCCCTGAGTTTCCTCCCTCCCCTCTCCGCTTGGTCCAACTGTCCCATAGGCCTTGTAGGCGGGCTCTCCGCACCCGAGCTGTTTGGATAGGGCCCCAGCGTCTATGTATCTTCTTCCGGGAACTCCTGATTTTTTAAGATCCAGCGGGCCCCGGTAGGTTTATAGGTCAGGGCGCGGAAGCGCTGGTCGAATTCCAGCACTGGGGCCCAGATATTCTGGAAACGGTGAAGAGTACCCGCTTGCGCTGCCGTCACCTTCTCCGCTACCAAAATGTCCCAAAGTTTGATCCACCATTGAGCTATGTGAGGGCCTTCCGGGGTTTTCCAGGCTCGTGCCACCACGGTTTTCCCAGCAAGTAGGCAGTGGGTTAGTAGTTTCGCTCTGGGTCCGGAGCGCGGGTAGGTCCCGGGAATTAGAGCTCCCAGCAAAACCGGTTCTGGTTCCAGGGGAATCGTTGTTCTGGTAATTTGTGTGATGGACCCTAGGCAAGCTTTCCAGAATGGTTGGATCTTCGGGCAAGCCCACCACATGTGGAAGAAGGAGCCTGGGTGGCCGCATCCTCTCCAGCAAGAATGATCCACCTGGGGGTTCATATGGTGAAGTCTGAGGGGCGGATAGTACCACCGCAGCGTGATCTTGTACGCACATTCCCTATTGGTGATGCAGGTGGACGAGGTGTGTGTTCTGGACCATATGTCGATCCAGGTTTGATCCTCTATCGGGTGACCCAGGTCCGCCTCCCATTGGGCCATGCAGCGAGTTCTTGTGGTCAGGAAGTCGCTTAGGAAGCACCTGTATAGGGTGGATATTCTGCCGCGGGCTGGAAGGTCTCCCAGAGTGAGTTCTAGGGCAGTAGGAGGGCGTGTCGCTGCTTGCAAAGTTTGGGGATGCGAGCACCAGTGGCGTAGTTGAATGTATGTGAATCTATCCCGTTCCTGGAGTTGGAATTTCTCCTTGCATTGGGCGAATGTGAGAGGTCTCCCCCCCGTGTATAGCTGGTCTATGGTCTCCAGCCCGCCTTTGATCCAGTTACGAAAATTGCGAGGATTCGTTCCCGGTGTGAACGTTGGATTATGGAACACCGGGGAACGTGGGCTCAGTCCTCTTGGTACTCCCTTTCGCTTTAGCGCCCAGTCCCAGGTGCTAAGGGTGTGTTTGGTTGATAGCAGGAGCTCTCCCCATTGAGTTCTGAGGGGGGGCGGGATGTGTGGTAGAAATCGTAGGGGTAGGGGCGTCCGTGATTGTTCCAGCTCTACCCATCTGGGGCGGTTTGTCGTGTTTTGCCAGGCTTGGACCTGGGCCAGTTGGGCTGCCATTCTGTAGGCCTGCAAGTCCGGGACCCCCAGCCCTCCCAATTTGGAACTCCCCAGCATAGTTCTGAGAGGGATTCTTGCTTTCTTACCTCTCCAGATAAAGTTCAGCATTTTTCTCTGGATCCCTCGAAGAGTTGGCGTTGGGATTGCTACGGTAGGGAGGCACAGGCGTATAGGAATCTCGGAAGGAGGTTCATCTTGCATGCAGTGATGCGCCCGAGCAGTGAGATCTCTTGGGTCTCCCAGCGCTTCAGATCACCTTCCAGTTCTTTAAAGAGTCGGGGGAAATTGGCTTTATACGTGTCTCTTGGGTCACCCGGGATGTGGACCCCTAGATAAGGGATGGCACTCTTGTCCCACTTTATCGGGCACATCTTCGTCAAGGGTTCTCGTACTGCTGGGGTGAGGCCAATACCCAAAGCGGATGATTTATCAAAGTTTATGGTGAGGCCTGAGACTTCGCCGTAGCTGGCGATTTCACGTATCGCGTGTTTGAGAGATGATTGGGCCTCCGAGATCGTAAGCAGAATGTCATCCGCGTATAGGGCGAGTTTGTGATGCGTGGGGCCACTTTGCACGCCCTTGATTTGGTCATTTCGCCTGATCTTTTGTGCTAAGGGCTCCATGGTGAGTGCAAAGAGCAAGGGCGACAGTGGACAGCCTTGTCGTGTTCCGCATGACAAGGGGATTGGGGCCGAGTTATGACCGTTAATCCTCAGGCTTGTTTTAGGGCTATCATAGTTGGCTAGAACCATCGTTTGGAAAGCTGGCCCGAAGCCGAAGGCCCCTAGGGTGTGTCTCATAAACGTCCAATCCACCTTGTCGAACGCCTTAGCTGCGTCTAGGGCCACCAAGACTAGTTTTTGGGAGCTCCGGGCGGCAAGGTCTACCAGGTTCAGCGTTCTCTGGATGTTGTCACCTGCTGTCCGGTGTAGGATGAAACTTGCCTGGTCGGGGTGAATGATCTTCGGCAAGATGCGGTTTAGGCGGGTTGCTAGGATTTTTGAGTATATGTTCGCATCGATGTTTAAAAGTGCGATCGGTCTGTAGGACGTTATGCTTCTTGGATCTTTTCCAGGTTTAGGGAGGAGGATGGTGGTTGATTCCTGCATCAATGGGGTCACCGCTCCCGTTTCCCTGAAGGAGTTGAATAGGGTAGCCAGGTGGGGGGTCAATTGTGCGCCGAATAGTTTGTAAAACCTGGTTGAGAAGCCCTCCATGCCGGGGGCCCGTGTTTTAAGTGATTTGATGGCCTCCTCAATTTCCTCCCCTGTAATGGGCTCCTCCAGTTCGTCTCTCGTTGCGTCGGAGAGCCGGGGCACTGCTGCCTGCTGCAGGTATTCCTTCTGCTGTGGTGAGTTTCGTGGGGTTGCCTTCATGATTTGAGTTAAGTATTCTATTGCGAGGCGTTGCTTTTCGGGCTCTGAGTATAGTGTGACCCCGTTGGAATCACGCAGGCCCGTGATTGCGTTGACGCGTCTCTGCTTGGCTAGTTTGGCCACCAGGAATTTGTTCGCCTTGTTACCCTTTGCGTAATATGACTGTTTGGCCTTCGCCATTAGTTGGGCGGTTTGTTCCGCATAGTGGGCTTCCAGTTTTTTCCGAGCCGTACGAATGATCCGTTGCTTTTTGGGGGACCAGCCTTTCTCCTTATGGAGTGCCTCGGCCTCTCTTAGTTCGTTCACTAGGGCCGTCCGGATCTGGCGCCTGTCTCGGTGGTAGGCCGCACCTTGGGCTATCAGGGAGCCCCTGATTACTGCCTTCATGGCGTCCCAGTTGTTCGCTAGTGAGGTGTCTGAGGCTGGGTTTTCGTTAAAGAAATGTCTTATTCCTGTTGCGATCTTGTCCCTGGTGGCCATGTCGTTGAGAATCGGGTCGTACAGCATCCATTTACGTGGGTTATTGGGGTTAGGGTTATGAACACGGAGTTCCAGGAGCACTGGGGCGTGGTCGGAGATCGCTCTAGTGCCTATGGAGACTTCTTTAACCGAGGGGAACGTTTGCGGGGAGATCAGGAATAAGTCGATCCTTGAGAAGGTGCGATGGACGTAAGAGTAAAAGGAAAAGGGTCCTGAAGAATCGGAGGAGGCTGAGTGCTTGGGTGAAGTCGCCTGGGGTCGGGGGGTGTGAGCGGTCTTTGGTAGGGTCGGGAACCCCATTGAAATCTCCACCGACAATTGTTTGGCCCTCCACAAAGCTAGCGAGAGATGTGCCCAAGGAGTCATAGAAGTGCGACTGTCCAGAGTTCGGGGCGTACACTGAGATGAGGGTATATAGGTCTCCCATCAGGAGGCATTTGACCGCTGTAAATCGGCCTTCTGGGCATGTTTTTGTTTCCAGAATCTGTAGGTTCAAGTCTTTCCTGAAGAGGATCGCCGTACCTCCTTTTTTGTTTGCGCCAGAGGCGAAGAATTGAAGCGGGAATAACCGGGATCGGAGACCGGTTACATCTGGCGGCAGCAGGTGAGTCTCTTGGAGCATGGCAATCGCTGCGTCTTCGTCCCGGAGTTTCAATAGCATTGCCTTTCGCTTGTTAGGGGAGTTCAGGCCATTAACATTCAGGGAGAGGATCCGGAGCGTCTGGAGGTCCACTGAAGACTAACTCTCCTTTCCTTGGGTTAGGGGGGGGGGGGGTCGTGAGGCGGTGGCTCAACTGCCATGTCTGTTCAGGAATCTCTGGATATCATCCTGCACTTGAGGTTTTAACGCGGGGCCCCAACGGGGGCCCCAACTTTAACAGGGGGGTAGACCGACATTATAAGTACAGTCGTACCTAAGGCCACCAGGGCCAACTGTCCCATCATGCATCATGTACTGTGGGTTTACAAGGAACAAGGGATGGAAAGTATCCTTGGAGTGGGTATGAACCATGGGTATGGCCCGCCGCCACCGCATTCAAGGTTCCTTAGCTCGAAATCTAGGTGGCGGCCCGAGGGGGGGGGGTACGTCGCTAAGATGAGGCCAACAGATTCAAGGCCTCTCTGGATGAAAGCACGTCTTCCGTTGTTTCCCCGCCCCTCCTCCGGTCTCCATTGAAGATCCCTCGTTGGTAGGGGTTCCAGGTCCCTCTGTGAGCTTCTCGTGTGCGGTTTTGGGATGGTATAGGCTGTCGTTGAGCGGGGGTCTCGACTTGTTCTGTGTAGTGGGGGGAGGGGTGGAAGCCCACTCTCCCGATCCCTCGTCTGGGCCGCCTTGGTATGAATCGAATGATTCTGTGCTAGGGTCCGACCCCCCTCTTCAGCTCTCCAGCTCCCCAGAGTTCTAGGGCCCCGCTACCGCCGAGTGCGAAGTGTGCTGCCGGGTTCCGGCTTGGCGGCCATCTTGATTTCTTCAGTTGAAGACGGGGGAGAAGTTCGGCCGCTGAATTCTGGTAGAACGCCTCCTCGGTCGCAGGTTATGCTTGGCCAGGTTGTGCCATGTCGGTTCCGGTCGCTGTAGATGGCATTAGCGACGCGGAACCCCGCTTAGAACTGCCGGAATTCGATGGCGGCGGCGGGCATCCCACGGGTGGCCTCAGAGGAGCGACCACATCGATGGCGCTCCAAGCCACGCCCCCATAACAAGCCTTTTATAATTATCTTCATTGGTTGTTATGAGTCTTATTGTCTTATTTTTTGCCTATCTGAGTCCAACTGTTTATTGTGCGGTTAATGGCCGGGAACTGGTAAGTCTGAGGTGTTCCCCAACGAGGGCCAGGTAAGAGCACAACAGAGGTCTTGTCAAGAGGAGATTAAGGGATGATATTGTACAATGGAGGCCCACTCTTAAGGGAGCCCAAGGGGGCCTAGAGGCCACGTTATCTGGCAAGCCGGAGAGGGAAAATGGCGGCCTCCCGCTCTGAGGAGGCTTGAAGCGGGGACTGTACTGTGTGGTAAAGCTCCCGCTCCAAGCCTCATTGACTTGGAGGCCACCACACCCCCTCTCCGGGGTACTAATATGAAACAAAGAATGCAATAATGTAAGACATGGCAAAGTGCTTTAGTTAAACACAGCGTATTAGTTTGAAAGGATTAATTGAACACTAATACAAGCATGTTATATTCCCTTGCAGAACATGTCTTTGCAAATTGTAACATGGACAGTTAAATAATCCCCATTTTGGGGGGCGTGGCTGAGCAGCAACTGTAAGAGCTGCTTGATTGTGTGACCCGGTGTTGGCAAACATCCTGTGATGAATTAATCCTGCATTGGGGCCCATACTAAACTCCCTGTTGTAGCGGACTGGAGCGGATGCTTGATGGAAGACCGTGTGAGTTGGTGTGATCTCCAGCCTGAACAAGGCTGCATTCCTGCCAGTGCTGTGAGTGCTGGCAGTGAGCCATCTGAGGCTTGAATCTGGGTCTGAGGCTGCCCTCACCTGATGCTGCAGCTCGCTGCAGCATGACGTACCTGAGGGTTGCATTTGCCTGCAGCGGCAGAAAGTTGGACTGGCGGTCCCTACACTGAGGTCATGCTATATATGTGCTGCAGACCATGTCAGATGCAACGCTTGGGCCGGGTTGCTAAACTGCCTCTTAGATTACAGGGAGCTGTCCAGATCCCTTGGCGCCTTCTGGGGACTTCACTCCTGAGCTGGCAGTTGTACTCTTCAGCTGCAGCCGTGATCCGACATTGTCTCCCCATGTTGCCTGGCCTAATATAATTAACCCGGGGACTGTTTAGAACTCTTGTGTGGAAAAGGACTCTCCCTCACCTTCTAGCTTGTGGTTTGAAGTCCCTAAGGGTTGGAGTGTGGAGACTGGCCAACGGCCTTGTGCCTATACACCTGGATGGTGCACAGGATCCAGAGATATTTGGTGGGTGCTCAAAGTCTCCAGCGGGATCTGAGGGAGATTGATCTTTGGTATTCATGGCACAAGTCCCTTGTGGTCTTGGCTCCTTTCAGTTCCATAAATTGTTTTTGGATCACCCGCATTTCCTTTCCGGTTTGGAAAGCCACCCATATCTAGTTGGGAAGACCACATCTGTTCCTAGAACTCTGACCAGAAAAGCCAGGAAGAAGTGCAGGTCGATGGACTCATTCACAAGTACACCTGTTAAAGACAGGGTTATGGAGGTTGATCCCGCTGTACCTTATTTTGCTGGTGAAAACCACTGATGGCTGCGATGCAATCTGGATTTATGTCCATCAATTTGAAACAAGATGAGCGGCCAATATAAGTTTGCTGTGAGCAAAGCTGGAAGGAGAGAGCGGACGTATTACCATGGGCGAAACGCGCATTATTTACCTGGATGATATGGTACAATGACACGATCAGGGAATATCCAGGATGGAAAAAGAACTTGCAGAAGTACAAAGGAAGTGTGAGGACCTGGAGTCGTGGTCACATACAAATAATAATTGAAATTGTAGGAGTTCCTGAGTACGCAGCCAAAGGCCTCATGGAACACTTTGTGGAAGGTCTGTTGAAAAATCTACTGGGCGATTCACAATTCCAGTGCAGTTCCTTGATGAGAGAGCACACTGTGCACTAGCTCCTATTCTGAGACCTGGCGCTCCTCCCCATACCATCAATGTGAGGGTACTGAACTACAAGCACCGGGACCAGATATTGTAACTGTCAAGAATGCGTGGTTTATTACACTATGAAGAGAGCAGAATATCAATATACCAAGACTTTTAGAAAACAGTGCTGTCTGCCAGAAGATCCTATGACCCTATAAAGTGTATGCTTCAAGAACTACAGGTCCCCTACTCAATCCCTTTTCCATCAAACCTTCGTATTCAGCATGGTGGCCGGAAACACTTTTCAAAAGTCCTGGAGATGCCTGTAAATACATTGAGTCCATGATCCTGTTACCACCTACTAGAGACCCAGGAGACGGGAGATCCGCTCAGAATCCATCGGTATTACCCTCAATATCTAGAAATGACGGATTGTGCAGCCCTGCTTTCCTTTTGATAATAGTGACTCCTTTGGGGCCCAATGCTTCTCCACTTATCCCATGCCAGACACTTGATGTAGTTATAAGAATAGTTGCTGTTCTTGCCGTACTCCATGAATTTTCAATGTAGTTTGATTTTGGGATACACAGTCATGTTGGAGAGGATAGTGTGGGGCGGGTTGGGGATTGGGTTGGGTTTAAAAGTTTGGGCTGGTGGAGTATTGTTATACATACACGACTTGGCTGTACCACTGTGTAGTCCTCTGGGTTTGACGATGGCAGTACAGAGAGGGGATGAGCATGGTGTTGGAGACAATGACGTTTATCTCCTGGAATGTCAGTGGGATTAACAACCCAGCCAAGGCAAGGAAACTATTAGCATACGTTGAGAGGCATGCCCCTAAGGTCCTAATGTTGCAGGAAACTCATGCTATGTGTTTGATATATTAATCTTTTGCCCATAAGTGGGGCTGGCAGAGCTATTATAAAAAGTACTCTTCAAAAGCACGAGGAGTGATGACTTTAATTTACTCCTCTGTTACATTCACAGTCGATAAAAGTTATCATGACCTCCATATGGAGATATATAGTTGTGAGCGGTACACTAGATGGGGAACATATATTGGCTAACATTTATGGCCCGAACATAGACGATCCTGAGTACTACTGGCATTTGAACAATATACTGATTGAAGCTGTGGATGTACCTGTGGTTTCGGGAGGAGATCTCTATACAATTTTAAATGTGGCTTTAGGCTGCTCTTCTGATGCGCCCAGTTCCTGTCACTTGCAGCGCAAGCCCTATTGCAAAAGATGTCCCTTCACTTGATTGATGTCTGGCAGAGTCTACATCCTTACACTAGGAAGTACATGTATTACTCCACAGAATATGACTCGTTGTCCAGGATAGATTACTGGCTGCTTTCTACTGATTTTAGTGAGAAGGGTTTGGAGGTGCATGATCCTACCATGCACATTCTTGTATCAATTTCCGATTATGTTATCTCTGTGCATTGCCCAAAGTCATAAACCTCGCCCTTTGTGGCATATGTCTCCCTCCACTTCCTTTGGACCCCACTATCGCCACCAACTATAGACCTATCACTACAGTGCCCTTCCTCCTGAAAATCATAGACAAAGCAGCTTACACACAAATCCGAGCCTTCTTGGAAACTTAGCACATCCTTGCCCCCCCTAGTCCAGTTTTCCGCCTCTGCAATGGGACTGAAACAGCACTCCTCGACTTGAAGAATCAGCCTGATGAGGCCAATGATGCAGGACAACTATCTCTCCTTCTCCTCCTGGACCTTTCAGTGGCCTTCGAATTAGTCAACCACCAAACTCTCTGTAGCCACCTCACTAAGGTTGCAGGCTTCTCCCCTGAAGCAGCCAACTGGGATGCATCCTTCCTGGCCAACAGAACCTCCAGAGTCTGCTCTGATGAAGCATCCGCCATCCCCACTCCTATATCTGCGGTGTTCCCCAAGGTTCATGTGTCTCCCCCACCTTGTACAGCATTTACACCAAACCTTTACTTGACCACCATGGCGCTCTGGATATCACCTTCACAAACTATGCTGACGAAACCCAGATCCTCATCTCCCTTTCAGGCGACTACAACTAGGACTCAGAGCGTAAACAAAATCTACAAATTCAACATTCGATGGCCCAACATAGTCTATGTCTCAACGACAAAAAAACAGAGCTCCTCGTAGTTGGGACTCCATCCAGCCTAGCACATCTCAACCAAGCCCTCAGGTTCTTCACCATTGATGGCCATAAAATCCCAGTTTCACCAGCTGTAAAGACCCTGAGAGTCTACCCTGATGCCTCTCTAAGCATGTCACGCCAAATCAGCCACATTTCCTCTTCTGCAGCCTACGCCACCAAATTGATACGAGCCAGCAAACCATTCCTTTCATCTGGTAACCGCCTCACCATCGCCCGAGCCCTTGTAGGTTCAAAGGTGGATTATTGTAATGCCTTGCTTTGCAGCTGATCTGACAAAAACAAACAAGCTCCAGGTATTACAAAACAATACCTTCTGGGCAGCACTGGACCTAAGCAAATTTTACCAAATCTCCGAAGCTCGGAAATCTGTACATTGGGGCTCCCTGTCAAAGAGAGGATTACATTCAAAATCCTCTCAACTACACATACATGTCTATCTAACAATGCCCCATTTTACCTAACCCAGACAATTACTCCTCATACATTATCTAGACCACTGAGATCCGGCCAGAGCCATTGTTTGGTCAAACCTAGATTCCGACGCAAAAGAGCCTCTGGCTCCAGCTCCGCGACCGTGGGCGCCAACCTCTGGAACAACTTACCCCTGCCCTTATGCTCTAAGCCATAATATCTCAGTTTCCGTAAAACGTCTAATGACCCATCTGTTCAACTAATTCTATGCAAATGTACTTAATATGTCTGTAACCAGCGCCTAGATGCCCCCGGGCTTTGTGTGCTCATACAATGAAAAAATAATAAATAAATAAATTACTTGACTCCAACCTAGCGGAGACGTTATATGATAAAATTGGTGAGTTCATTTGTAATAACGTTGGCTCAGTTGCACTTTATTCCATGGTATGGGAGACTTTCAAAGTATTCATGCGAGGGGAGTTACTGTCATTGACAACTGGGTCCCTTAAGGCGCTAAGATTAGAGCTACATGAGTTGGAAGAACAGGTGGGGCTTCTTGAAAATGAATATGGTAGGATGAAAGATAAAGCATTATTAGGGTTAATTAAAGGTAATCTCTTAAAATGCCAAGAGGTGGCAGACAAGGAAGTGTTATATATTTCCAAGCCAGTGCTTGCACCTAAAAATGGTTAGGCTGATAGGCCTGGAAGGTCATTAGCTAGAGCTGTTAGGGTTGAAACTAAACCACATAGCATAGTGGGAAACACTGGGTCGTCTGCGGTCATTCTAGTAACTGAAGATGATACTAACGCAGAATTTACAGCATACTACAGAAAACTATACTCTAATAATGACATAAGCTTTGATGGTGACATAATAGAATATTTGGAAGGTATTGGGCTTCCAGCATTGCCTGAAGATGCTGCTCTTGCTTTAGACTCACCTATAACAACAAAGGAAGTAGCTGCCACTATTACAGCTCTATCGTCGGGCAAGGCCCATGGTAATGACCCGTTGGGGGTTGAATTAAATAAGGAATATAGATCTATACTTGCCCCTTAATTGTTGCAATTGTGGGAGGAGCCACTGAATTATGTTGTGCTTCCAGCATCCAGGAGCGAGGCGATAATTACTGTTTTATTGAAGCCTGGTAAACCACATAATTAAGTGAGTTCATACTGCCCTTTATCCATAATAAATGTAGAGGGGAAGATTTTCGTGAATGAATTTTAGCAACCAGCTCCTCCCTTTCATGGCCTTATTAGTGCATCCAGATCAATCAGGATTTATCCCATCTCAGTTTACAGCGCTCAATCTCAGGAGGCTATTTTGCATTATCTCTCAAATCAGTCCACAGGCCAATGCGGGGGCGGCATCTTAAGATGCTAAAAAGCTTTCAATTCTGTCTCATAGATGTACTTGATGGGTATCCTGCAACATTATCGATTTGGAACTTACTTTCTTAATTGTGTACAGCTTCTATACTCCCAGCCCACAGCTAAGGTGCGGACAAATACTGCATTGTCCCAAAGTCTATATTTGGGGAGAGGGATGAGTCAAGTGTGTCCACTGTTCCCTCTGCTTTTCTAACTCACAACAGAACCATTGGCAGTGATTATAAGGGCCAAACGTGGACATACGGGTTTACACATAACTGGACCCACACAAATCATATCAATATATGCCGATGATACTTTATTATACATCCGTGATCCGAAGGTGAATCTAGGTCCCATTATTGAGGTGGTCTGCAAATTTACTAGACATTCTGGGTATGGTATTAATAGGACTAAGTCTGAGTTGTTTCCTCTCACTGATGTTGTTCTTCCCCTCACCTCTGACTGATCTGGGTTCCTTGTGGTTGATTTCAGGTTTAAATAGCTAGGTATTAATGTCTCTAGGCAGCAGAGATCCTTATTTGCGGACAACTATGCCAAGTATTTACCACACCTGACTGCAAAGCTAAGTTAGAATATGAGCTAAACTGCCGATATCACTATATGGGTGTCTTTCTCTACTAAAGATGATAGTCCTTCCTAAATAGTTATATTTCTTATGCAATATACCATTCTCACCGGGCAGGGCCTTTTTCACGTTGGTACGATCCTTAATGGTTGGATTTCTCTGGAGACATGGTGCGGCTAGCATGAGCTGGGAGAAACTCACACAGCCATAAGAAAGGGGTAGGTTGGCAGCGCCAGATGTGGAACTGTATTATTTGGTCACCCAGGTACAATATGCTGGATGTTGGTACTCCCCGGAGTCCACAGTTGTGCATTTGCCTCTGGAGAAACATGGGGCATCACATTAAAGCAGTTATTTTCAGCAATAAGTACATTGATACCTGTACCTTTGTCCCTGTACATACCACAGTGAACGCTTAGTCCAGACTATTTGATAGATTGGGACTCACTGTATTGTATCACAAATACATCTCAATCTGGAACTTCCCTGGTATAGTACCTTCCTTCAATGTAGACTTGCAGAAATCCTGGGGAACAATATGCATTTGACATTGGGCGATCTATTCCCAGGAGGGATTTCTGTGTCACTAGATGATTATGTTAACAAACCTGGTGGAACCTCAATTAGGATATTGCAATATGGGGTGTGTGGCTTGGCGCCGTGCAGGATGGTGGAATAACTCTCAGCTCTCCACTCTGCACGTTTTAAATATCAAATTACTACTTAAAGAAGTCATCCGGCTTACCTAATATAAACGTGGAGCACCTCCAAAAGACCGTAGAATGTGCAACAGTGCCTGAAACAGATAGAGGATTGGTGGTCTGAAGTGTGGAAGAAGCGGAGAGGTACGGCCTGAGAGACAGCACATCAAAGTAAAAGCTGAGGGGAATTTCCTGTCAGCTGGCTCTGCTGATGTGAGTGCTGTTAAGTTTGTGAAAGATAGTGAGCTAAAGAATCTGGGTAAGCCTTTCGTAACCGGGAATAATGTCTGGCAGAGCGATTCCTAGGACCCCCTTGTTAATTAGCATAATTTAAGTAACTTTGGGTCTCACCCTAAATTACTAGGGTAAACCAGACGTGGACCCCTTGCTCTTTTTTCTTAAAGAGGCACAGCTCCACCCTACTGGTGAGGTTCAACCAGACCGAAACACGTGTCTGGGGTTGCTGTTGGTACTCTTGTTCAGAGGAGAATTGCCTAGCATTTCAGTGCTGGACTGCCCAAGGGCAGGACAAAGACTGATATGTTTTAGATATTTCTCCTCTGTGAAAGATAGTGAGCTAAAGAATCTGGGTAAGGCTCTCGTTACCGGGACTAATATCCGGCAGTGGGACTCCGATGACCCCCCTTGTTAAGTTTATGGATGCTTTTTTTCCCACAAAACAAGTCTCCCTTAAAGATAACGCGCTGTTCTAAATGAAAATTAGAGAACATAAGCACATAAGCGCTCCAGGTACTTTCACATGATATTACAATATAATGTTACTACCTGATTAATCAAATTTTTGTGACTTTTGAAGAGCTGAAACCGTTTTGTATAATTATTATCACATGCTCAGACAAACTTTCCAAGAGATAGTTATACCAAGCTTCATGACAAGTGTATTTCCTACTGCAGTTTGGTCCTTTTTAAACTCTGAACTTCTCAGTAAAAGGCGCTCTCTCAGGCCAATATAACATCTGATAACTCAATATCCTCAAGACCTCTCCACAATATAATATGGCCGCTAACCAAGAAAATGCATGCTAAAGACTATCACTCTAAAGAGGCAAAAAGTGATTCACCAACCCCTGAAGAAGCTATGGACCCTGCCATGCTTGCCATATTAACCGAAATCAGAGCTTTAAAACCGTTTATGGAAGCAACCAACAATAAGCTGTAACTTTAAGACGACAAATGGTCTGCTTTTGACTCTAGAATATCTGAAGTAGAGCGCAGAGTGAGCGACGCAGAAGACATCACTAACAGAGTTGGAATCTTGAAAAACACAGTTAATTCACTTCAAAAACACTCAGAAAACTGGGAAAACACAAATAGGAGAAACAACCTCTGCATTGTCAGACTTCCTGAAGGAATTGAAGAAAACACTTGCCTATTTCTTGTCACCATGCTCACCAAGTTATTGGATCTATCCCCTTCACTACAACTCAATATCCAGCGTGCGCACAGAATTGGACCTCTACGCTCTCAAGCCAACACCAGAAATTCTCCTAGAACTCTTATTTTTGCTCTCGTGAATTTTAAACATGTTCAGCTTATAATGAAAAAAGCTAAGCTGATTAAACATCTAACCTGGAACGGATACAAAATCTTCATATCTCAAGATGTTGCAAACTCCAACGCAGCTAGAAGAAAAGAACGCGTTCTGTTAAGGCCTGCACTAAAACAAATGAATGCCAGATATGGAATGGTTCATCCTGCAACCCTAAAGGTAACTCTCAATGGCCATACTACTACTTTTGGTAATCTAGAAGAACTGAAACATTGTATTCAATCACAAAGGTTGGAAGTAATGGACACCACAAATCCTTCTTCCTCTAATAATATGCTATAAAGATTTTCTAAAATGAATCTCTCCGACGTATCAAACTCGATTTGTGCGACAGTGGAGCCCTGATTGGCCTAGTCTCGTAGGGCGGCCCGCCCTCATCATTTTTCCTCTTTTCAACATGAAATGTTTTGGCTGTTCCCTGCAAGTCATTATTTTGGTATATTAAGTGTCATAGTCAATGTTCACTCTTTTTCATGTTGCGGTTTGTCAACTCTCTCCTCATGTGTATCTCCTTCTCCTCTTGTTTTTTCACAAGGGTAATGTATCGTGCATAATAACTAAAATAATTACCATAATTGATTGGAAATGTATATACACACACTCCCAAGGATTCAAATAACATTTTATTTTAGGTCTATATTGTACACCTTTGCTTTCGTATGTCTATAAACATATCATCTTGGAACATCAAAGGTCTTCACAATCCCATCAAAATGCAAAAGGTACTCAGCTATCTAAATAGATCCAAACCTTCTATTGCATGCATACAAGAGTCCCACCTTTCATGCGTAAAAGCGGCTAAACTCAAGAAGCTTTGGGTAGGCAAAGTGTTTGCCAGTGCAGCTCTAGGCAAGAAAAATTACATTATTATATTGGTGAATAAGAAGTTCGATTGTTAGATTAAAAGCTCAGAATCTAACAACTCAGATGGGTCCTGTTGAATATCTTATTTAACTCCACATACTACTCAATCGTAAATGTATATGGTCCTAATGCACAAGAATATCTGCACCGCTCAAATATACAAAATGTAATTGTATGTGAAGATTGCAATGCAATAGTGGATCCATTTCTGGACAAAGTCCAAGGTTTCCTATAAAAATTCAAACTCTCACAACCAATTTCTGAACTTTATTGCTGTATTGGGTCTTAGCGATTCCTGGTGTCTACATCATCCCTCAGACATGGACTATACATTTCATTCCTGTCCCTATGACTCTTTTTCCAGAATAGATTATATATTTCTAGCCAAATCTATATGTGCTAATCTAATAGAGTCTAATATTGACTGTATATCCCTGTCCGATCACACCCCGGTTCATATTAAATTGAGATATACCAATCCTGCTTCCAAGTCAAATAGAAGGAGATTTAATTTGGCCTTATTAAAAGATGAAAAATGTACCTTATATCTAACAAAAATCCACAAAGATTATTTTGAGATCAACAAAGGGGAAGACGCATCTATCTATCTAATAATTGGGACTGCTATAAAGCAGTGCTACGAGAAGAAATAATCTCCTTTGTTGCAAAGAAAAGATAGTTATGAAACACAAATATGAAGAAATTCTAAGAAAAATAAAAAAAACCTTGAGACAATATTTCTCCAACCCTTGTCTGGAAATTCAATCCAACATGTTACAGCTAAGCATTAAATACAATAAACTTACATCTGACTACCTTGTGCTAACCTGCTGAAATATAAATCAAAGATCTATCAATTTTCTAATAAAATAAGTAAATCCCTAGCTTCGTATCTCAAAATCAAAAAAGAAAAAAGCAGAATTACAGCAATAAAGGACTCAAATGGTACCAGGAAATGTATTGACAAAGACATTATTAATGTTTTCAGCAAATGCCATCATCAACTATACTCGACCGAATCCACTCCTAACAATCCATACATTGCTGCCTTCCTTCAAAACAATAAACGGTCAAATGACCAGACTATCAATGTTGACTCAATCAACTCACCCATAACACAATCTGAAATTATCAAAGCATTACATGGGCTTAAAAAAGGCAAAGCACCGGGACCCAATGGATTCTCAATAGATTTTTATACACACTTGCCCCTAAACTATTAGAACTTTTTTCTCATTTTGTTTCTAATTCTAAATCTGTAGGCACCTTTACTGAAGTTATGTTTCTAGCATTCTCGAAACCTAATAAAGATCTGGAATCACCACAAAGCTATAGACCAATCTATCTTATTAATACCAATTGTAAAATCTTGGCAAAGATCTTAGCAAACAGACTCCTCCCCTTTCTGCCCAAACTTATCAAACAAGATCTGGTTGGTTACGTTAAAGAAGTTTGGCATCTAATGTTAGAATATTTTTGAATGCTTTGAATATCACCACTCCCTCAACTGAACCTTATGCAGCTGTCGCCATAGACACAGAAAAAGCATTTGATAGAGTGGGATTTTTGAGGCGCTAGGTTGGCACGGGCTGAATGAAACTTTTATTTCCATCATTAAAGTTATTTATTCCAACCCCAAAACCTCTATTTTTATAAACAGTCAGATGTCTCCCTTCTTTCTTTTAGGCAGAGGTACACGACAAGAATGTCCTCTTTCCCCTTTGCTATTTATTTTGCCTTTGAACTCTTTCTAGAAGCTATTAGAATACATCCTTGCATTCAAGGAATAACTTTTGGTGATTTTAAACGGTAAATTAGCTGCTTACGCAGATGACATTCTTCTATTCCTTAAGAAACCCAAAATGAGTTTGCAGAATGTGTTCAACGTAATATTACATTTCTCATTAGCCTCAAGATACAAATTAAATATGGACAAATCCGAAATTCTTCCTCTAAACATTTACTGTAATAATCATCATGTTAAAACATATGGTATGAGATGGTTGTTAGGGAGAATTCTCCAGAATGGCTAATTTCCCTTACCTAATGAGTCCCTCAGCAGCTTTGATGGATTTCTAGGATTAATTTTTTTAACCTGCGAAGAGTGTGAGCCTTTTTTCCCCCCACTCTTACATGTGTTTTGCTGTGTGCATTTAACATTTTTGTGTTCATAGACTGTGGAGCCTCACCTACTCCACAGGTATCTTTTTACTGTGTGTTACACAGCACCTTCAGTGCAGTGACACAGGGTTGTCTTTTAGACTTCCCAACTCAGACTCCATTTTCTGGGACTGACTGACTGAATCTCGGTAAGTGCTATTTATTTTTTTTACAAAAGCTGGAGCACCGGAGACCCAAAGTGAAAGCCACAGCAGGCAGAAACACACGCGGTTATGTTTACATGCCGCGTAGTGTTTCTACCTGCAGCTGATTTCCCATTTGGGGCTCTCGGGCTCCCCGTGGGGAGCCCGAGAGCCCCAAATGGGAAAGGCTAAATGCTGCGTTGTCTGCCTAAATCTGCTTTCCCATTTGGGGCTCTCGGGCTCCCCGTGGGGAGCCCGAGAGCCCCAAATGGAAAAGCAGATTCAGGCAGACACAACGCGGTTGTTTTCCGCAATGCCACGTTGTGGCTGCCTGAATCTGCTTTTCCATTTGGGGCTCTCGGGCTCCCCGTGGGGAGCCCGAGAGCCCCAAATGGTAAAGCAGATTCAGGCAGACACAACGCGGTTATGTTGGAAAACGCTTCAAAAGCGACCGCAAACATAAATACAACGTTTTTAAAGCTGCAGTTTTATTTCTAAGTTTTCCGGGCTCCTCCAGCCTGGAAAACTTAGAAAAAAAAAAACCGCAGCTAGTGCTTATTTTTTGTAAAAAAAATAAATAGCACTTACCGAGATTCAGCTGCAGCTTTCCTGCTCTGGTCTCCGGTCCGCTTCCTCCGAGTCCCGGCACTAATGAAGGGAAAGCCACCCAGCGGTAGACTTTGCTTACTACAGCTGGCTGGCTTTTCCTTCATTAGTGCCGCAAAAGCAAAAGCCAGCACAGGAGGGCCTCCATTTCACAAAATGGCTGCGCCCCTGTGCTTGCTTTTTCGAATTTTGAGCTTGAATAGCTCAAAATTTTACATAGGAAGTTTTAAAACGGAGGATGCTAGTATATTTTTTTTTATGTGGCCTATCTATTTTTTAAATAAAAATGTTTACTAGACCATCCCTTTAAAGAGGTCGATTCATGCCTTAGTAAGTTTTTATGCAGAAAGAAAAAACATAGGGTCTCCCTCAATATGTTCAAGATAAAAGTTTCCTCTAGAGGAGTAGGTTTTCCGGATTTCGCCAAATATCATTCTGCCTTCATACTAAAACAAGCACAGTGTTGGTTTAATCAAGATGAACATACTTCAATCCCTACATGGGTCCATGCTAAAAATAATATGGTTATGATATGATATGGCATTTATAACGCGCCTATACACAAGTGTTTCAAGGCGCGACGAGGCATGGAGGGGGGGACAAAGGGAAGACAGACCGCGATCTTACTAGGCCAGGTGTCATTCAGATTGTGCAAGCGCATGGGAACAGGGGAAGGGAAAGTGCGAGGGGCAAGGGAGAGGGGGAAAGTGCAGTACATGGGGTAGTAGAATAATAAGATAAATAATAAAGGGCCAGCAGGTGGCAAGTGCAAGGTAAGTGCAGACAAGTGCTGGGAGGGGGGCTGTAGGGATACAGAGACAGTCCCGCAGTGCAGGGGTTGCCAGGGAGGCAGTGCAGGGGGCAAGTGGCTGGGCCAGGGACCGAGATCAGTGAGAGTGGCCCAGTGCAGTTTCAATCAGAAATTTAGCTGGGGGGAGGGGGAGAGAAAGCAGAAGCAAAGAGGAAGGTTTTGAGGCGCTTCCGGAACCGGAGATGGTTCTCCTCAAGTTTCAGGGAGGCAGGAAGGCTGTTCCAGAGGGAGGCCCCTGCCATAGAGAGAGAGATCTACCCCCAACTCGTTGCTTGGAGAAGCGGCTGACCCTGAGGGAGTTGGAGGTGGATGAGCGAAGAGCTCGAGAAGGAAGATATTTAGGAAGAGAGAGTTGAAGGTATTTCAGCCCCAGGCCCCAGAAGGCCTTGTGGACAATGCAGATGGTTTTGAACTTAATCCTCGCAGCCACTGGGAGGCAGTGAAGAGATTTCAGTCCTGGAGAGATACAGTCCCTGGGCTTGAGGCCAAGGACAAGTCTTGCAGTCCTGTTCTGGATGAGGTTTGGCCTATCCCTCTAGCTGATTGTTATGCATTTGATTCAAATGATAGATTTATCAAATACACTCATTTTCAATTCACCGCCAAACAGACTAGAATGTATTTTTTCTCTCCTAATTCATCTAAGTTCATATCACAGTCTATGTGGTTTAGCAAGCTAATACAAATTAATGGTAAAGTCATCTTTTGGAAACATTGGGTTCTCAAAGGAATAAAATGTGTACATCAACTTTTCAATCAAGGTATACCGTTAACCTTCAATGAATTCAGAGTGAAATTCCTCACTCCTCAGTCATTTTAACATCAATACTCTCTATTAATTAATGCCATTATAGACAATTTGCAGCTTCTTTTGGAACCCTCAGGACATTCTACTGCCATTAGACACAAGCATATGTATAACCGCCAGTTGTCAGCCTCTAACTTCTATAAAGAACTTATTAGTGACTTAAACCAGAACCCTCAATGGAAAGCACAACAAGAATGGAAAAAAATACTGTTCAATCACTCTAGAAAACTTTTGGAAAAAGACCTCTACCATAAATGGTTCAGCTAATCTAACCCAAACTCTTTTTTTCTTTCGACATAAACTTTTCATTACCCCTGTAAAGCTTTTTAAGTGTAAGATAGCTTTAGACAACAAATGTTGGAATTGCCATAACAGTGAAGGATCTTTCAAACACATGTTTGTCGAATGTAAATTTATTGGGAAATTTTGGGATAATGTATGGCATATCATTAAATGTATTTTTAAGCTAAATGAACCCTTTAACCTTAAGATTCTATTTATGTTTAGCATCCTCTTTCATCATTTGGACTCTCATACGTCTAATTTATTTGAGCTTCTCAATGTCATTCTAACTGCAGTCCAGGTTATCACAACTTATTCGAAGAAATTCGATCTTAATAACTATAAAATATGGTGGAATTCCATATGTAATATTCATAGAATGGAGGGCTGCAATGCTTCAACCCCAATATTGCATCACAAATATGAATTGAAATGGAGAATGTTTTGTTTATTTTCTTGCCTCAGATAATTATATAATTTAAGATATTTGTATAGTTGATCAGTCCTTACCCTCATTTTACTCTTCCCTTTTTCCCTTACACTCCCCATCACGTCACTTCTTGTGTGTTTTGTATGTTATATGTCACCTGCCCCCTTACCCATTATCCTTAAAAATAACTTTCTCCCTAATTTATACATAGCCTGAATTCAATTTATTTATTTTATTTATTTATTACATTTGTTACTCGCCCAGACCCTAGGGTATCACGGCAAAAGATACAGGAGAGTTAAACTCATTATTATACAATGTTGCAGTTACATTACAAATAATACATTTTTCTTTATACATAGGTTACAAGATATCATGTAGTCATATACCAGATTCCAATTGGTCAGTTAGCCCTTCCCATTTTGTTTAAGCCTTATTTGCAGTACAGCGGCTGCCCTAAGCAGTGTAGTTGGTCATGGGAGGGTAGGGCTTGAGCAGTTAATATTTATTGAATAACCAGGTTTTCAATGCTTTTTTGAATTTTCGTAAGGAATCCTCGTTTTTGATACTCAGAGGTAGTGCGTTCCAATGCAAAGGGGCTAGAACTTTGAAACTACTTCCTCCTGCTCTGCTGTATTTGTATTGAGGAACTTCTAAAAGGGCCAGATTATTAGATCTCAGCGACCTACATGACATTTTTTTTTTAATGGAGTTGTTGAGGTAGCTGGGCGCTTTGTTGGTGGTACATTTGTAGACGATACTAAGGGTTTTGAATATGATCCTTGCTTCAATTGGCAGCCAGTGGTTTTCTCTTCTAGTGCTGGATATATGTTCAGATTTCTTTATCCCTAAAGCCGCTCTGAGGGCTTTATTCTGTAGTAATTGGATTTTGTTTAAATTGGTTTTGGAAGTTCCTAGGAAGAGGATGTTACAGTAATCTAGTTTTGTTAGGATTAGGGCTCTAGCCAGGGTGATGCAATTTACAGGGGTGAGAAATTGGCGACTGAGTGCAATAAGTTTTGCTGTGTAGGCTGTGGACGAGGAAAGGGCTGCTATTTGTTTATGCATGGACAGGTTGGCGTCAATGTAGACACCTAACGTTTTGACTTGTTTAAGTACTGGGATCTGGGTACCGTCGATATTAATGTGAGAGTAGTCCGGGTGGAGGGTGCTTATTCTTTTTTGGGAGCCCACAATGAGGACCTCCGTTTTCTCTTCATTTAGGCAGAGACTGTTCAGGGCCATCCAGTTTTGGATTATGGAGTAAACTTTATTAATGGTGAGGGTGTCTTGGGTGTAGTCGCCTGTAATAGGGATGAGGATCTGTGTGTCATCTGTGAAATTGGTGTAAATGACACCCATATCATCTAAGGCTGAGAATACAAGTTTAGTGTATGCATTACAGAGGCTGGGGGAGAGGCAGGATCCCTGGGGGACTCCAATGGGTACTATTATGGGGTCCGCTGCAAAGTTTCCAATGGCAACTCTCGATGTACAGTCAGTGAGAAGGGATTTGATCCAGTGTGTGGCGTTGTTGGAAATATTAAAATCTTTTTTTTAGAGTGTTGCATAGTTTGTCATGATCTGCCAAGTCGAATGCTTCTGATAGGTCCAGTAGCAGTAGTGTGGCTAGTTTGCCTGAATCTCTAATAGAGTCTATTTGGATTTTAAGATCCAGGAGGGATGTCTCAGTGCTG
The DNA here is from genome assembly GCF_040938575.1 of Ambystoma mexicanum. NCBI lineage: Eukaryota > Metazoa > Chordata > Amphibia > Caudata > Ambystomatidae > Ambystoma > Ambystoma mexicanum. The sequence continues at coordinate 518,005,271 of NC_090932.1, forward strand.
TGATTAGGCCTAAAGCCCGATTGTCTGGCTCCGAGCAGGTTATTTTGTTCTAGGTGAGTTTGTAGTTGGTTGTAGGCTATTTTATCAATGATTTTAAGTAAGAATGGGACAGTCGTTATGGGCCGGTAGTTTGTGGGCACTAGTGGGTCTAGTGTGGGCTTTTTTAGTAGAGGGGTGACCCAAGCCACTTTAATGCTGACTGGGACCTGATTTGTGGAGAAGGAGGTGTTTACAAAGTTAGTGATTATAGGCGTGAGAGTGGGGGCACAGAGTTTAATTAGGTGTGCTGGAAAGTTATCTCCTTTGCAGTTGGACGCTTTAAGTTTGGCTATAGTATTAAGTACTGTATCATGAGAGACTGGTGTGAAGTTGAAGAGGGGGGCGGTATTTTCTATAATCGTGGAGATCTGGTTAGCCGTGGAGTGTTTGTCGGACAAGAGGTTTCGTTTGGAGATCATTTTGTTTTGTAATAGTTTAATTTTAGTGGCCAAGGCATCTTGGATGGTGGTGCACCATTCTTTACTTGGTTTGACTGGGTTAATTATGGGGATCAGATTCTCCAGCTCCTTGAGTATGGTAAATAGCTCTTTGCTATCGGAGGCCGCATTATTAATTCTAGTATTGAAGGCATCTGCTTTATGGGCGATGATGGCTGATTTATAGGTTTTGTTTGCAGAGTTGAATTCTTCCAGAGCTTCTGGGGTGTGGTTTTTCTTTAGGCGGTGTTCAAGCGATCTTTTGATCCGTCTAAGAGAGACTAATTCCTTGTTGAACCAAAAGGAGGACTTTTTGTCTTTACGTTTGGTTTTGTTAACGCAGGGTGCTAGGGCGTCAATTGTACTGGTAAGACAGTTATGGTAATGGTCTGCCAGGGCACAAGGTTCTTTGGCAGTAATGATATTGTTATTGAGGGCATTGGCTAATAGGGGGTTGATGTTTTCTGCTGTGAGTTTGCAGATGTTTCTTGTTACATAGGATTCTTCAACAACCGTTTTCGGTAAGTCTGGTTTTTTGCACAGGATAGTGAAGTTTATGCAATGATGGTCTGACCAGGGTACCGGGGTGATGGAGTCTATGGATACTATAGTGTTAAGATGTAGTATCCAGTCTAGTGACCTCCCTTTTGTATGGGTAGGGGCGTTCACGAGTTGCGTGAAAGCCATGTCTTTAAGTGCACTGTGTAGTGCATCTGCTTTGTGGTCTTGGGGGTCGTTAAATCCTAGATTCAGGTCCCCTAGGACTAGGCATTTTGTGTTTGGTTTAATAAGTGGCGTTAACAATAGTGGTATGTCTAATTCTGGTTGAGATATGGTGTTGGGTGCTCTGTAAATGGTTATTATGGTTATAGTGGTTTTGTGGTCCGTAGCTAGTTTAGCTAGCAGGACTTCGTAGCCGACTGGGCTCTCAATAGGGCGGGTTCTTATTTTGAGATGGGCTTTAGAGATAATGGCTACTCCCCCACCTACTGATTTTGTTCTGTCAGTTCTGAGAATGGTGTAGTCTGGGGGAATGGCAATGGAGAGCGATGGGCCAGAAGCTTGGTGGAGCCAGGTTTCTGTCACTATGAGTAGGTCAAGTTGTTGCTCAATAATGAGGTCATGAATTTCAGTGGCATGAGCAGGTATGGACCGCGCATTAATGAGGGCTGCTTTGAGGTGTGTGGATGGAAGTGGCTCTTGGGTTGGGGTGGGTGGGTGAGTGTTGGTAGTTTCTATGGAGTTAGATTGTTGTTTGAGTATGATGGGACTTTTAGGGTGTTTAGCATGGGTTTTTAATAGGGGTATATTTCCTGTGTTAGCAGAATGCGTTCAGTCTGTGCTTCAACAACTTAAGTGTTCTAATTTTGACTTGTACACATAGGGCCTCATTACGGGCCCGGCAGTAACTCTGCCGGTGTTACTGGTGGGTTGCCAGCGGACCTGTAAAACCGGCGCCTGACTTCCCAGTGCCACCGACTCATTACAAGTCCGGTGGCTGGGAAGTCAGGCGCCCGTACATTTGTAGATCCCCATTCCCATAGAGTCCCATAGGACTCTAAGGTTGTTAACGCTGCCAGTGCTTCCGTGATGGCTTTGCTTACCATGATCGCTGCGCCCAGCAGGGTCAGACCTGTCAGGTACAGCAGCTCTGGCAGGCAAACCCATAATTTGCTGGCCCGGAAACAAGGGTGCTGGTGAGCTTACTGGCATACTTATTTCCAGACAGGCTAACTTGGCATGAGGCACATACTGTTTTGATGTTGCTATTTCTTTCTTTACTATGTTGTAGATGCATTGGTAGTGTATCCTTAATTAAAATAAGTTTAACATAAAAAAAGGATATTGCTGTATAATCTGATGAGAACTTCAGTGAGGTGATTGGAGCCAATGTTTTCTCTCCTGGGACCCATCCAGATATAGATGCGATTGTAATATGTGGTGAACCCAGGCACCTCGTGTCAAAACTATATGCTCTAGTTCAGTGCACTCAATCTTTCAATATTGATGTGACACTAAAATGGGAACGTGATTTGGGGATCCAATTCTCTGATGTTCAATTGCAGAAATGTTGCTTGCTTACGAAAGAGTCAACTACGTTATACTGCAGTGAAAACCACCCAATTTACACAGGGTACCTCTGATGATTGCATGAAGTGTGGCTGGTCCCCAGCAAATACAACTCATATGTTTTGGAACTGCCCAATTGTGGCCCTTTTCTTGGAAAAGGTGGCTGGGGCCTTATGCAAGATATTAGACATCCCCCTATGCTTGCAGCAGTTAAATATCTGCTTGCAGATATAGGCATGGTGTCTGTGCTCACTCTGCATTTCATTTTAATATAGCTTGAGTAAATGCAAAAAAATGTATACTTCAATATTGGAAATCGAGGAGTGGTCCGAATCATGCACAGTGGTTAAATGATCTCATTTTCACTTCAGAGCGGAGATGTACATTTCCACAATGCCTTCAATGTGTAGAGCTAAGGGCATTTGGATTCTGTTACGTACATACCTCGCATTGACTTCATAATTGTGTGTTCATCAGCGACTCATGCTGTAGAGTTTCCTGTCTTCAGTGTTCAGTGCATTATAATGATGATTTAGATTATGTGCTGATACTAGAATAATGTACAATGTTTTCTATTACGCTTTGTGTTCCAGCTTGCTGGTCATTTCCATTTCATACTAAGTGTGCTCACTGTCTTCCCCGTTTGTTTTAAAAAATAATTCTCATTTTAACATGATCCATATAATTGTGAATCTTGAAAATGTGCCATCTTGAAAATGTGACGACATAAAAGAGAACATGTTCATCATCATGTTTTGTCAGTCATAACAAGCACAGGCTGCAACTATAATGAAGGGGTGTAGATGTCTCATTTGAAAGTTCTTCAGTAAACATTTTGCAAATTCTATGTTAATCAATGAACACAGAAATTCTAGTTCTGTTCCACTGATCAAAGACAGTTGATACAAGATTTCAGTGGGATGTCACAGTTCTTCGGAGGCATTGTAAAGTTGGAGGGCAAGTTCTTAAGTAAACATTTTGCAAAACGAATGTAATGTCAATGGGCCAGCTAACTTGCATTTAGGTCCAGCATATTGAGACCACTGATTAAATGAATGACACCCACTAATGAGGATTTGCTAGCAAAGAAACCAGAAAGGTTCAGATGAACCTGCAGTGGAGGGCATAGGCCTTTGTAACAAGCGCACAAGTCAATAGGGACAACAAATTTCAGAAGCAGCAGAGGCCAGCTTGTTGAAGAAGCTGGATGGGAGCAGAGCGGATTCCATAAGAACTGAATGCCTAGGTCAAAGAAAACAAGCAGCTAATATAATGCAACAAGGACCATGACTGTTGTTCTGTCTCTGGGCCTAGAGCTGGCCCTTTGTCAATGTTCTCAAATTATAATGTGTAATGCTTGCTTCAATAATTTAGAGGTAAAACTAAATGACTTACCTCAACTGCTTCGGTGAGAAGAAGCAAATAGCTTCCATATTCCTTCCTTCCTAGACTGTAAACTGCTCATGGGCCTACAACCAGGCAATTAACCACATTTTCCAAATCCTAATTTGCTGAAGGTTTCAATATTTGGGAGGGGAAATAAACCATACTTCCAACATATATTTTTCTTTTCCATGGTTACACCATTAGGAGATAATATGTATTTTTGTTGGGTAGCACTCAGCTTAAGTTACATTTACATAAGTAAGTTACATAGGACAATAAACACTGGCACCCATCGCCCAGGCAGGGGCTTCCTAACTGCCTGGGCCTGGAACCCTCACTCAAACATTCTCACATTCACAGCACAACATTGTACATAACATCACAGTCTTCCATCATGCAAAGGCAAGGACTTCACCACACATCTCCTTCCCTTATAACAACAACAAACACACACACACACACACACCTGACATAGACTGCCATCATGCAAAGACAAGCGCTTCACCACAACAACATCAGCCTGTTCTACCACTCGTATTTGTTTGTCCACGTATAAGTGGAACCATCAAAGCATAGAGGACGTAAGGGGGGAATCGTTGTGTGGCAATTTGAAAGGCTTTACCTGTAATCTTTGAAGTCATGCACTTTTGACAGAGCATTTACCCTTTTAATTTAACTGGTTAATAAACTACACCTGTGCCCTAATTCGCCTTTCTTGACAGCACCACCATTCAGCGTATAAATTTAAGTTTTATGGTGCCACAATCGATATATATATATATATATATATTCACTACAAAAAAACTTTGTTGAGGGGACGTTATGGTTAAATTGCCCCAAAAAAAACCTGTACACTTCACTAAAAAAAATACTTTCCCCCTCCCTTTATGCTTCAAATTAAAACCGAAACACCCCTAAAATTCGACAGTTATGGTAAATTAAGCCCCCAACCCTGCCACCACCCCTGTGCACTGCTAACACTAACACCCAGACCATGAAAGATGTCATCTCAAATGTCAATGATGACATCAATGACACCATCACTTGTTTAGCCCCTTTCTTTACCTTCCCTGCCATACATATATATGTACGTTCAGTAAAAAAAATGCACTAAAAGGCATGTTACAGTTCACAGTGCAACCAAACACCACTGCACATTCCCCCATTATAGTAAGCTAAGCAACCATAACTCACACTATCTACGTGCATTGCTAAGACTAACACCCAGGACATCAAAGATGACATCACAAATAACATTAATGTTATTTTTGTATTATTTTTTTTGGCCACATATCGTACAGACATGTGGTATTTTATGCCTTTTTTTGTAGTTTTTGACCTTGCTTTACTCTTGCAAACATTACAGAACCTTCTCTAAAGCATGCCTTATGTTCCAAAAGAACATCGCATTTCCCAAAGAGGATAGTGCAACGCCATCTCCTTCAAAGTAATGCGCATTGCTGGGAGCAATGTTATCATGGCTACAAAAAAATACCAACTCGCAGCATGAATGCGCGCATGCCGCGATTGATGATGCACCTCCCGATGCTTTGATCTGGACAGAAAAAAGAAGTGTTGGTCCATTGTAGTCTGGGGAGTAAAGCAGAAAAAATTACTTTGGATGTTGGGAAGATGGTCATGATTGCTTCAACCAACTGTGCCAAATCTGCCAACAAAGTACGTGAAGTGAGGTATCCCAAGTGGCATGCACCGTAGTGCAAAATTACCACATGAGGAGTGGTCATTCAACGCATGTCTCTGCAAACTTGCAGAATTGCCGCAGCATTGGCATCAGTGTCAGCGCTCCAGACCACCTCCACTCCTCGCACATCGAAATGGTGTGCCACGTGCCTACACTCGGCATAGTGTTGTAAGCCTTGCACAAAAATGTCTCTGAGCAGCAAAACACAAACCATCTGCACCTCTGCATTTTCAGTGTGTGCACTGTCTTTCAACACAAAAGAGTAATGTGAACATCTGATTGGCTGATGGCTACAGTCGTCTTTCCATGCAGGATTAGCTGTAGAAACCCATTTGTGACACGCCCCACCAGCGGACAAGCGTTACCTACGTGAGGCACGTAACTCTTACCCAGTCCTTCCACCCTTTCTACAGCGGTACCAAAGCGAGTCCATCATTGGACACAACTAAACGGGCACACAATCAGCCACCAATCACATAGAACCTCGCAAAATTTAACTCCGTCATCATCATTGCGCACTTCAAAATCGTATGACAATAGTAATCGCTCCCGATTGTGGTGCTGACATGTCTTTCGGAGGGTCTCCCGATTTTTGGACATCGTGCTTTGCATTAAGAAGTACAAAAAGTTTGCCCATCTACTACGTTTCCCTATTGCTTACAAACCTCTCTCCTATGCATAGTACACTTTGTAAAGAACAAGGCATTTCCAAACCCCTAAAAAAGATAGATATTTTGAAGGACTTTGAAGTACCATATTGAAAGTAGTACACAAAGAGTGCGCAGAGAGAAGTGAAATGTGCACGTGGATTGGGTTGAAACATGAAAGTTGAATCGTATGACGAAAGAAGTACAAGTAAAGGCTGCAGTATCATGACGTCTGCAAACAAACAAAGTAATTGATATCGTTTTATTAATTCACAGTGAAGACTACTCTCCTGAGAATCAACATCTACACTGTAGAGGACATATCCGAAGAAACCTTGACATCTTCCACAAAAAAGTAAGTACAGTACAACCTTCATATTGTAACTTCTCCTTAAAGAGGTTGCATGGGTTATTTGTTTACTTTGGGCACCAAAGGAAGCATTCATTTGTAAACCATTCTGCCTACAAATATCCAATTATAGGACAAAGACTAACAGGTGGAATGGCTGTGTGCTTGGTACTGAAATGACATAGGAAATCCGTAGAAAGTTAGATTGTCAAATAAGTGGCCGTAGCAAGTTTTTGCCATTTTGGTTATTAATAATGGTTCTCGGCACAAGTAGGGAACTGTGTACTCTCATTTAAAGCACATTGTACTACTATGCAAACACTAAAGTAGCCTTACCAAATGATAGTTAGAGGTCACTGTGCGTTGACACACCGTGCCAAAGAGTTTCCCCATCACACTTAGGCACACATACATTGGATAACAGACCAAACAATATTTTTTTTTCTCAACAGACACCAAAGCATGCCTACCAAAAAGCAGCTCCGTAGAAAGGAACACAGAATTGGAGCAAATAAAAATAAAGGTACCCAATGTAGGAGAGGCGTGGCTTAGCGGCGATGTAGTGAGACGTGCTGCTGAGGAGCTCCGGAGCGATCCTGACGAAATTCGATAAAAACTAGCATAAATTGGTTCCAGAAGATCGTCAAAGTCTCCCCACAGAGACCGGAACACCTGCTGCCCACCCGGCGAAGCCCTCGGAGGAAACTGGGCAGTGGAAAAGAAGATAGACCGCCGGAGGGGAATCGTCCTGTGAAATCAAAATGGCGGACGCGCGAGCTGTGGGAGGACCCCGGCCGCGTAATACAGAATAAACCGGTGAATCCACACGATATATACGATCGGCAAGAGGGACACATCCCGCGCATAACACAGAAACCACTGCAGGGCAGTCCCGAGCCTGAGTCAACCCTGAGTCAACCCCACGACGTGGAGATCGGCGCGACCGGTGGAACTGGGACGCGGAAGCGAAAGGGCCCTGACACGGTGAGGTGACATACGCAGCAGGCACGGGAAAGGCCTGAGCCCGAAGCGACGCCCGACAGGAGACATCCGATGGCAAAAAGTACCGGGAGCAACGAGGGCCTAACGTATATACCCGCCAGAAGAGTGTAATAATCCTAATATAAGGAGAGACCCGTAAACACCGGGGAGCAGGGTCGCGGAAGAAGCAGGGGCTACGGCACGTGGAGCACAGCCAAGACTGGTACCAGCGACGCAGGCAGAGGACGGCTCCCCCGCGATGCCGAACAAGAAAGCAGAGGGGAAAACCAAGTAAGTAAGCATGGAGACTTTTACGAAGGCGTCCAGACACAAACTGTCGCCGTCAGCGGACAAGGCAGCAGCCGCGGATGACACCTCGCGCCCAGCGGAAGCCGCTAACGAAGGCACGATACTGGAAGCAATCGCCTCCATGAAAGCATCGCTCGAAAACAAAATGGACACAGCAATTGGGGCCCTGAAAGCATCTCTAGAAAATAAACTGGATACAGTAATGGTAGATGTGGGCCTTCTCCGCCAGGACGCGAGGAACCTAACAGAGAGTGACGGCGACGGAACAGGTGCAGCAAAATACGGCAGGGGTTGCAGTAACGCAGACACAGATGTCGGAGGTACTACAGAGAATTAAGGTTCTGGAAAGGAGAGCGGAAGACGCAGAGGGGAGAGCGCGGAGGAACATCTGCATAATTGGAATTCTGGAAGGTGAGGAGGGCAAAGACCCCACTGAGTACGTCGAAAACATGCTCCTCCAGGAGGTCGGAGTAGGTGTACTATCCCAGGGCTTTGTGGTAGAAAGGGGACACAGAGCCCTGACTGGAAGACCCCCCCCGAGAGTGATGATTGCTAGGATCATGAACTACAAAGACAGGGAGAAAATACTAGCATTCTCAAGGAGGGGGGGGGGGGGGAAATCATCAAGAACTCTTCCAAGATCACAATGTATCCGGACTATACAGCCATGGTACAGCGGCAACAGGCACAGTTCGGCCCAACAAAAGAACGCCTCAGGACTGCGGGGGTGAGATACATGCTCCTGTTCCGCGCTAAACTCAAGGTGATACACCAAGGCAAAACATGTTTTTTCGACTCCACCGAAAAGGCCCACAGTTGGATGGACTCACAAGGCTTCCCTCAGCTGAGGCAGAGAAACGCTAGCAGTCCCGGAAATAGACCCCGATGAGGATTAACAAAGGCAACCTGGAACAAAGAAAATAAGCATTACGTAAGTTAAAAGAAGCTAGTAGTAAGCATGGAGGAGCAATCGGCCCCCCTTTAGCTGTATTGGCTGAGAGAAGCGGCGCCCCCGGGAAGAATGAACTACTAGTTTAGATGTCAGTTTTAAGGCATCACGCTGCGGCGAGTCTTCCCCCCTCACAGGAGCATGAAGAGAGAAGCGGCGGAGCCCGAACAGACAGAGGGTGGCTGGGTGTTAGTTTTCCAGTTTTTGTTGAAGTTAAGGACGTTGAATTGAGTGAATGGGCAGTACAAGGCACAAACTACGGAAGGACTATTGTAAAGGACACTGAAATAATACAGACAATAAGCGACCGGAGCAACATGGGACAGGAACCATGTGACAGCAGCAGTGGCTGCATCAAGAGGCATAGATCCAGGGCCAGGGCACCGAGGGAGATGGGCACGAGGAGACTAAAGGGCAGGGTGCAAGGACATGGCAGTAGGACAATGAAGCCAAGCAAACAAAGAAGATCATGGGATCAGATGAACTGACGATAGCTACCTGGAATGTGAGAGGACTCAATGTGTATGTCAAGAGACTTAGGGTTTATGCCTGTCTGAACCGGATGAAAATCAAGATAGCGATGTTACAGAAGACACACCTCACAAGAGACAGGCAGGCCAAGGTGGACAAGAAATGGGGAGGACAGATTTACAGCGCCACATATTCAAATTACGCACGAGGTGTACTAATATGGATTGCCCCGGGGGTCCCGTTCCAGCTACTCAAGCAGGAGATCGACACAGAGGGACGGCTGGTATTGGTGCATGGCATGCTAGAAAACAAGGAGATATGCCTGGTCAACACCTACGCACCGAATACTGATGCAACGGACTTCTTCAAAAAGGTAGCGCCCAAGTTAACGCAATATAGGGAGGCTACGTTCATCTGGGCCGGCGACTTCAACTGCACCTTGAATCCCCTCCTCAACAGATCTGATAATAAATACAAGAAGCCAGCGCCCCCAGCCAAAGAACTGCATAGAATCCTGGAGCAGCTACAGCTTGCAGACGTATGGAGGCAGGTATATGGGGAGGGGAGGGGTTATACACACTACAGCGCACTACATGGAACATTCACACGTATAGACTATATATTCGCGGGCAGGGAATCATTACAAGATATTATGGGAATCTCCATTAAAGCATGCACACTCTCTGATCATGCCCCAGTAGTGGCGACATGGGCACACACCAATAGGAAAGCCCCTACCCCAACGTGGCGACTTCGAGCAAAGGCCCTGAGAGAGGGTCAGTTTGAGGAACACCTCCAGGAGGTGATCGATGATTATTTTGAGCAAAACGAGGGCAGTGTTGAGAGTGGTGCCGTATTATGGGACGCATTCAAGGTGGTAATAAGGGGAGCGGCAATAGGCAAAACAGGAGGATTGACGGGGCGGCCATGAGGGAATTGAATGAACTCGAGAGGGTGATCGAATTGAAAGAACAACGAGCGGGACTAGAGGGGGAGGAACCTGGAGAGCTGATAGAGCTGCGGATTAAATGTATGTTGCTCTGGGAAAAACTAGGGAGGCTAAACTATGGGAGGTACCTACAGCAGTTACAGGCGGAAGGGGATAAACCTAGCAGGCTCCTGGCCTGGTTTACCAGACAAGAGAATAAAAAGGATCCAATAACGGTGTTAGAAGATCACACCGGGACAGAGATCAGGGACCAAGAGCACATTAACGCATTGTTTGCGCGTTTCTATGAGCAACTGTATGCCCCAAATCCGGAAATAGACCCAGAGGACATAACAGATGCACTGGTAGAAATAGGGTTGCCAAGGCTAGAGGAAGAACAGGCTCAGCTACTGGATGCACCCCTCATGGTGGAAGAAATAGAGATGGTGATTGCAGTACTTCCCACCGGCAAAACCCCAGGCCCGGCTGGGCTTCCAGGGGAGTTCTACAAGACATACAAGAGCGCCATTGCCCCGAAACTGCTTGAGACATTCCAAGACGCATATGAGACCATGAGTCTCCCGACAAACCTGTCGGAATCAATAATTGTCCCGATTCTCAAACCAGGGAAGCCCCCTAAGAAATGCGCCTCCTATAGGCCAATATCCCTTATTAATCAGGACGCCAAAATACTAACGGCAGTCCTAGCCAACCGCTTAAAACAGGTAATACCCATGCTGATCCACCCGGACCAAACAGGCTATGTTCCGGTAAGGAACACGTCCTGGAACCTGCACAGACTTCACCACGCGATAGATGAGACAAATCGACTGCAAGACGAGAGTGTAATAGTGTCTTTGGACGCTGTCAAAGCTTTTGAATCGGTGCGTTGGGAATGGCTGATGGGTGTACTCGCCCACTTTGGTATCGGGAAGGGGTACCTCCGATGGATCAGGTTACTATACAAGGAAAACAGAGCAAGGGTGAAAACTGGGCGATTAATTTCCAAGGAGTGGAAGATACATAGGGGAACCAAGCAGGGGTGCCCGCTATCGCCAATGTTATATATCCTGGCACTAGAGCCATTTGCGGTATTCCTTAGAGCAGGATATAGAGACACCGGACTGGACATAGATGGGGTGCTCCACCAAATATCGATACACGCGGATGATATGCTCCTATTCGTAAGCGAGCCAACCACTAACCTACCCTGCCTCCTAGAAGTGATCGGGGCGTACACTAGGCTTTCGGGCATAGCGATTAATAAAGAGAAGTCCCTCCTCTTCCCCTTGGCAGGTCTGAAATACATCCCCTCACATTGTCTGCCGGACCTGGGTCTGACATGGGCGCCCGCACCTTCAAATATTTGGGTATAGGGATACATCATGATACCCATGCATCCAACACGCTTGTCGCTCTAGAAAGAACACAGCGGTCAATGACTTTCTGGGGGACACTACCACTGGGAATGATGGGAAGAGCAGCCCTCCTGAAAATGGTGGTGCTGCCCCGCCTATTATACTTCCTCACGAACATCCCATACAGCATACCTAGGGCCTTTTTTACTAAACTAAATACAATAACGTATTCATTCCTATGGGGGGAGGGAGAAATAGGATCGCAATAAGGACCCTGCAGAAGGACTACGAAGAAGGGGGTATCAGACTACCGGACTTCGAGAAGTACTATTTAGCGGGGCAGCTGCAATTTGCAGTAAAATGGCTGAGGGAAGACGAACAATAGACACTCGCATTTTCCAACCTGCACTGAAACAGTATTACCAAGGGAAATACAATGGCTTGACAGACCCCGGCTCAGAACCCTGCCGAACATGCTCAACATTGCAGTGGACTTATGGAAAAGAGTGTGGAAACTCCAAGGGGTAAAGGATCTGCAGTCAACGCAAATCCCTCTAGCGGGTCTCCTGGGAGGGAACACAAATACACTAGCAACATATCGAGCACACTGGCTAAAGGGGTAGCACAAATTGGAGACCTGAGAAGGGAGGGAGGGAGGGTGGGCGGACTTCCACGAAATGGTAGATGAATATGAAATACATATGGGTCATTTCATCCTATATACCGGCATGCTGAGAAACATCACGAGAAGATGGCCAGATTGGGAAGACCAGGATGAGGAAACGGCATTAGACGTATGGTATGACATTGCAGAGGGAACGCACACAACCTCCAGGTTGTATGAACAGCTACTGAAGGCCAAAGACTCACAGGAACAACACACGAGGCAGCATTGGGAGGAGGAGTTGGGGAGGCCCCTCAGCGATCAAGAATGGACTAGGGCCCTATGATACCCAAAAAAGGTATCCAGAAATGCAAAATTTAGGCAGGCGCAGCTATATGTAACGCACAGAGCGTATCTCACACCCAAGAAGATGAATAAAGTCCATACAGGAGCCCAGAGCGGGTGCCCCCGCTGCTCGTCGGAAGAAGCGGACATGGTACACATGTTCTGGTCCTGCCCAGTGATACAAGATTTCTGGGACGGGATCAGACTGAAGATAGCGGGAAGCAGACTTCAAATCCAGGCGGAACATCCCGAAAGTACCTACTGGGCCTCTTCTCGAGAGGGGGTAAGCATGAATCGCATCTGGCGAAGATGAAAGATTTGATAAGTATACTGGCCAAGAGACGGATAGCAATGACATGGAAGTCAAAGGAGGGCCCGCGTGTGGAGGCATGGTGGTCAGACCTTCAGAAGTGGGCGCAGGCAGAGACAGTGGTGTGGACAAGAGCAGTGATAAGAGGCGAAGGTGAAACTGCGCACAAGTTGACTGCGTGGAACACACTAATACAAGACCTCTTTGGCCACCCGGAGGAAGGAAACTCCGAAGATCCCTTGGAAATAGAGGATCCATAGGTGAAATAGTAAGGCCAAGCACAAAGCCCAAGAATAGAACATTATGCGTACCAGACCAGGTGCTCGACCCCACGGGAGGTCCAGACTGAACTGATAAGGTCGCTGGGGAAACTATGAAACTACAATGGAAGGACAAGATCCGTACGAAGTGCCAATAAGCCATTTATATTAAAGTTGTTTGTATGTTATGTGTTTTTTTTTTTTTTTTTTTTTTTTTTTTAACAACAACAAAAGTACCCAATGGAAGCATCCACCTGTTGTAGAGTTAGGGGAGAATCTTGCTACAAACCACCTAATGCAATTGGGTAACATAATAAAAGAAGTCTCAACTACCGAAACTGTACGTCCTCCATCAAAAAGTATCACAAAACACAGAAATGATGTCAAAGAAACGGCTGATAGTACAGCTACCAATGTTCCCAATAATCCTGATAGTGTAAGAAGAACCCATAGTAAAAAATGTATTTTAGCAAAAATGTTTCGTCAAAGAGTCCTTCAGAATCTACTAAGAAGAGGACCAAAGTCATCCTCACCCCTTAAAACGTACCGTAGAAAGTTAATTCTGCAAGCACTCGTGGACAGTGCAATCCTTCTAAAAAGGAAGTTGTTCATATTAGTGTTAAAAAGGATGAAAGCACTAACAAAAGTAAGTACCAAACTACAAATGAAACTCAGCAATAAACGGAATGTGAACAAAAATAATTGTTTGCATGTTTGTGGTGGTGAATGGAGTCACACAACAACCACAGAGCCATATTTCAATGAAGAAGCATGCAAACAAAATCAAACAAACACAATTGCCATCCATAGCAGTGGACGTGGGTATGAGAAAATCAGTACTACCACCATCATGGAACAAGAAACACTGCTTACAAAACTGTCTTCTGAAAACTCAATTACCTCTCGATTCAGCAGAACCACACCGTCCAGTATACAAATGGCCGTGCACATCAATGTGTGCCATTCCAAATAAAGCTTTCAAATCTTTACGTGTGTTCCTCAATCAATATGTAAAAGGTAAATACAAAAGTAAAATCAAAGTGCTGCAAAATATGGATATTTGTGTAGTGCGAAAACACAAAGGACTAAAAGGACATTTAATAGTCTGCATTTCTGGACCTATTTGCAAAAGTAACTTCCATGATATCAAAAGAATATCAGTACATCATTCTAATTTAGTGTATAAAATATATTGTGCAAAGTCCAGCTTCAGAATTAGGCAATTTAACTACCACTCTTCTGCATGGTACACCCAAATACTTACAAGAAGAAATGGACCGCATTCAGAAAAAGTATTTTGGAAGTGAGAGCCACGTAGGAAATGAAACAGTTTTAGAGCATAGTAGCGACAATTCTGCACATAGCAACCTTCTATTACACACATACAGAAAAGAAATACTAAAATTTAAAAGGTCATCGGCTGAAGTACCAAACCATGTGTGTGTATGTTGCCGCAGAACGTTTTACAAAAGGAACACAAAAAATGTGGACATAGCATACAAAATAGAAAACAATGAAGACTCTAAATGGTTTGAGTTAGCTTTGTACCTTTTAGCTAAAAGCAAATATGAAGTAACTGAACGTCTAATATGTTGCAGTTACTATACTGCAAAATTAGACAACAACCACACTCCTTCACGTGCAATTACAAATAATTTGGAATTCTTTCCATTACCAAAAATCCTGCAACAGCTCAACCTGTATGAGAGCATAATAATTCAAACAGTTCACCCATTTCAAGCAATTATATCCTTCATCCAAAAACAGCAAATTTACCTCCCTCTGAATTGGTGAAAGGCATTCGTGGCAAAGTAGTGTACTTGCCATTAGATCTAACAGAAAATGTACACACTCTATGAGTGGAATGTTCAATAGAGCATTCTTTAATAATCTTGGGAAATGGAGTACCAACAAAGGACAAAGCAATTTGGTAACAATTAGTAGACTTAAACAAAGTTACACAAGCATTGCAATATCTAAAAGACAACAATGAGTACTACAAGGAAATAAATATTGATGAAAGCTTAAGGCAAACAACTGAAATAATTCAAGAGCCATCAGAACCTGGACAATTCGAACTTCTGGATCCAGCTACAGTATCCACTCTGTTAGACCATTACACAATTCATCCATTGCATTCCCATGAAAGTATAGATGATGCACTAGAAACTTACCAAATGCGACAAACCAAAGGGTCACCAATGAGTATTTGGGAAAAAAGTATAGAAGCACGTGCTTTTCCACTGCTATTTCCTACTGGTGGGTGGTACGATGATAGACCCACTCAGATTGGGGCATCAGAATACCGCTCATTACGAATGTATTCCCAAGTTCCCAGATTTAGACAAAATGTGGAATACATATTTTGTATTGTGCAGAAACTTGCTAAATTGTGCAGAATATGCATGGGAAGATTTGCATGAGTTCCTACGCATAGCAAACAGCAACAAAAACAACATAGATATATTAACGCCTGGAGAACTTTGCTCTCTAGATCCAGTTAATGTCTCAAGATATTTCCATCATCGTTTCACTGCAATGCTACACTTTATTTGCAATAAAAGTGTTCCTCCCCTTGGAGAAGTGCAACACTTCTTTTAGAGAAAAGAATATCAAGCGAGAGGAGCAGCACATATTCACATGCTGTTATGGATCAAAGGTGCATCGAAATTTGGCCACGACAGTGATAGCACTGTTTTGCAGTTTATCCAAAATTATGTCACATGTGAAATCCCTTCACAACATAATCATAGTGAGCTACATGGGCAGATTTTACAATTTCAAAGACACAAATGTGGCAAATATTGTCGCCGTAAATACAAAAACAAAGATCAATACTACACCAAATGCCGCTTTGGTTTCCCCAGACCAGTTACAGAAACAGGTGAAGTAAACAACTTCATGTCTTGAGTTCAACATAGTGTTAAAGGTAAATCACCTAAAAACACATATTGCATAAAAAGAAGTGAAGAATAAAAATATATCAATGATTATAATGCAATCATTGCCCTATTATGGAATGCAAACAGATGCGCAGTACACTGCAGACAATTCAACTGCTGTTGCACAATATGTTACAGCCTACTTAACAAAAGCAGAAAAATTGTATTGCCAAGGCATAAAAATGCTCTCTCATAGAGAATGTGGGGCTTATGAAGCAGCAGATCGTTTAACCAGCACTGCTTTGTACAGAAAATCAGACAACATAGTATGGCTCAGTCTTGGTCCTGCAAAATCTAGAAAAAGAGTGCTAAAATCATGAGGACATAGAAACTATTGCCAGAAATGATCCCAACAGCCAAGACATTCTGAAAAACTATTTACTGGACACATACTATCCGAACAGGAGTACCACTCTGGAAAGCATGTGTCTGTACCACATAGCTCAAAACTTTGCATACAAAAATTATGTAAAACCTGATGAAAGTAAATGTAGATATAGAGTAACCGATTGTGAAGGAAACTTAGTGAACCTTAACTAACAAAGCTTAATTAATCATGTGAAGTTGTCATTAAAAACTCCTCAACAGAAAGAACTATATTGCATGTCTCTTTTACAACTTTTAAAACCATGGAGAAAAGAGGAAGACATACCAGATAATTATGAGTGCTATGAAGATGCTTTCAAAGCAAATGAAAGCACTATCACCGATGTTAACTTTACGCAGTACAAAACAATGTTACACAATAAGCACCAACAAGAAGAAGAAATTCAGGCCCAACTAGATAAAGACTCTTCCGACAGTAGTCAACCTTCTGTAACAGGAAGTCAAGAGCCATTAGGACAACCACTGATAGCAAATGAGGCTGAAGTTGCTATGGCAGAAGTAGAGAACACCATGTATCAGTATCAAGAAGATACAGAGGACTTAACTGTGCAACAAGGAAAACTTAACAACGATCAGCGCACCATTTTTGAAGAGGTAACAAAACAAATTGTGCATGGTGTACAGCACGAAAATAAAGAATGTACCTGCCAAAATTACAAACCTATACTGCTGTACGTCAGTGGGGAAGCTGGATCAGGGAAAACATTCTTAATCAAAATTATTAGCAAGTTCCTGCAGCAATTGACAAACAACAAACTGTCAGCTGTTGTAACAGCCCCCACAGGTTTAGCGGCCTACAACATAGGCGGTGTGACTTTACACTGATTACTACTGCTTCTAGTAGAGCATCAAAATAAGTTAGACTGCTACAAACTTTCTGCAGAAGCTGCAATGGAATTACGGAGAGTATTGAAGCAAGTGAAAATGCTACTAATACATGAAGTGAGCATGGTCTCCAATATAATGTTGGCTTTGATTCATCTCAGATTTCAAGAAGTACTTAAAAATAATAACGAAGAACTCTTTGCAGGGAAACACATTATCGTTTTCGGAGATCTTCTACAATTGACACCAGTAAAAGGTGAACCGATTTTTAAAACCATAGGCCACAAACTGCCGGAAAACTGTTGGTAGCATAGGTAATGTTAACCTTTGGCAACATTTCCAATACAGAAAATTAACTGAGAACATGCGGCAATCTGCAGATCTTAAACATCTTAAAAAGTATCAGAGTTGGTGTATTATCGCAAGAAGCACAAGCTGTATTGAAAAAGTGGCATATACATGCACTTTATGGCGATAATGCATGCGCAACTAATGTTATGGAACAAATAGCGCACAAAATTGTCAATTGTATGGCCTAATGCCAACTCTTGCAAGCTGTTTCAAATTCAATGAAACAATGCTAAAGAAAGAAATGCAAGCAATAATAGAAATTTACGCCACAGAAAAACTAGACGTACATGGTTTGACAGTACCCATGTGTGAGCAAGCCAAAACAAGACTAAATAGTTTAGAACATTCAATCTCCAACACAGCTGGCTTGGAAAAAGTATTGAAATTCTCATTAAATTGTAGAGTAATGCTTAAACGTAACCTTGACGTAGGGCAAGGGCTAGTTAATGGAGCACTGGGCACAGTTGTTGGCACACGTGATAGCAACATTCAGTTTGGAAATATTCGCTTTGATAAAGTTACAGAAGTGAAAAGGATAGGGCGCTCAATTGCTCGATTCCTTCTCTTCAAAGACATTTATGTACATAGAGAGCAATTTTCTCTAACTCTTGCATATGCAGTTACCATTCATAGATCCCAAGGTCTTACCCTAGACAAAGCATTGATAGATATAGGAAACACAGTGTTTAAGGAAGGCATGAGCTATGTAGCATTATCACACTTACGTACACTTGACGGTCTATTGCTAATAAACTTTGATTCAAGTAAAGTCAAAGCTGATATTCCTTGTATTCTAGAATGCAATAGATTGCATTCACTGTACACCCCTCATCTGAAACAATACCCTGTTCCAGATAAAGTGAAACGTGATAAAAGAAAAGGAAATGAAACAGAAATGCAACAGGAAATTCTGCAAAAAAAAGAAAAGAAGCTAAAGTTTCATCAATTGCCGCAAATATAGACGAACCTATTAGGGAATGTGAACCAGGCACGTCGGCAAAGAAGCAACAGAAAAACCGAAAAATGCACTCAGGTACAGAACTTGCTGGCCCATTCAAATTTACAAATGAAAGTGGGGTAAGTTACTATGCAAATATTGCAATGAATATTCTATTTCAATTGCCACCAATTGTTAACAATATTTACCTGCACAGCACAGACCAATTGTGTTTGCAAATGTTAGTACTGCATAGAAATGCAACAAGCAATCCTGACAACACATACAGTGTTTAAGGAGTAAGGCAACAATTGGACGACTGTGCTGGAATGGTGAGATTCACTATGAACTCACAAGAAGACCCACAAGAATTTCTAATGTACATACTATTAGTATTGGAAAACAAAACTATACCTGTAAATGAAATCTTCCAAATGTCTTACATGTGGAAACATACATGCACTCTCTGTAACAAAGTGATACAGGAAGAAATCCCAAATGAGCAATTTGTGTATATTTCCATACCAAATGGTGAGAGCATTCCTTTTCAGCAACTTGTACAAAATGCAAACCATGGCAGATTATGTAGTATTTGCAATTCAGACAATCGCTCTACCTTACTAATACAATCACATAGTGCCTACATAATACTTATGCTTCTACGTTATAATGCAGATGGCACCAAAAATAACTGCAAACTAACTGGATTTACACACGGTCAAGTGTCACTTGGAAAGAAAACCTTTACAACAGTAGGAATAATATACCATACAGGAGCTACAACCAATGCAGGTCACTACACTGCATACATTAAAAAGAATTGTGGATGGTTTGAATGTAATGATAGCACCATTACTCTAAAGCAGAGGTTGCCAGCTAACTTAACAAATGCGCATTTAATGTTCTTGAAGCCAAAATTTACGAAATAATGTGCACTTCAAGATTGTCAACAAATTATGTCAAAGACTACAAACAGAAAACGCCCACAGGTATCTAACTACCCAACAGGATGGAAGAATGACACAAATAAATGATTATCACAGATTGTTGGAAACCAATGTACAGGCAGAATACGCCTATACGTATCCAACTGTAGTTGAAAATGGGCAGGAAGGCAACAAAGAAAACATTAATGTCTAAGATACAGGAAACGGGATATGTCAACGACACAAATGAATGAGTATTGAAAATCTGTAGGAACAAATGCAGTTTGAAAACGCCTACAGGTATCTAACTGTTGATAAAAATGGGCAGGAAGGCAACAAACCTAACATTGATCAGAAAAATGAAGAACGCACTGAAAGGAAAAAATTAAGTACTTAGTTGCATAAGAAATGAAGTTTTTTTTAAATCCCACAAGGTTTTTTTTACCAAGGATTAGAAAAGCAAACACAGAAACTGAGCGCAATGCACAGTACAATGGTTTGTAAAGTAAAAATGAGGGTCTAAAAAAAAATTCACTGTCTATTAAGCAATGTGGTAAATGTGGAAAATCTGCAAACATTAACACACCCTTTTCTTTCATCACAGAAATGGAAAAAGTGATACTTCCGCCAAGTACGAAAACCAAACACAACATTTTTTTTCTGGATTCTAAACAAAGTAAGGAGTAAGTATAATGGCAGGCATTTTCTACACATGGGAATGTACTCGCCTAATGTGTGCTAGTAATATGCTGCAGTGCCTGTAGACTGGCCTTTCGTCTGCGGTGAGTAACCTACCACCTATGCCTTACAAACAAGTTGCAATGAGTACAGGTCCTATCCACAACCATCATTGCATATGTGAAACATGCTCCTTGTAAAGTAGCTGCTTATAAATTTAGTTTTCGGACCATCGTCTGCAGCCATGAAGTGAAGAAACTAGGGCATCAAAACAACGACCAGAATCCACCACACCCATATTAACTTGGAACTCCACTGCTTATGACTTCAGTATTGCATGCATGGGCTTTAGCCATGCACCCAAGACTGCAGGGTCTCCCCACAACCACCTTGGTGATGTGTGGTAGTGGGGGTTATTTTATAGGTGTGTTATCCTGCTGTACCTCTGCCCAGAGGCTTCCCTCCTAGGTGTATGTCTGTAGATCTTACATGGGATGGGTGTGCAGTGTCTTCCAAGTGTAGTACTTACCACTTTCTTGTTGGGGGCATGGGCTTCGGCCATGGACCCAACACTGCACGCACTCCCCACAACTTGCCAGTGAAAATGCAACACAAGGGGTGTATGCATGGTTGCCACATGCGGCGGTGGTTGTGGCCAGGGCCTAGAGTCTTCGAAGTAAGGCCTTCGGCCGACGGCCATGCATCCAAGACTCTAGGCCCTGGCCACAACTACTGTAGCATGTGCCAACCATGGCAGCGTACTAATGAAGATAATAATAGCCATTGGAAACAGTAATGCACGTGTTCCTACAAATCTAACAACTCCCCCGTGCACTGCACGGGCTGAAATACTGACCTTATTGGACCCCTCATTTTCTGTACGTACAAGGAGGCCAGAGAACATACGTCATAAAGTATGTATTAGTGTATTATTGGGTGCATGGCCTTCGGCCTTGCACCCAAGAGAGCAGGATGTCCCCACAACCACCTCTTTGTTTTTGGGTACATGGCCTTCGGCCATGCACCCAACACTGCACGCACTCACCACAACTTGCCAATGAAAATGCAACACAAGGGGTGTATGCATGTTTGACACATGCTACGGTGGTTGTGGCCAGGGCCTAGAGTCTTGGAAGTAACGCCTTCGGCCGACAGCCATGCATCCAACACTCTAGGCCCTGGCCACAACCACTGTAGCATGTGCCAACCATGGCAGCGTACTAATGAATATAATAATAGGCATTGGAAACAGTAATGTATTCACAGCATGTAGGCAATTTCAATGTTCCCTAACACCAGACATGTCCGTACAAATGTAATAACTCCCAGTGTGCAATACACAGCCTCAAATACTGCCCTTATTGGACCCCTCCTTTTCTGCGCGTACAAGGATGCTGTAGAACATACGTCAGTAAGTAGGTATAAGTGTACTGTGCCTACAAGATGTCGACCGACCCCCAGAACAAGTACAATAATCACCCATATGTGAAGACGGTAGCCCCTGGCCACTACCACCGTAGCATGTGCCACCCATGGCGGCATACTAATGATTGTAATAGGCATTACGAAAAATAATACGGTCACAGCATTTTGTCAATTTCAATGTTGCCTACCTATACCCGTGTGCTTTCAAGAGTTACAAATGTCCTATCCACTACATGCAGTCAAGTGTTACAAATGTCCTGCCCACTATATGGACTGAAGTGCTATCGTTATTATCCCCCACATTTACTGTACGTACAAGGCGTCCATAGAAATTACATCATGACGGCTGAGGAACAAATGCACAGATCACCCATTTCTTACTGTGTGAACCTTTCCCAATGCTCTGTGCCACAGCAAAATAGGGTAATGAAAAAAGCATGTGTATGCTGTTTGTTACTCCGCTTTCTGCGGATCCCAGATGTCGGGCGCATCCATAACCATCTGACGCAGAAGACGTCTCGCAGCAGCCAATGGACAGAGACGTTGCATGCACGCGTCATGACAGCAGCCCCTTAGCCAATCGGTTTCTTGTTCGCCGACCGAACAGGGAAGTGTGACCGCGGAGCGAACATAGATATCACTAATTTTTTCAGACCTACTTTTTCATAACTATAAATGAACGTACTGCATGTATGGTGACAAAATTTACAAAAGCAGGCTTTCTGGACCAAGCCCCTGTACTTGCCGCAGATTTTGTCAAAATCCGTCCAGCGGTTTCACCTGTAGCCGTGCGCAAAGTTTTTCCCCCATTCAGTCTATGGGAAAAAAAGATGTTTGGGGACCCCCCTATAACTCCCCTCCCCCTGGACGATTTCTCACCAAACTTTACAAAAATATTTAGAGTGCCCCATATACATTTTCTGCAAAGTTTGGCGAGGATTCGTCCAGGGGGAGCGGAGTTCTAAGCCGCCCAAAAAGTGCTCTTCCTATGGAAACAGCAACTTAACCATAACTACATGGCCACTACTGTGGCCATGTAATATATATATATATATATTTCTGAGGATTGTTGAATCTGCTTAGATCACATGCTGTGCATAGGCCGACATCTAGTGGAAGCTGCAGAGTATTAGTTTGTTTTACAAACTCGAAAATGGGCGTCGACACAGGGCATGCCAGTAATACTATCCCTAGTGTAACGTCCACTGTACCCATGATCCCTCACGCGTCTAGGACCCTCAGATTGTTTTTTTCCGCCATACTGGTCGGAAGCATTCCACGGAGTTCCCTGGCCTTAGCCATACTTTTGCTAAAATATTGTTATATTTCCCCATTTCTCCACCCCAATGTCGAGTCACCGAACACCCACACTCGACGCCGGCACGGAGAAAGATTCGACCATCGAGAGCTGGGCCTAGGAAGGCCTCTGGCCTCGGCCCTGCAAGTAGGGAGAGTGGGGGGTGGACATACTCTACACTCTTTTGGTATATAGTTACATTCTTATATATTCCTTATTCCTACACTTATTAGCCCGCTGCCACAAGGTGCGAATGGAGGGTACCCTTTTCCAATTTTGCCCCAAGTGCAACCGCAAGTACCCTTGGGTTGACAGGCACGCCACGTGCAATCTCTGCTTACCAAGGGACCACGCCGAGGCTAACTGCAGAGCGTGTAGTAGGTTCAAACCGAAAACACTCAAGGACCGTTCGATCAAGCATTGGGCCCACCACGCCAGGCGTCAAGAGACCATGGCAGCGGAGGGCACCTTCAGCGATGGCAGCGACGCCGTGCTTTCGGACGGCGAGGGCAACGTGGCGTCAATTGACAGCCAAGCGCAAGTCCCCGACCTCGGAAGGTCGTCTGGCAGAGTGGCTATGGGGAAGACCCCCGGCGACACAAGCGCTACCCACAGCACTTCCACAAAACACATGAAGTCCAACCGATACTCGGAAAGAGGCACATAGAGAACAGTCCGACACGGTGTCCTCTGGCCGTTCTCGATCAAGATCGCCGCATGACTCCAGGCAACCATCCACTGTTGCCAGAAGTGCCTCGCTCCCCAAGGTAACGGAGGTTCGATCGTCAGAAGACGAAACCGACCTCTATGCCCAGTCCGCACTCCAGGAGTCGGCGTCAACAGGCCGCGCAACGGCTGCTCCCGAGTCCCAACCTCCACTATCCAGAGATAGGGACACTACCCCTGAACCTCGGCACCAGGTGTCGAAAGGCTCCGGGGGGGTGAAAAAACAGGGCAAACTCTTCCACACACGGGGAAGGGTAAAAACAACAGAGGAAGCAGGCTCAGCCTGCTTCCATACCTCAAAAACTCTCTACCCCACATAAACAGATGGACAAGTCTCGGTTCTCTGTTATCCCAAAGACCCCTGTTCAAACCAGTAGATCTAGTCTAGATAAGACAGGGAAAGGCCTTCAAGAAAGAATCATTCCCAGTTCAAGAGAGTGGTCTACTGATGACATAGACCGAGTCATGTCAAGGATGTAATCATTGGCAGTTTTCTACACCAAAAACCCTGAACACTTTCTCTCTTTTACCCCCGACGGGTCAACTCACTCAGGCTCTAAGGATCCTATACCCCCCAAGTAAGAAGTCCCGGGTTGAAGCTCCTACTTCAGACCCCTTCAGTATACAGCCCTATTCTCAATATCAGGGAGATCCATCCCTTTATGAGGATCCAGATTTGGGCATGTTGGAAGAACAAACTGGGACAGGCAACTATGGGGATGACGAGGACCAAGAGGAGGAGGAGGACAACTCAGAAACCTACAGACTAGATTCCCCGGTAGATAAAGAACCCCCAGTTACCGACT
This sequence comes from Ambystoma mexicanum, assembly GCF_040938575.1. Taxonomy (NCBI): domain Eukaryota; kingdom Metazoa; phylum Chordata; class Amphibia; order Caudata; family Ambystomatidae; genus Ambystoma; species Ambystoma mexicanum. The sequence goes on from NC_090932.1 coordinate 518,029,716, forward strand.
CCCCTGTCGATAACCAGCCTCTTTTGAATTAAGTGCTGTCCAGAGTGGCAGAACACTTCCACATTGACACCCAGGGTGCTCAGGAAGAGAGGGATTTTGCCAAGGAGTTAGTGGGAGAAAGGAGACCTGTTGCCCAGGCCATCCCTATCCTTAAGTCTATACAAAGGAGGATAGACCCTTCCCTTGTTAATCCCTATCTCATTAGGGCGGTAAATCTATTGTTTGGAAAGGCGGTCGAGGACACACTGAAAAATGCCAAGGACGAGTATGAGACACTCAAATCCCTAGGCCAGCTAACCAATAAACCCCCTAACCAGAGAGGGAATGGCAATTTTCGTCGCCCACATGGACAAAATTCCCAGAGAGGGTCTAACTATTCCCAGGGGCAGGGTACACAATGGAACAACAGCCAGCAGTCTACCCAGGGTTATGGCAGGGGTAATAAGAGAGGGCGTGGTAAGGCTAGAGGCAGCCCCAGTAGAGGCAGCGGCACGCCTCCAACAAAACAGTGACGTTCCGTTCAGGGTCCCTTCTCACACATCCCCAGTAGGGGGATGCATTTCCAACTTCACCCAAGCTTGGGTAGGGATCACTTCAGACAGATGGGTGCTGTCCACAGTGTCCGCAAGATACTGCATAGAACTGTCAGAATGTACCCAAAACCACCCTCCACAACAAAGAATACATTATTTGAACCACCAGAAGATCCTCCTCGAGGAGATCATCAATCTTCTAGCAAAGGACGCCATAGAACTCGTCCCCGGACACCAGGTAAACAAGGGTATTTATTCAACTTACTTCCTTGTGCCAAAAAAAAGATTTGACAATGCGCCCAGTATTGGACTTACGGCTTGCAAACAAGTATGTCAAGCCCCAAAAATTTTGGATGACTACTCTCCAAGAGGTAATCCCCCTCCTAAAAAAGGGGGATTACATGGCAACATTGGACATGAAAGATGCCTATTTTCATATTTCCATGTTCCCAGCGCACAGAAAGTACTTGCGCTTCAAGGTGGACAGTCGGCACTACCAGTTCAAGGTACTGCCCTTCGGGATAGTCTCGGCTCCAAGAGTATTCACCAAGGTACTGGCGGTGGCGGCGGCACGCCTACGCAGGGAGGCAATCCCGGTGTACCCTTACCTGGACGACTGGCTCATCACGGGGGAGACCCCAGTAATTTGCAGAACAAACATTCAAAGGACGATCAACCTCCTCTTCGAATTAGGGTTCTCAATAAACGAGAAGAAGTCAAGTCTGGTGCCAAGCACCTCCAAACAGTTCCTAGGAGCTATCCTAGACACGCAAGAGGGGTTGACCTTTCCATCAGAGGAAAGAATTCGGAATATACTGCTGCAAATTCCGCAATATCACACCGGTCGCCAGATAACAGTACGCAAAGCAATGCGTTTGCTAGGCATGATGGAGTCATGTATTTACCTGGTCCCCCACGCGTGCCTGCGTATGCGTCCCATGCAGGAATGGTTGGCGAAACAGTGGTCTCTGGCAAGTGGTCAGTGGGACGATCTAGTGGTCGTTTTGCCAACACTGGTACAAAGCCTTCACTGGTGGACAAGAGAAAATTGGTCCAAGGGGAAGCCCTTTTACGATCCCGAGATACAGGCGGTAGTCACTACTGATGCATGCCTGACAGGGTGGGGAGCTCACCACCTCCACCACAAAGCTCAGGGTCTCTGGTCTCACTCAGTGGCCAAGAATCACATCAACCTGCTAGAGCTTCTGGCAGTATTCAGAGCGCTTCAAGCATTCGAGCCCTACCTGCAGATCCGGACGGACAGCACTACAGCCATGTTTTACCTAAACAAGCAGGGAGGGACTCGTTTGCCAAATCTGTCCAAGCTTGCCCAGAAAATATGTATATGGGCACTCAGACGTAAGATCTTCCTGTCATCTCAACATGTTCCAGGGGATCTCAATTCTCTGGCGGATGCTTTGAGCAGAGATCCCCTCCCAGAGGAACACGAATGGTGTCTACACAGAGAAATCATAGAAGATATCTTCTCTCAGTGGGGTTTCCCCACTATAGACCTATTCGCCACAAACGAAAACAGACAGTGCCCAGGATTTGCATCCAGGTTCCCCCAGCCAGACTCCCAGGGGAACGCCCTGTGGATGAACTGGTCAGGGATGTTTGCGTATGCTTTTCCACCAGCACCTCTCATCAGGAAGGTGGTCAACAAGATGAACAGAGAGTCAGTGACGCTCTCCTAGTTGCTCCCATGTGGGCGAGACCACCATGGTTCCCACACCTATGCAGACTAGCGGTGTGCGAACCCATCAAACTCCTGGGCTGGTACAACCTACTGTCCCAGCACCAAGGTCAAACAGTGCACCAACAACCCAACTCAATGAACCTAGCAGCATGGCTCCTGAGGTCATAGAGTTCGGACATCTCAAATTATCTCAGAGGGGTATGGACATCCTAAAGGAATCTAGGAAGCCAAACACGAGGCACTGCTACTTTGACAAATGGAAACGATTCATTATCTGGTGCCAGAATAAGCAAGTCAACCCAGTTGATTGCACTCCTTCCACAATTGCACATACATGCTCCACCTGCTGGATGCAGGACTAGTATTTAACTCACTGAAGGTACACCTGGCAGCGCTGTCAGCATACACCACATCCCATAACAAGGTGTTGTGGTGGAAGATACCAGTGGTGAAAGCTTTCATGGAAGGAGTAAAGAGACTTCACCCTCCTATTTCAAACGCACCACCAGGATGTCACCTTAACGTGGTGCTATCTAAACTCATGGGCCTCCCATTCGAACCCATGCATAAAAGCAGTCTCAAACACCTGACTTATAAGACAGCCTTCTTAGTAGCAATAACATCTATAAGAAGGGTCAGTGAAATTCAGGCTCTGTCAGTGCAGGATCCATTCTTTACAGTTCATAAAGATAAACTGTTTTTACGTACACACCCTAGGTTCTCATCTAAGTTTATTTCTAAATTCCACGTGAACCAGTCCATCGAGCTTCCGGCTTTCTTCCAAGACCCACAAAGCTCGGCTGAGGTGAAACTACACACCCTAGATGTGCGTAGGGTGGTCCTCTACTATGTAAACAAGACCAGACCGCTAAGGAAAACAGTTCAGCTGTTTGTCTCCGTAGCTACAAGCAGAGAGGGAGATTGCGTCTCTAAAGGTGCCATCTCCAAGTGGATTGTTAACTGTATCCAGCTGTGTTACTCTCTTTCTGAAAAAACTCTGCCTTTCACGCCAAGAGCCCACTCTACTAGAGGCATTTGGGCCACTCTGGCTTTCATTGCAAATGTACCCCTTGACACCATTTGCAAAGCAGCTACTTGGAGCTCTATTCACACTTTTACTCAGCACTACTGCATTGACACCCATTCCAAGACAGATACTCAAGTGGGACAAGCGGTTTTAAGACATTTATTTGCTCATGACCCTTCTCACATCCCACCTCCTTCTTCTAACACTGCTCGCTAATCTATGCACAGCATGTGATCTAAGCAGATTCAACAAGCCTCAGAAGAGATACATTACTCACCGTAATCGTATTTCTGATGCTTGTATCTGCTTAGATTCACATGCGTCCCACCCTTCCTCCCGTCTGAGAGAAGGCGCATGGATGCTTGTAGTTTTATCTATCTATCTGCTTGGATTATCTGTACTCAAGTTACTCCTCATGCTACCTCATGTCAGAAAAAAATACAATCTGAGGGTCCTAGACGCGTGAGGGATCATGGGTACAGTGGACGTCACACTAGGGATAGTATTACTGGCACGCCCTATGTCGACGCCCATTTTCGAAAAACAAACTGTAATACTCTGCAGCTTCCACTAGATGTCGGCCTATGCACAGCATGTGAATCTAAGCAGATACAAGCATCAGAAATACGATTACAGTGAGTAATCTATCATATATATATATATATATATCACTTCAAAAAAAACTTTGTTGATGGGATGTTATGGTTAAGTTGCCCTAACAAAAACCTGTACACTTCACTACAAAAATACTTTCCACCTCCCCTTTATGCTTCAAATTAAAACCGAAAAACCCCTGAAATTCAACAGTTATGGTAAACTAAGCCCCCAACCCTGCCACCGCCCCTGTGCACTACTAACACTAACACCCAGACCATGAAAGATGTCATCTCAAATGTCAATGATGACATCAAGGACGACATCACTTGTTTAGCCCCTCTCTTTTCCTTCCCTGCCATACATATATATGTACATTCAGTAAAAAAAAAGTCACTAAAGGAATGTTATACTTCACAGTGCAACCAAACACCACTGCACATTCCCCCATTATGGTAAGCTAAGCAACCATAACTCGTGCCATCTACGTGCATTGCTAAGACTAACACCCAGGACATCAAAGATGAGATCACAAATATCATTGATGACATCACTGATGACATCACATGTGGAAATAATATTCCTAAAAAGTCCCTACCTACAAGGGGTTCTTTCCATTATGTTGGTAGCAAGATGTCAGGGGTGATTGTGTAATGTTACACATGTAATAACTAGCTCACAAATCTAGACTTAATACACACTTGTGCTACAACAAACAATAAATATGACGACCCAATGTATATAAATTAGAGGCACATACAGGGAAACTGAAGTAAGGTAGAAAGAACTAGCAGCATCCGACAGTTTATCTTCCTGTATACAAATTAATTGTGTGTTTGAGGCCTGCCATTGCCCCATGCATGTGCAGCATGAGCTGACACCAGACCCTAAGGACAGTACTTTAAGAACACACGACAAGGGTAACGTTTGGCTATACAGCACCTTTTCAATTTTCATATTGTGCTGGTCAGTGAATAAAACCACCTAACCTACATTTTTCAATGCACCAAAATAAGTGAGGCACAGATGTGATGTCATCAATGATATTTGTGACCTCATCTTTGATGTCCTGGGTGTTAGTCTTAGCAATGCACGTAGAGGGCGCACGTTATGGTTGCTTAGCTTACTTACTACTATATTACTATTACGGTTTTAATTTGAAGCATAAAGGGGAGGTGGAAAGTATTTTTGTAGTGAAGTGTAAAGGTTTTTGTTAGGGCAACTTAACCATAACGTCCCCTCAAAAAAAAAATGTTTATAGTGAATTTTACTGGTTTTTGCGAGGGCAACTTAGCCATAACGTCCCTTAAAGTTTTTTTTGTAGGGAATTGTTTTTGGAAGGTGGAACTTAAGGATGACATTGTGGCAAAGACGTTGTTGTGCAGAATATACACTGTAATCATATGATTTTGAGATATATGTAGTGTAATGTACGTACTTGACACAGATTTAACATAGAACATACAGAACCCCCTCGGTATTTGTATTGGAAAGGGACGGACTGAGCGCCTGTTTGCGGACGGGGGCGGACAGGATCAACATTACCCAAAGAGGCGGGGGGTAGCTGAAAATGTACTATTGTCTTACACAAAAAGTGTGCAACGCAGAAGGACATAAAGATATTATAAATAGTAATAAGTAAATATGGAAACCTGAAGCTGGGAAAAGAAAACAATACATTTAATAACCATGTAGAATGAAGAGGATGGTACCATAAAAATGAAAAAGGATGCCTCCAGCGTAATCACTTCACAGAAACTTGGCAGCCTGGAACGACAGTGGACGGACGCAGTAGGACGAAGGGAGATTAGAGCAAAAGAGTGAGTGTAGGTCCGTTTTTTTTATATGGGTGTGGTTTTTTTTGGTATGTGGTGCAGAAGTAATAATTTCTTTCTGTTGTTTTGACTCAGAAATGGCTAGTACTTTGGAGTGGCTGGAGGAGTATTTCCTGCATGGGGAAATGTCTGAAGACAGCAACAATAATGGTACACATTGCTCTGCATATGGAGAATAGTGACCAGTATTTTATAGTTATTTAACTTATGTATTTTTTTTCCAACAGACCAGGAAAAAAAAAGAGGAAAGGGCAACAAATGAGACAGAAGAAGACAGGATAAAAAGGATAGAGTAGAAAATGGACATATTGAACGAGAATTTTAAAAGTTTACGGGAGTTTGTGGAGGACTTTGTGAGAGGAAAAGTTTGATACCATTGCCCCACCTGCACCTGCCCTGCTTCTCCATTCCCTAGTGACCCATCCCCAAACCTTCAAGAGGAAAATAGACGTTTTGACGAAATATCCATCCCTTCTTCCCCTCACAAATCTTCTCCTCATAATCAGCCCGTGTTGAATCCTAATTGCCCCATATTTGTTTCAGTGTCCGCTTCCACCGCTATTTCTTTAGAATGATGCGTGTGTGTGTGTGTGTGTGTGTGTGTGTGTGTTTTAAATGTTTTTGTACAGTAGTTGTAGAGAAAGAGTTTGTGTTTACATTTTTTTTTTAAACGTAAAATGTTCGCGAACAGTGCGCCTGTTCGACCTATCCGCAAGGAATGGATTGTGGGTGCTGTAAAGGCAGTACACCTACCCTTACTAATGTCAAGTAAGATGGAATTGATTTTTGACTGCACCATCTGTTGAAATTGTGCGCACATAAACAGAAAGGGGTGTCCAAAGGATATTATACCTCGCCGTACCGCTTGGAAGTGAGATGATACATGTTCATAGAACACACCAAATGTCTGGAATGCGTGTAAATGAGCAAAATGGGAGTGTGAGAAGGACAGTATAGCTGTCCGTATCGGGCGCAGCCAAAATGGTGCCATCCGTAGAACAGGTGCAGTGGGCAGCAAGTTCGTAGGCAAACAAAATAGAGTTGTCCTAAGGACACTGGAACTGTCCAAACAGTGAACATAGCATGTGTGCACATGCGCAGTACAAATGTAAGTATAGCGAACATCGCGCCTTTTCGTAACTGTCCGTCTCACTTGTGTCGCACTTTGAATTACTTTGAGAACCCGCACACTGTCCGCAGGACACTTGCGCGCATGTGCACGTTTAATTCTTTGCATTTGCTGTCCAGGGGACTTTCATTACTGGCTCGGATATGTTGAGGACGTCATCATGTGACCGCACCCACGCTGAGCATGGGGACTAATTTTCACAGTTGGTGTGCCTGCGCAACAGTACAAAAGAACTTGTAGACACAAGTCAAAGTATTGTAGAGTGTAATAATGTAATTTCTCATATCCCAGACAATAGGTGACCTCAGGACTAGCTGTGTAAAGTTTTTGTACCGCTGTTTAAGGATGAAGATGGTCACGAGGAACACCCCTCCACCCCTACAAATGGCCACACCCCCGAGTGCATCTTCATTGTCCTTCTAGCTATAGCAGATTGAGGTGTACTGCCTTTACTGCTGTAGTGACCAAAAGGAAAGTAGTCGGTATGGCTTCCATGGCTGCTGTTGGATCATTAGCCTCTGCACCATCCCCAAACCCGCCACCACCACCACCTCCGCAAGGGCCTGCAGAGAGATATATGGGTGAGGATGTAGAGAGCGAGGAAGAAGAGGAGGAAGAGAATGAAGTGGAGGAACTCTGCACTAGGAGCACTCGGGGGGAGTCGTGGGTGTGGTGGTTGTTTTCCGTTTATGGGAACGTACCAAAAGCACGTGCAAACCTGGTGAAGTGTAACCAGTGCAAGGTGGTGCTGAGTCGCGGGAGATTTGGTGCGTACAGTTTTGGTACGACAACCATGAAGCGACACCTCACTTCATTCCACACTGCGGACATTCGCAAGGTGGTGCCATGTGAAGAGCGTAGTCGATTGAGTTCCTCCACAACATCCTTTGTGTCCGATCCTCCCACCACAAGAGACACTCCTGTGGGGGAGCACCTCCCTCCAGCTGCCTCACAAGCCATTCACAATGCTGTTGACCCTTACCTTTCAAAGGTGACAGCAGTGTGCACGTATTGTGATGCAGTACTCTGCAGGGGGGAGAGGTTTCGAAGTGCTTTTGAGGCTGCAGTCACAGAACACCAGAAGATCTGCTCCTTATCTAAAAATAGCTCAGCGTACATCTATCACTGTTCATTTGCCCTTTCTTATCCCCGTGGCTGGTGTCCCTTCCTTACCCTCCTTTGGCCTCTTCTACTAGTGTGCCGTGTGCTGTTAAGCAATAAAGGTGAAAACAAAAATTACAGAAAAGGCTCTTTTTCAGAGCCGCCTTTCTCAGTATAACAATAGAACTATGAAGTAACGGTCGTAGACCCCCGCAGAGTTCTGAAAAAGTTTGCGGACAGTCGTAGGGGAAAAAAGGGAGGGTGCAAGCGGAGCAAACAATGAAATGCATGCTGGGAGTAAGTGGCAGCTCTGAAAAGAGCCTTTCCGTGGTGTGTTGTGTGGGTCAAAAACTGTGGATTGTTGAAAATGGAATGTCAGATAGGTTAGTGTGATTGCAAAAGAGGTCGCAATGCATTTTGTACATTGCGAAGAAAAATCTGATTGCCAGCATATGTGAGGTGGACTCCATCTCTGAGGAAAATCAAAGTGCTGCGAAACAAAATGTTTTCATTGTGGAAAGAGGACATGCCAACATCTCTTAAAAATGCACACACAGCCTTATTCACATTGTGTCTCGCTTTCTCCATTTGTGGACCAAACGCAGAAGAACACAGCCATATTTGTCTTTGGGCAATACGGGAAAAAAGTATTTGACAATTTGGAAACATGTCCATGAGCTTCGCAAGTCTTTCCTTCATTGCAAATTGCAAAGAAATTCCAGATACATGGCCTAAACTGTTTCCTCTGCAATGAATGATCAGTATATCTGGAGGACGCTCTGTCAGTAAAGTAACACAGAGAGGTACTAAGTCCAGCCATCTCATGTCACGCACGCCATGCCAGTGCACTTCCACATGAGGAAATCCGAGATTTGCAAATAAACTGCAGCTTTCTGCATGCATCTTCAACCAATGTATCCATGAGTCTCCCAAAATCCAGATAATCTGTTTTCGAGCATGGAAAGCCATGGCTGTGTGGTCTCCTTTGAGGGAGAACACGATCTTACTAAAGTACGTCGGTCAGAACACACCTACTGAACTTTATGGACCAATCCCCTGCTCCGCTCATTCTCATTCTCATTCTCATTCTCATTCTCCACCCCTGAATTCCCGTTGGCGATATGTGCTGGCTGCAAACTACCACCATGTTCACGGACATGTAGAGGATCAGAGCGTGACAACGGTACATTAAAGTACTATTCCCCTTTGTCCCCTTTAAGGTAGGCTCTGAAAAGAGCCGTTTTTTGTAATTTTGTGGTAAAATACCGTACAGACATCTGGTATTTTATGTATTTTTTTTGTATTTTTTGTCCTTGCTTTACTCTTGCAAACATTAAAGATCCTTCTCTAAAGCAAGCCATATGTTCCAAAAAAACATCTCATTTCCCAAAGAAGATAGCGCAACACCATCTCCTTCAAAGTAACCCACATTGCTTCGAGCAATGTTATCGTGGCAGCAAAAAAACATACGAGCTCGTAGCATGACTGCACGCATGCCGTGATTGATGATACACCTCCCTATGCTTTCATCTGGACAGAAAACAGAATTGTTGCTTCATTGTACTCTTGGGAGTAAAGCAGAAAAAATGACTTTCGTTGTTGGGAAGATGGTCAGGAGTGCTTCCACCAACTGTGCCAAATCTGCCAACAAAGTACGTGAAGTCACGTATCCCAAATGGCAAGCACAGTAGTGCAAAATTACCACATGAGGAGTGGTAATTGTACGCATGTCTCTACAAACTTGCCGAATTGCCGCAGCATTGGCATCAGTGTCAGCGCTCCACACCACCTCCACTCCTCTCACATTGAAATTGTGTGCCACATGCCTACTCTCGGCATAGTGTTGTAAGCCTTGCAGAAAAATGTCTCCAAGCATAAAAACTCTGACCCTCTCCACCTCTGCCATCTTCAGTGTGTGCCCCGTCTTTCGACACAAAAGAGTAATGTGAACATCTGATTGGCTGATGCCTATAGTCGCCTTTCCATGCAGGATTTGCTGTAGAAACCCGTATGTGACATGCCCTACCAGCGGACAAGCGTTGCCTATGTGCGGCACGTAACACTTACCCAGTCCTTCCACCCTTTCTACAGTGGTACCAAAGCAAGTCCCTCATTGGACACAACTAAGCAGTCGCACAATCATCCACCAATCACATTGAACATGGCTAATTTTAGCTCTGTCATCAACATTGCGCACTTCAAAATTACTGTTGATGATTCTGAATGGAAGTCGCATATCTTTGCAAAGCACCTACTTGACAAGCTACTGTGCAAATATTACGAATTTCTATGTACAGCTCCATGCATGTGCACATGCATGAGTATAGAGAACAGGTACGTATATTTTAATCAGAGAACATGTGGAACCCTTATGATTTAATTTAGACAAAATGATGCAGCTAAATCTCCATAGGGAATACATAACAACGCTCCCCCTTTAAAGTGCAAGATGTCCGATTTGTCATTCACAAATCGCACGACTGCTTACTGTCGTCCGCATAACCTGTACATACGTTGGAAGCATGCCTATTTAGGGCAGAACTCAATTTTGTATGTGAAAATGTCAGAGTTGTGTATGGCCTACAGTAATGCTACTTGCAATGTGATCGTATGAGAATAGAAAGAGCTCCCGATTGCGGTGGTGACGTTTCCTTCTGAGGGTCTCCCGATTTTTAGGCATCGTGCTTTTAATTTACAAGTAGAAAATGTTTCCCCATCTAGTACTATGCTCTATCGCTTACAAACCTCTCTCCTATGCATAGTACACTTTGTAAACAACAAGGCATTTCCATACCCTTAACATTTTTAGCTATTTTGAAGGACTTTCAAGAACCATATTGCAAGTACCATGCAAAGACTGCACAGAGTGAAGTGAAATGTACACGTGCACTCGGTTGAAATATGAAAGTTGAATGCTCTGACGAACGAAGCAAAAATTAATGTGTGCAGTATTATCACTGCTGCAAACACACAAAGTAATTGTTTATTTTTTTGAATCGCAGTGAAGACTACTCTCCTGAGAATCAACAGAATCTACAGTGCAGACAACATTTCCGAAGAAACCTGCTCATCTTGCACAAAAAAGTAAGTACAGTACCACCTTTATATTGTAACTACTCCTGAAAAAGGCTGCCTGTGTTATTTGTTTTTTGGGGCACCAAAGCAACCATTGATTTGTAAACCATTCTACTTACAAATATCCATTTATTGAACAAAGAATAACAGGCAGAATGGCTAACAAATCCCCGTTTGGTACTTAAATAACATACGTAATCCTTAGAAGGTTAGATTGTGAAAAGAAATTGCTGTAGCAAGTTTTTGGCATTTCAGTTATTAATAATGGTTCTCGTCACAAGTAGGCCACTTTGCACTTTCATCTGAAGCACATTGTAGTAGTATACAAACAGTAAAGCTGCCTTACCAAATCATTGCAGGAGTTCAATGCACGTTGACACACCATGACAAAGAGCTTCCCCATCAGACTCATGCACACATGCACACTGCACATATGCATTGGACAATAGACCAAAGAATATATTTTTTTGTCAACAGACACCAAAGAATGCCTACCAAAAAGCAACTCCGTAGAAAGGAACGCAGAAGTAGAACAAATAAAAATAAAGGTGCCCTATGTAAGCATCTACCTGCTGTACAGTTTGTACAGAATGTTGGTACAAACCAGCTAATGCAGTTGGGTAACAAAATGAAGGAAGTCTCAACTACCGAAACTGTACCTCCTCCATCAAAAAGTGTCACAAAACACAAAAATGTTGTAAAAAAAATGCCTACCAGTACAGCTAACAATGTTCCTAATATTCCTGACAGTGTAAGAAGAACCCATAGTAAAAAAAAAGTATTTTAGCAAAAATGTTTCGTCACAGAGTCCTTCAGAATCTAAGAAGAGGACCAAAATCATCCTCACCCCTTAAAACCTACCGTAGAAAGTTAATCCTACAAGCTCTTGTGGACACTGCAATCCTTCCCAAAAGGAAGTTGTTCATATTAGTGTTAAATAGGATGAAAGCACTAACAAAAGTAAGTACCAAACATAATTTCTTACATGTTTGTGGTGGTGAATAGAGTCACACAACAACCACAGAGCCATATTTTAATGAAGAAGCATACAAACAAAATCAAACAAACACAATTGCCATCCATAGCAGTAGACGAGGGTATGAGAAAATCAATACTACCATTATGGAACAAGAAACACTGCTTACAAAACTATCCCCTGAAAACTAAGATGACCTCTCGATTCATCATAACCACACCGTCCAGTATACAAATGGCTGTGCACATCAATGTGTGCCATTCCAAACAAAGCTTTCAAATCTTTACGTCAGTTCCTCAATCAATATGTAAAATGTAAAGATAAAAGTAAAATGAAAGTGCTGCAAAATATGGATATTTGTCCAGTGCGGAAAGACACAGGACTAAAAGGACATTCATTAGCTTGCATTTCTGGGCCTATTTGCAAAAGTACCTTCCATGATATCAAAAGAATATCAATACATCATTCCAATGTAAGAAATTTAATGTATAAAATATACTATGCAAAAAGTCCAGCTTCAGAATTAGGCAATTTAAATACCACTCTTCTGCATGGTACACCAAAATACTTACAAGAAAAATTGACAGTATTCAGAAAAAGTATTTTGGAAGTGACAGCCACTTACAAAATGCAACAGTTTTTGAACATAGTAGCAACAATTCTGCACATAGCAACCTTCTATTACACACATACAGAAAAGAAATAGTAACATTTAAAAGGTCATCGGCTGAAGTACCAAACCATGTGTGTGTGTGTGTGTTGCCGCAGAACGTTTTACAAAAGGAACACAAAAAATGTGGACATATCATACAAAATAGAAGACGTCGAAGACGCTAAATGGTTTGAATTAGCTTTGTACCTTTTAGCTGAAAACAAATATGAACTAACTGAACGCCTAATATGTTGCAGTTACTGTACTGCAAAATTAGACAACAACCACACTCCTTCATGTGCTATTACAAATAATTTGGAATTGTTTCCATTACCAAAAATCCTGCAACAGCTCAATTTGTATGAGAGCATAATAATTCAAACAGTTCACCCATTTCAAGCAATTATACGCCTTCATCCAAAATCAGCAAAATTACCTTCCTCTGAATTGGTGAAAGGCATTTGTGGCAAAGTAGTGTACTTGCCATTAGATCTAACGGAAAATGTACACACTCTAGGAGTGGAACGTTCAATAGAGCATTCTTTAATAGTCTTGGTAAATGAAGTACCAACAAAGGACAAAAAGATTTGCCAACAATTAGTGGACTTACACAAAGTTAGACAAGCATTGCAATATCTAAAAGACAATAATGAGTACTACAAGGAAATAAATATTGATGAAAGTGTAAGGGAAACAACTGAAATAATTGAAGAGCCATCAGAAACTGGACAATTCGAACTTCTGGATCTAGCTACAGTATCCACTCTTTTGGACCATTACACAATTCATCCATTGCATTCCAATGAAAGCATAGATGATGCACTAGAAACTTACCAAATGCGACAAACCAATGGGTCACCAATGAGTATTTGGGAAAAAAGTATATAAGCACATGCTTTTCCACTGCTATTTCCTACTGGCAAAGGTGGAAGATACGATGATAGACCCACTCAGATTGGGGCATCAGAATACCGCTCATTACGAATCTATTCGCAAGATCCCAGATTTAGACAAAATGTGGAATACATATTCCACCTATTCTATGAAAGTGAATTAGCAACACTATGTTATGGAGTTGCACACATTCTTAAATCGGGAACCCACTTTCAAAATATGTCAGCTACGCAGTTAATACAAAAAGTACAGGAAAAAGATGAGGTTTTACAATTAAGTTTAACAAATTTGTTTGCAAACATGCATGGTACAAAGGAATAATAGTTCAGATGGCATGGAGACGTGCGTTGCATGATCAGAAACCTTGAACCACCAACTTGGTTTGTTACGCTAAGTTGTGCAGCATATGCATGGGAAGATTTACATGAGTTCTTACGCATAGCAAACAGCAACAAAAACAACATAGATATATTAACACCTGGAGAACTTTGCTCTCTAGATCCATTGTTTCATTGCCATGCTACACTTTATTTGCAATAAAATTGTTCCACCCCTTGGAGAAGTGCAGCACTTCTTTGGGAGAAAAGAATATCAAGCGAGAGAAGCACGACATATTCACATGCTGTTATGGATCAAAGGTGCACCGAAATTTCGGCACGACAGTGATAGCACTGTTTTGCAGTTTACCCAAAAATATGTCACATGTGAAATCCCTTCACAACAGACACATAGTGAGCTGCATGGGCAGATTTTGCAATTTCAAAGACACATGTGGCAAATATTGTCGCCACAAATACAAAAAGAAAGGTAAATACTACACCAAATGCCGCTTTGGTTTCCCTAGACCAGTTACAGAAACAGGTGAAGTAAACAACTTCATGTCTTCAGTTCGACATAGTGTTAAAGGTAAATCACCTAAAACATGTATTACATAAAAGAAGGGAAGAATCAAAATATATCAATGATGACAATGCAATCATTGCCCTCTTATGGAATGCAAACATAGATGTGCAGTAGATTGCAGACAATTCAACTGCTGTTGCACGATATGTTACAGCCTACTTAACAAAAGCAGAAAAAACAGAGCTTCAAGACCTCTGGGATGACCTAGCATCAGACAAAACATTATCACAGAAACTGTAGAGCTTAGGCATAAAAATGCTCTCTCGTAGAGAATGTGGGGCCTATGAAGCAGCAGATCGTTTAACCGGCACTGCTTTGTATGGAAAATCAGACAACATAGTATGGCTCAGTCTTGATCCTGCAAAATCTAGAAAAAGAGTGCTAAAATCATATGAGGACATAGAAACAATTGCCAGAAATGATCCCAACAGCCAAGACATTCTAAAAAACAATTTACTGGACACATACTATCCAAACAGGAGTACCACTCTGGAAAGCATGCGTCTATGCCACATAGCTCAAAACTTTGCATACAAAAATAATGTAAAACCCGATGAAAGCAAACGTAGATATAGAGTGACCGTTTGTGAAGGGAGCTTAGTGAAACTTACCAAACGAAGCTTAATTGATCATGTAGAATTGTCATTAAAAACTCCTCAACAGAAAGAACTATATTACATGTCTCTGTTACAACTTTTCAAACCATGGAGAAAAGAGGAAGACATACTAAATAATTATGACTGCTATGAAGATGCTTTCAAAGCAAATGAAAACACTATCACTGATGTGAACTTTATGCAGTACAAAACAATGTTACACAATGAGCAGCAACAGGAAGAAGAACTTCAGGCCCAACTAGATAAGGACTCTTCCAACAGTAGTCAACCTTCTGTAACAGGAAGTCAAGAACCAGTAGGACAACCACTAATAGCAAATGAGGCTGAAGTAGCTATGGCAGAAGTAGAAAACAGCATGTATCAGTATCAAGAACATACAGAAGACTTAACTGTACAACAAGCAAAACTTAACAATCAGCGCACCATTTTTGAAGACGTAACAAAACAAATTGTACATGGTGTACAACACGAAAATAAAGAATGTACCTGACAAAATTACAAACCTATACTGCTGTACGTCAGTGCTGAAGCTGGATCATGGAAAACATTCTTAATCAAAATCATCAGCAAGTTCCTTCAACAATTGACAAACAACAAACTTGCAGCTGTTGCAACGGACCCCACAGGTTTAGCTGCCTACAACAAAGGCGGTGTGACTTTACACCGATTACTACTGCTTCCAGTAGAGCATCCAAATAAATTAGAGTACTACAAACTTTCTGCAGAAGCTGCAATGGAATTACGTAGAGTATTGAAACAAATGAAAATGCTACTAATAGATGAAGTGAGCATGGTCTCCAACCTAATGTTGGCTTTGATTCATCTCAGATTGCAAGAAGTACTTAAAAATAATAACGAAGAACTCTTTCCAGGGAAACACATTATCATTTTCGGAGATCTTCTACAATTGACACCAGTGAAAGGTGAACCGATTTTTAAAACCTTAGGCCACAAACTCTGCCAGAAAACTGTTGGTAGCATAGGTAATGTTAACCTTTGGCAACATTTCCAATACAGAGAATTAACTTAGAACATGCGGCAATCTGCAGATCTCACTTATGCCAACATTTAAAAAAGTATTAGAGTTGGTGTATTATCGCAAGAAGCACAAGTTCTATTGAAAAACCAGCATATACATGCACTTTATCGTGATAACGCATGTGCAACTGATGTTATTGAACAAATAGCGCACAAAAATGTCAATTGTATGGCCTTAATGCCAACTCTTGCAAGCTGTTTCAAATTCAATGAAACAATGTTAAAGAGAGAAATGCAACCAATAATAGAAATTAGCGCCACAGACAAACTAGACATACATGGTATGACAGTACCCATGTGTGAGCAAGCCACAACAAGACTAAATAGTTTAGAAAATTCAATCTCCAACACAGGTTGGTTGGAAAAAATATTGAAATTATCCTTAAATTGTCGAGTAATGCTTAAACGTAACCTTGACGTAGAGCAAGGGCTAGTTAATGGAGCACTGGGCACAGTTGTTGGCACACGTGACAGCAACATTCAGTTTGGAAATATTCGCTTTGATAAAGTTACAGAAGTGAAAAGGATAGGGCGCTCAATTGCTCGATTCCTTCTCTTCAAAGACATTTATGTACGTAGAGAGCAATTTTCTCTAACTCTTGCATATGCAGTTACCATTCATAGATCCCAAGGTCTTACCCTAGACAAAGCATTGATAGATATAGGAAACACAGTGTTTAAGGAAGGCATGAGCTATGTAGCATTATCACGCTTACGTACACTTGACGGTCTATTGCTAATAAACTTTGATTCAAGTAAAGTCAGAGCTGATATTCCTTGCATTCTAGAATACAATAGATTGCGTTCACTGTACATCCCTCATCTGAAACAATACCCTGTTCCAGATAAAGTGAAACATGGTAAAAGAAAAGTAAATGAAACAGAAATGCAACAGAATTCAACAGCAAATTCCGCAAAGAAAATAAAAGAAGGTAAAGTTTCATCATTTGCCGCAAAAATAGAACAACCTATTAGGGAATGTAAACCAGGGGCGTCGGCAAAGAAGCAACAGAAAAACCAAAAAATGCACTCAGATACAGAACTTGCTGGGCCATTTAAATTTGCAAATGAAAGTGCGGTAAGTTGCTATGCAAATGTAGCAATGAATATTGTATTTCAATTGCCACCAATTGTTAACAATATTTACCTGCACAGTAAAGACCAATTGTGTTTGCAAATGTTAGTGCTGCATAGAAATGCAACAAGCAATCCTGACAACACATACAGTGTTCATAGAGTAAGGCAACAATTGGATGACTGTGCTGGAATGGTGAGATTCACTATGAACTCACAAGAAGACCCACAAGAATTTCTAATGTACATACTATTAGTATTGGAAAACAAAAGCATACCTGTAAATGAAATCTTCCAAATTTCGTACATGTGGAAACATACATGCACTCTCTGTAGCAAAGTGATACAGGAAGAAATCCCAAATGCGCGATTTGTGTATGTTTCCATACCAAATTGTGAGAGCATTCCATTTCTGCAACTTGTACAAAATGCAAACCAAGGCAGATTATGTAGTATTTGCAATTCAGACAATCGCTCCACCTTACTGATACAATCACATAGTGCCTACATAATACTTATGCTTCTATGTTATAATGCAGATGGCACCAAAAACAACTGCAAACTGACTGGATTCACACACGGTCAAGTGTCACTTGGAAAGAAAACCTTTACAACAGTAGGAATAATCTACCATGCAGGAGCTACAACCAATGCAGGTCATTACACTGCATACATTAAAAATAATTCTGGATGGTTCAAATGTAATGATACCACCATTACTCTAAAGCAGAGATTGCCAGCTAACCTAACATGTGTATTTAATGTTCTTAAAGCCAAAACGTACGAAATAATGTGTACTTCAAGATTGTCAACAAATTATGTGAAAGACTACAAACAGTTAGAATACGCACACAAGAGCTAACAGGATGGAAGAATGACACAAATAAATAATTATCACAAATCTTTGGAAACAAATGCAGTTAGAATACGCCTACAGGTATCCAACTTTTGTTAAAAATGGGCAGGAAGGCAACAAACATAACATTGATCAGAAAGATGAAGGAAACACTCGAGGGAAACAAGGAAGTAGTTAGTACCATAGGAAACAACGTTTTTTTTTTTAATCCGACAAGGATTTTCTTTTCCCAGACCCAAGGATTAGAAAAGCAAACACAGAAACTGAGCGCAATGCACAGTACACTGGTTTGTAACCTAAATATGAGGGTAAAAAAAAAAAAGGTTAACTGTCTATTATGCAATGTAGTACATTTTCAAAAAATGCAAACACTAACACACCTTTTTCTTTCATCACAGAAATGGAAAAAGTGATACTTCCGCCAAGTACGGTAGCCACTTGAAAAATGTATGTGGATTCTGAATAAAGTAAGGAGTAAGTATATTGGCAGTCATTTTCTACACATGGGAATCTACAAGTCTAATCTATGGTGCTAATATGCTGCAGTGCCTGTAGGCTGGACCTTGCATCTTCAGTGAGTAACCTACCACCTACGCCTTACGACCAAGGTACAAGGAGTATAGTTCCTATCCACAGCCATCGCTGCATATCAAAACCCTGGTCTTTGTAAATTAGCTACTTATAAATTAACTTTTCGGACCATCGTCTGCAGCCATGAAGCTAAGACACTAGGGCGTCAACACAACTTGCGCATTACACCACACCCATATTGACTTCTAACGCCACTGGTTATGACTTCAGTCTTGGGTGCATGGGCTTTGGCCATGCACCCAAGACTGCAGGGTCTCGCCACAAACACCTCGGTGATGTGTTGTAGTGGCGGTTTTTCTATAGGTGTGATATCCTTCAGTGCTTCTGGCCAGAGGCTTCACTCCTAGCTGTATGTCCCTAGATCTTACATGGGATGGGTGTGCAGTGGCTTGCACGTCTAGTACTTATCACTTTGTTCTTGGGTGCATGGCCTTTGGCCATGTTCCAAAGACTGGACGTACTCCCCACTACTTGCCATTCGAAACAATACTACGGGTGTATGCATGGGTGGCACATGCTACAGTGGTTGTGGCCAGGGCCTAGAGTTTTGGAAGTAAGGCCTTCGGCCGACGGCCATGCATCCAAGACTCTAGGCCCTGGCCACAACCACCGTACCATGTGCCACCGTTGGCGGCGTACTGATGAATTCAATAACCTTAGGAAAAAGTATAGCAATTACAGCATGCTGTCAATTTCAATGTTCCCTAACACCACACATGTCCTTACAACAGTAACAACTTAGGAAAAAGTATAGCAATTACGGTATAGTGTCCATTTCAATATTCCCTAACACCACACGTGTCCTTACAACTGTAACAACTTCCGTGTGCAGTGCATGGGCTGAAATACTCACCTTATTGGACCCCTCATTTTCTGTGCATACAAGGAGGCCATACAAGATAACACATTAAGAAGATCACTCCACACAACTTGCCAATCGAAACGCAATACTACAGGTGTATGCATGGGTGGCACATGCCGATGGCCATGCTTCCAAGACCTTAGACCCTGGCCACAACCACCGTAGCATGTGCCACCCATGGCGGCGTACTGATGAATTCAATAACCATAGGATGCATCCAAGACTCTAGGCCCTGGCCACAACCACCGTAGCATGTGCCACCCATGGCGGCGTACTGATGAATTCAATAACCTTAGGAAAAAGTATAGCAATTACGGCATGCTGTCAATTTCAATGTTCCCTAACACCACACGTGTCCTTACAACTGTAACAACTCCCCTGTGCACTGCACGGGCTGAAATACTGGCCTTATTGGACCCCTCATTTTCTGTGCGTACAAGGAGGCCATAGAACATACATCATTAAGAAGGTATTAGTGTATTATTGGGTGCATGGTCTCCCCACAACCACCTCAGTGATGTTTGGTAGTGGGGGTTATTCTATAGGTGTGTTATCCTTCAGTGCTTCTGCCCAGAGGCTTCATTCCTAGCTGTATGTCTGTAGATCTTACATGGGATGGGTGTGCAGTGGCTTCCACGTCTAGTACTCATCACTTTGTTCTTGGGTGCATGGCCATTGGCCATGCACCCAAGACTGCACGCACTCCCCACAACTTGACAATCAAACCGCAACACTACGGGTGTATGCATGGGTGGCACATGCGGCGGTGGTTGTGGCCAGGGCCTACAGTCTTGGAAGTAAGGCCTTCGGCGCCATGCATCCAAGACTCTAGGCCCTGGCCACAACCACTGTAGCATTTGACACCCATGGCGGCGTACTAATGAATATAATAATAGCCATCGGAAAAAATAACGCATTCACGGCATGTTGTCAATTTCAATGTTGCCTACCAATACACGTGTGCTTTCAACAGTTACAAGTTTCCTGTCCACTGCATGGACTGAAGTGCTATCGTTATTGCACCCCACATTTACTGTGAGTACAAGGTGTCCATAGAAATCACATCATGAAGACGACCCCCAGTACAAATGCATTGATCACCCATGTCTTACTGTCTGAACCTTTCCCAATGCTGTGTGACAAAGCAAAAGAGTTTCATGAATAGAGCATGTGTACGTTGGTTGTTGCTCTGCTTTCGGCGGATCCAAGATGTTGGTCGCATCCAAACAATCTGACGCAGAACATGTCTCGCAGCAGCCAATGGGCAGAGACGTCGCATGTCCGCGGTCATGGCGCCAGCCCCTTAGCCAATCGGTATCTTGTTCTTGGACCAACAGGGAAGTGTGACCGCGGAACGGACATAGATATCACAAATTTTTTTCAGACCTACTTTTTGATAATTATAAAGAAAAATACTGCACGGCTGGTCACCCAAATATATTCATTTTTTCTCTCTCTCTCTCTCTCTCTGGGCATCAGGGCACACAGACACACTGAGACATACATGTAGGTGGACATGACAAAGTAACTCATGGTTCATTATTCAAGATTGTACTCGATATATGCATGCGTACACACACAGTCTCTCTCTCTCTCTCCTCTGATTGGCTGTAGGCAGCTTCAACATTTTAGAAGTGAATAAAGAAGGAGGATGCTGGAACTACGTTATTGCGTGAAGTGTATACTGTTTTTAATGATCATATATTACCTCTACAAGATACTACATGTCCATATATGCTTAGCTAGAGAGTGAGAGCATATTTATGACTGTGTATGTAATAGTATAAAAGACTATTGCAAGTGTAAATACTTGTTGGTTTAATATTAAAGCTGTGTTGGGGAAATATTGATAACATTTAATGCTTTTAGAATTAGTTCCTAGATACTCTCGAGGTAGATGCACAACAATGCTGAAGTTCAATAGTTAGCATGTCAGGTGCTTAGGGGCAGTAGCTTCTCTTGCACTTTGCATAGAGATCCAACTCTCTCCAGCGCTTTGCGTCAGATGCAGCACTATTCTCTGCCGCAAAACCTGACTGAACCCTATGTGGGCATTTATACCACTTTTGGAACAGAGATTAAGCTCTGGCATGAATGGATGATGAAACTCATGACCACGTTTTGTCTTTTGGTTCTTTTCTTGATCTTTCTCCCCCCGCCCCACCCTTATACCTAGCTAGAGACTTATATGTGGCTGATAGTATTTCTCCAAATTGGAGTGGCCTTTCTTGCTCATTAGGAAGTGAAGACAGCTTTGTTGCAGCATCTAGATTGTCCCCCTTAAGGAGTGGCATTATTGTCCCTTCTACCATTGGAGAATTTCCCCCCAGCTATGGCTAGTCCTAAGCTCATTGCAGCATTTGCCCGTTTGAAAACCTATTAGATCTCTTAGCATAATGATTAATGCTTTGATTGATGGAGTGCCTATCAACTGCAGATACAACCAACTTAACACTGAAACCCATCTTTAACATATTTCCAATAGTTGAGTGCATCCTACTGGCATGATCCTGGCTAGTGTTCTATGCCTTCGTTGTAGAGTGACCCGAGAAAATACTGCATCAGGTTTAATGAATTTAGTGGAGTACCATCTAGGTATCCCCTCTTGCTTTGTTGGGCATGAACCCAGGAAAGCTTTGAGGGCAATGGATGAAAGACTCTTACTTCACTAGTTACAGCATGACCTGGTCGTGCCCCTAGAGCTGCTAACTCCACAGCACATGCACCGACTGTGCCAAAGTGTTCCCTTAAGATTATATATTGTTGTCTAGTATACAAATCTGTATGTTTTCTGTTACAATAAATGCACTCACTCTTTTGTCTAGCATTTGATGTAAATGTATTCTCTTGTAGAGATAATGAACATTGAAAATAGTACAGTCAAACAACATACACTTCCCAATATGAGAAATAACATAGTTCAATAGATGCCCAGCTCCTTTATTAACTTTTAAAATGTTGAAGCAAACTACAGCCAAGCAGAGGGTATGTGAAAACATACATTCGTACTCTCAATTGTGCTGATGCCAGGATTGGTGAGCAAGGGGGTGGGTGAGGTTATACATACCAACCCTAAATAGCCCATTAAATGGACAGGCTTAAAAAACTGTAAAAATATCAGACGTTCTAAGAGCAGTTAACTAAGAACAACCTACAAGCAATCTAAAGCCATGGATACAAACATTACAGGTACTGAATTTTAAATCTCCCTGCAAGGATTCAAGGATTCCTCTCTCCTGTCTGCTGTGTTTTGATGGATCCACTTATTAAGCCAAAGAATTACCAGGGTCAAGCAAGACTGAATGTATGTGCTGCAGCAAAACCTTGAATCAGGATAACCTCAGTGTTTCACCAGCACAGAGGTGGTTTAAAGGATACCTAATAAAAACACATCAATTGCACTCTGACTCCACCAACATCTATACACCATTGAAACTACCATCAAACAAAACTAGGCCATCCGCTCTCTAGTAAACACGAGAATTCACCCACAGCAAAGGTGACATCTACATGCAAGAAAAAATACGGAACAAAATACAACTACAAGAAGATCTCACTACCTTGAAAAGCCTCGGCTCAGCCCACAGGACCCTCATCACCTCAGCCAAAGCACATTGTTACACGACATCCATAACAGAAGACTCCAACAAGAGCATAGCCCTTTCAAGGCGGTCAAACAGAGCATCAGCCCCCACATTACCTGAATCTATGGAGATCTACATTGCAATCAACATGTTCTTCACAGCCAAAATTGGCACGATGCATCGTTACATTGGCCACAACCTATGTATCATAAACACCCATGCCATATCAATAGGTGATGTCCCAGGATGGTCAGAATTCAAGACCCTAACATTGGAAGAACTCACAAACATCCTTGCAACACTCAAGGTCATCCCACACCCTTGCTTTAAGAATGTCACAGGAAAAGCTCTCATGCTTCTCCTCCATGCTGTCAAAATCTCACTCATGCAAGGCATCTTCCAAGATGCATTGAAAACTGGTCCGGTCTTACATCTATTAAACAAGCCCAAACTTGATCCAGACGACTTAGCAAACTACAGCCGTACCACCCATCTACCCATTATTGGCACAATCATAGTGAAGATGGTCATGCTCTAATTACATGCAAAAGAATCGTGCAACACAATCTACTTCAAAAATACCAGCTCGGTTTATGAACAAGATCCAGCACTGAGACCTCTCCCATCCAGATCCTCAACAAGGAACTCATGGAGAAGCGCAAACTATGCCTCATGGTTCTAATCAATCACTCTGCTGCATTTGACACAGTGAACCACACATCGCTACTAAACGCCCTGTTCTCCAACACAGGATTCAATGCTGCATTTATTTATTTTGTATTTATTTAATTGTTTGCTAGTAAGGCACTTATACAGTAAGTAAATCCTATTTCAAAACACCCACATGGCAACACGGAGGTAACATGGCAATAAAACACATTAACATTCACAAAATATGAAATACAGTGGGGGAAAGAAAAAGGACAAACCTACTATGCCTTGTGAGTATTCAGAACATGCAAGTGCAACAAGGAAGAGGGCAGTGGGGCTAGGTGCTTGAGTGTCCGTGCTCGTGGGTAAGCCACAGTTGAAGTGCAAGGTATGGTAAGTGCTACTCAAACTGGCGCTGCGTTGAGTGGAAAAGTAAGAGCCTCTGGGGGGAAGGTGTGCTGCGGCAAAAGGAGATTGGGTGTGGGAGGTCAAGGGTCCCAAGGATGCATAGGGGCCTTGGACACCAATCACAGCAACTGTGAGATTAGCAGAGGAAAGAAGAAGGGAAGGAGGAGGTAATGAAGAAAGTCTTGAAGAGCTTGTGGGAATTTAAGGAAGTCCTGCTCTAGACGCAGAGGGAGGGGGAGACTGTTCCATAGATGGAGCCAGCCGAGGAAAGCGATCGGCCTCCTGCCCTCTGTTTAGCAAAACGCTTTACACACAAAGAGTTGGTGCCACAGGAACGTAGAGGTCTAGAGGGAGAGTATTAGTAAGAGAGAGTTGCAAATAGTGTGGTCCCTGGCCCCAAACAGCCTTGTGGATGATGCAGAGGGATTTGAATTTGATCTGTGCAGCAACCGGGAGCCAATGAAGACTTTTTTTTTTTTAAAACATCTTTTTATTGAGGTAGTGGTAGGTACACAACTCGCTCCAACAACATAACAAGAATATCATACAGTGGCGCATTTTGCATTTTCACAGGTGATACATATTCACATAGGGTCTTCATTGTCCGACGGCAGTTCACATAAGTATGTCCTGAACGGGCCCCAGATGTCCTTCGGTCGGCTCATTCTCGACTGAGTCAGTACATATTGTTCCTCATTCTCATTCACATATGTCAATTCTCGTAGAAAGGTGTTCATGCTCGGAGGTGTAGGGCTTTTCCAAGCCTGGAGGATACATTTTTTAGCAACTGCGCAAGAAACATTAAAGAGTCTTCTAGTTCTCTCAGAGCACTTCCCAATATCACCAAACAGGTATTTTTGTGGAGACAGGAATGGGGATATTTGTGTGATTTCCGCCAGCAACTCAGCCACCCTCCCCCAGAACCGCTGAGGCTCAGGGCAGTCCCAATACATGTGGAAGGACCATGTTTGTGGGGTGCCGCACTTAGGGCATTCGCTCGAGGAGTCCGGCAAAAACCTTGCCACTGTGGCCGGCGTATAGTGCTGCCTATTAAGAATTTTAAATTGTATCTGGCGTAGTTCTGCATTGAGCGAAACTTTTTTAGTGAGTGAACAATACTTCATCCATTTCTTGTCAGGTATGGGCATCTGCAAATCTGTTTCCCATTTTACTTTCACATTGTTGGTTGTGGGGGTGTGGGCCTACACTGATGCATATAATTTGGAGACTCCCAGAGCCTGAGTTGTGATCAATTGTAGACATGGGTGTGAAAGTGGCTCATCAGGAAAGAGGTGCCATCTAGCCTGGAATGCTGATCTCATTCGGTAATACGGGAGTGTCCGAAGCGGTCCTCTCCCCAAGGCCCTTAAAATATCTATTAAGCTAACAAATGTCCCCTCTATGAACATGTCCCCTAACACCATTTCCCCATTAGGGTCCCATGCTTCCTGCATGTCTGTATCAAACGTGGGAGGAATGCTGGGAAAGTTCCACAAGGGAATTTGCGGGTTATATGGTTTTTCAATTTTAAGTCTCCGACATATTGCCCCCCAAGCCCGGACAGTGCAGCTCGCCGGATCATATTCACACATGTCTCTAGGTCGTGGGTCGAAAATAATTGATCTCACATCAGAGGGTGCAACTGTGTGTCTCTACCCATGCCTGGGGTGCATCTTCTGCCGTCTCATACCAATATCTCACGAATTGCGCCTGTGCAACTAGATAGTAGAGTTCAAAGTCCGGGGCAGCTATGCCTCCGGAACTATATGGTTCCACCATTTTCTCCCACCCCATTCTAGCAGTCTTCCCGTTCCAGAGAAATGTGGTCACCATTGATCGCAGCCTGGAGAAGAATTCCCTGCCTGGCCATATCGGGATATTCACAAACAGATATAGTAGCTTAGGAAGGACGGTCATTTTTAGTACTGCTATCCTGCCATGCAATGAGATAGGGAGGTGCCTCCATATCGCTAGTTTCGCATTAATTGACTGTAGCGCCCCTTCGTAGTTGTCAGTAAATAAAGATTGTCTGCTCCTGGAGACCAGAACGCCTAAATATCTAATATATCCCTCCGACCATTTAAGGCCATCCGTCATTTCCGGGCATTTAGTGCAAGGGGTGAGTGGGAACATTTCTGATTTAGTATTGTTCATGGTGTAACCGGAGTAATCAGCAAATTAGTGTATATCTGCCATTATGGGTGCAAGGTTTTTGTCGGGTTCACGGATATATAACAGCGTGTCATCCGCATAAAGTGAGATCAGCTGATTGGAGCCTTTCATGACTATACCTTTATCTTTGTGTCGCAATCTAACTGCAGCAGCCATGGGATCTATTGTTAGAGCAAATAGGATTGGCGAGAACGGGCAACCCTGTCTTGTGCCCTCCCCAATTCGAACATATCGGACATGGTTCTGTTAGTACAGACTCTAGCCCCGGGCTTTGTATAGAGCAGATGGACATATCTGATAAAATTGGGTCCCACCCCATACGCCTCCAACACCGAGAAGAGGTACTCCCATGAGACCGAGTCAAATGCCTTCTCGGCGTCGAGGGACACCGCGACCGCCTGTCTGCCCGGATCAATTTGTGCCTTGATCCCAAACAGCCTGCGGAGGTTCAACGCAGTAGACCTCTGGGGAATAAACCCATTTAGGTCCGGGTGGACCAGTTCTGGAACTATGGGTAACATACGATTGCCCATGACCTTCGCGAAAATGTTTGCGTCAGTATTTATGAGCGAGAGTGGTCTGTAAGAGGACATATCCTGGGGCGGGCATCTCTGCTTGGGAAGCACCGTAATAATAGCTTCCCTCATTGTAGGGAGCAAAATGTGCTGTTTGAGGGCCTCCTCCCACGTTCTGAGTAGAATAGGGGCCAGTATCTCATGGAACTCCTTATAGAATTAAGCCCCCAGTCCATCAGAACCCGGGGCTTTACCCGACGTGAGATCCTTGATCGCTACAGCGATTTCTTCTATTGTGACAGGTAGCTCCAAAGCCAATCTATTTTCATCTGGGAGCGTCGGAAGACCCAGTGAGGCCAGGTATTCTTTTATCTCAGTGGGGGTTTTCCGGTCTCTATTCGCATACAGTGTTTTGTAGAATTCAACAAATTCATCATTAATACCTTTATCGCTTGTGACCATTACAGTTGGAGCTGTTTGAATGGCGGCTATCGGGGCGTTATTTGTTTCATTCCTAATCAAGTTGGCCAGTATCTTTCCCGCCTTATTCCCCTCTCCGTAGCGACGCGCCCGCATGGGGGCCGCGATGTATCATACCTCCCTCGTGGTTAAATTGTCAAAGTTCCTAAGGAGTTTATGAATTCCAGCAAGGGTGTCCCTATCATGAGTGCGGCTGTATACCTCCTCCAGTTCTTTCAGTTCCCGATCCACCACCTTGAGGTCCCGTTGCACCCCCTTCAAGAGTCCCGTTGATTTGGACATAAGGATCCCTCTAACCCCAAACCTTGAATGTTTCCTAAACCGTGGATATCCTATCTACCGTCCCCAGGTTGTCTACAAAGAAGTTGGTTATCTCCTCATGTAGTGTCTCGGCCACGTTTGCATCTCCCAGCAATCCCCCCGGCATTCTCCACCTCCTAGCTTGTCTGGGAACATCCTGGAACACGAGGCTCAGTAAGACCGGAGAGTGATCGGACAGCGTGCGGGGGAGGATCGTGCAGAGTCGCAGCGTATTCGAGATGTCCGAGGATATGAACCAGTAGTCTATACGCGATTCACGGTCATGCAGTTGGTTCAGGGTTACCGCCGTTTTCGTGGGCGCCCTCACCCCATTAGTTGACCTATCCAACATGGGGTCGAGTGCAACATTAAAATCGCTGCCCCATATAATATTTGTTGTGTCATGCTTGTTAAGAGTGTCGAGTATTTTCAGATAGAAATCTGGGTCATCTATGTTAGGGCCATAGGTGTTAACCAGGGTTATTTGTCTACCTGCCATGTCCCCCCACACCAACACATATCTTCCCATTGGATCTGCCTCGTGTCCCTTAGTACGGAATCCTAATGCAGGATGTATGAGTGTTATGAACCCCCTGTATTGGGAGGAATATTCTGTATAATAACGTAGCTTGCCCCATTTAGCCATTATGCTTTGGTTAACCGCTTCCTGAGCGTGCGTCTCCTGGAGCATTAGGATCTGAGGACTGTGCCTAGCGACATAGTTCCCTACCTTCCTGGCTTTCATCGGGTTGTTTAGCCCCCAGACATTCCAAGACAATAAGGTTATCTTCATCCCGTCACCGGTTCCCCCATACATAGAATCCAAGCCGTGCCATTGTTTCCACCATACCTTGAGTTTACCTGATGTGGGCACATCGTGCACCCGCCAGACCTGATTTCAACCAACCTGGAACTGAAATTAAACCAATCCACACCCCAGGTCCCTAACATGCCCTTGTAGCAATAACATTCTGTAACTTCCCGATTTCCACAACCCCACCCTCCACCCACATCATCCGCCCCAACTTGACGATGTACCCTTAAACCTTTTAGGAACTTTCCGGTGGGTGCCACGTTGTCGTCACAAGGCCACCAGAGCGGGCTCACAACCTGCTTCGAACGTTACTCAGAGCCCCCCAGCGAGCCCCCCAGCGGGAGCAGAATTCCGTTACACATCAACAAGGCAGCAACAAAGGATATGTGCGCAACCAGGTTCAGTCAACAGGGCCCCGGTCTCCTCCTCCCGGAGCTGATCTTCCGTTCTGGTCCGGCCCACGGCCTCTAGGTGGTAGGGGTATAGTTGCTTCCACATACGCCAGAGCGGCGGCCGGGGTCTCGAAAAAGTGTGCTCTTCCTCCATACTGGATTCGCATCTTGGCTGGGAATATTAGCGCATAGTGGACCTGACGTGCCCTCAGTAGCCGCTTGACCGGCTCATATGATCGCCTGTACCCCCGCAGCAAAGTCCAGATAAACATGTATGCGGTTCTCCTCATATTGTAGTGTCCCAATTTCTCTTGCCTTTCTAAGTATTGTATCTCTGTTTCTATCTCAGACAAAGAACTCTTGGCTATAAAATCAGCTTTCAAGGCATGGCGACACTATCTCCTTGGTGCTAGGCATACTGTCACGGTCATAATTGATCATCGAAACCTGCAAAACTTAAAATCAGCAAAGGCTCAATCATCCTGTCAACTGCTGTGGGCTCTTTTCTTCGCTGAATATGACTATGTGATCACCTACCGGCAGGAGTCCGAAACGGAAAGGCTGACGCCTTATCCCACATGGGTGTTGATGAAAATGTATACATAACTCCAGATCCAGTAGCCATCATTCCAGAAGACAAACTCTTGGGTCTTACGACAACGTTGACACAGGGTGAACTCCAAAACAAGATCCAACTCTTAATTGATCCCACTTTCTCACAGGAGTGGTGTACTCAAGGAGAACATTACACCATTAAAGACCAGTTACCATATTTCAGGAACCGTCTATACTTGCCAAGCAAAGATTTACAAGAGCAGGTTATTTCCGGTTATCACGACTCCCTGATTGAAGGTCATCCTGGAATTGCCAAAACTCTAGCTAAAGTCAAACAAAACTATTGGTGGCCCACATGGCGTAAAGACATCATACAATTTATTCAATCTCGTGGTGTGTGTGCACAAAACAAGTCCCAAAAGCAGAAACCAGCTGGTCTTCTCCAACCATTGGAAATTCCTCCCACACCATGGCACACACTGTCCCTTGATTTCATTACAGATCTACCTCCCAGTCAAGGATTCAACACCATCTTAGTAGTTGTAGACTAGTTCTCTAAAATGGCACACTTTATTCCTTTTAAGGGTCTTCCAAATGCATCCAATTTAGCAAAAGTATTCCTACAGGAAATCGTACGGCTACATGGCTTTCCATCTGTCTTGATCTCAGATCGAGGTAGTCAGTTTGTATCCAACTTATGGAGGAAATGTTGTTCAATGGCCCAAATTGACATTCGACTATCCACAAGTCACCATCCACAAACAGATGGCCAAACAGAAAGAACAAACCAAACCCTCGAGCAATACTTACGTTCCATGTTACATCAAGTGGAAAGAAATTGGAAGGACTTGTTATGGATAGCTGAATATGCCTATAATAATTCATTACACACCAGCACTTAAACCCCTTTCTACACTATATATGGTAGACATCCACGTACTTCAAAATTGGATCTCCCAACCCCTTTGGAAATGCCAGCAGTTAAAACCCTACATACGACTATTTCCCAGGCCTTCAAAGAAGCAGCAGAACATTTACTCCAAGCCAAGAACAGACAAAAGAAATTTGCTGACCAACATCGTAGTTAAGCCCCCCGACTATCAAATTGGAGACAAGGTCTGGTTAGCATCAAAATATGTGCCCATAAAAGGGACTCGGACATTTCGTCCCCGATATCTGGGACCTTATTCTATTGAATCCATAATAAATCCAGTGGCAGTTCAATTAGCCCTACCACCCACTATTACTTAGTTGATTGGAAGGGATACGGCCCTCAAGACAGATCATGGGAACCTAGTGAATACATCCATGCACCTCGCTTAATTAAAAAGTTCCATCAGAATTACCCAGCCAAACCAGGACCAGGCAGAAGTGCCGCTGTGAGAGGGTCCTTGGGGGGAAGGGGGAGTGCGGTCATGACCCTTGCCCCTAGCCCTCACTGGCAAGTCAGCCTTCCAGTTAGGGCCAGGTCAAAGGCCTTAAAACCTCATCCAAGACTCTCTTGGAGTCAGTCCTGGCACCTTTGGGGCCAGGCTCATAACCATCATGAAGACCAACATTAGAATGAGACTATTTACTTGGGACTTTTTAACTTGGGGGGGGGGGGGGGGGGGGGGGAGTTCAGCCAACATGGGGGCACACACATAGCTCAGTTACAAGGAACTGAGCTATGCGGTCTAGTCTTTTGGGTGTGGCAGGCCTGGGACTACTTTACCTGGACTACTTTGGGTGTGGCAGGCCTAGGACTATTTTACCTGAACTACTTTACCTGAGACTATTTAAAGCACACCCAAACAGCAGAACATGCTTTGCGTTATTCTGCTGTGGGCAGCACAACGCTCACGGTGTTCAGTTCTTTGATGCCAGTTTACCTGAAACCAAGGACCTGCAGAGAGAGAAAGAACACTACAAAACTTACCTGGAAGAGTATCCTGTCTTCAATCCATCACTGACTTCAGTTCCACTCACCTGAAGATACGAACTCCATTATCCTGCACTGCATGCATCCTGGAATACCATAACCTGGAAAGAGGAGAAAGAAAGACAGCATTAGTAAGCGTTTACTCACGTTCCCTCCCGAATGAAGAAAGCCACACAATTCTTACCTAGGTAGTCATCTCCTGGTCAGTATCATTGCTGGAACATTACGGCTCTCGGCGAGGAACATCTCAACCTGCAAGGAGAGAAGACACAGGTTAGCAATATAAAAGGCGAAACAGCGCCTGGCATCGTGCATTACTCACCGGACAGCATTGTGCACACCGCGCTTTCGCCTACCAGCCCATGCTCATCTTCAAACTGCATGACAACACCAAAATACCTTTCCATACCTAAAAGGAAAGAAGCAAGACATTATTATTCGAACTAAGAGGAACATAAGAACTGCATATAAAGACTGTAAAGCAGCAAACCTATGGAGTCGCAGCAGGCCTGGATTCCCACAGGGGGACTTGCACCAGTGATGGAACTTGGTCGCTGCTCACCCCCACATCTACACGCCCCTGCCACGAGGAGCAGGACGGAGAATCCACCTTTCACAATATTAAGGTGAGGAGAAGGCCCAAGGGGGAGGAAGGAGTTGAGGCCAAGGGAGGTGGGAAAACAAAGACAATCTGGTATTGAATCCAACTCTCCGATATTGCAGGCCCATCTTTAACCAGAGGCATTACAAAGGGACCGGGAGAGGGTTCAAGAGTGCAAATCATCCAACCAGGGCTGGGTGGCGTCCCCGTGAATACCAGGTGAGCGTAACACTCTGCCCCTACTCCTCCTTTTAATATCTCGCCAGAAAGATATGTTCTGGACCTCCCGACAGCCATGGATGGAGGCGTGTGCGCCAAAATCGTTGTCTTCTTGTTGTACATTCGTGGCAGCAAATGACGAAGACAACAGGACACTCACTGAAGTAGTTTCCAGATTATCCCAAATGCATGCCAAAACGGAAGCAGAAACGAACGACACAGGAAAAGATGAAGGATATGTTGATCCAGTTTGAATTCCAGCTAATCCACTGAAATCCTTATCAAAAAACCTAATTATCCCTGAAACCAGAAACAGAGAAGGGCACAGCGATAGTCTTTATTGCAACACAGGATTATAGTCCTGAATACCAGCACATTAAATGCTCCAATTTTGCCAGTGAAAAAGCACAGTAGGGGCTCATTGTTTTGTAAGAGATTTGCAAGCTGTGACTCAGTAGTTTTACCTACAAATCCAATGGTTTCAAATCCAGAACTATACTTTCCACTGCAACACCTTTTTCTATTGTTAATTTGTCCTTTATTTTCTAGCCCTATACATCCTGACCGTCAATATTTCTTCACCTTTATTCATTCCGATTTGCAATATACATGGACTGGGCTACCACAGGGGTGCACTGAAAGCCAAACAACCTTTTCATAGATTTTCAAGAAAGATTTGGATGACATAGATTTCCAGGTAGTTTGGCGATGGTCCCATATGTAGATAACCTTCTTGTAGCAACACCTTCTTATAAGATGTTTAAGCAGGACTCGGATAAATCGCAATCTTGGCGGCGTCCCTCTTGATCTGGCCACCTGATCGTGAATGCGCCAAAATGACCTCTTGGTCCCTGTAATTCAGTACTTTCGCTATCATGAGCCTAGGTGGACCGCCTGGCTGGTACTTCAAACAAAAGGGCATAGGCATCAAGTCAAAAATTGCAGTTGTGTAGAATCAAAGTACGTTATTTAGGAAATGACATTGCTGCAGGTACAAGGAGTCTAACAAATTCCTAATAAAATTTCCCAAGCACACAACCATTACTCAAATAGGATACTTCTTGAGGGCAAATGGATACTTTCGGTAATAGATATTGAATTGTGCCTCCATGGTGAGCCCCCTACAAGTAACGACCAACCAGAGCCCTTCAAATTCTTCCTGCAGCAGATACAGTGTTTCTGGAGGTAAAAAGGGCACTTGCCAGCAGCCCAGCAGTTGGTTTGCCAGATTACAAAAAGACATTTGTTCTACACTGCCATGAAAAGTGAGCTAGGCCCAACTGGTGTCAACAGTAACACAGCAACAAGAACCATCCTATTGCCTTTTCCAGCACTGCATTGGATCCAGTTACCGCTAGATTGCCACTTTGCTTGCAGTCGGTTGGAGCAGCTGCCTTAGCTGTACAGTCTGAAGAAAAAGTGGTGTTAGGGTTGCCCCTTATTTTAGAGGTGTCACACACAGACACACAGTCACAGCATTATTAAAGAAAACAAAAATACAGCAACTTTCGGCGTCTTGTCTTAAAGTATAAACTTGTTTTAAAGAATTCGGGAAATGTGACTTTAAACCCAGTGCTCAACACTAAATCGTGCTTCACTGCTGCAAAACTTGGTAGATGGTGAGCCCCTCAATTGCATTTTTACTAACAGCTGTCCTTACAAACCCCTGAAAAGATGTGTTTGCTATCGCGCTATAGAACCCCAAGGTAGAGTTGTATGTGCACGGGCCATGTTTGAGAAATGAAAAGGGGGAAATCGAAGCATGTGCAGTGCATGAAGTGGTTGAATGTGCACACATTTCTGATGTTTTTTTGCCCAAATTGCTAAACTCATTGCACAAACAAGCGCATGTAACCTATCAAAAAGGAACAAGCACGAAAGTGTATACCGATTCAAGTTGCGTATTTGGGCTAATGCAGGATTAGGAGACGCTTTCGAAGGGGAGGGGATTCCTAACACAGCGGCTGCACCAATAATAGATGCTCCATATGTGGAGGCTCTCCTTACATCACTAATGTTACCCAAAGAGTTGGCAGTGGTCAAATGTGCCACCCGCCAGATCCTCAGCTTTGACATCTGTCCATAGCCTGCTGACGCAGGTTCGAATCCCGACGCGGCCAAACTCAGCCTTTCATCCTTCTGAGTTCGATAAATGAGAACCACACACCGTGGGTAACTAGTAATATATGAATCCAAATTATTATTATGGGGGCCCCCTGCCGATAAAGCGACAAAGGAGGTTACCCTTTCATCTGCTCCTTAGGCTGTAAAACTATTTCCCCAAACTATGATGCAGTCACTTATACCTATTATTCTACTCTTCATGGACTTACTGAAATACAGGAAAATGCCTTAGATGTTGAAAATAATGGCTGGAGCAAGGCAGGGCGCACATAATACACAGACGAGTTGGGACACTCCAAAGATGGTATTCTAGTGGTGCCCAGATAACTCTTGCATTATTTTGTATGCATGCAACACTCAGTTGGCCACAAAGGAAGGTGGTTGCTCAGGTGTGGGGAGGGTGGCATGTGCCAGGTTGTTTCATCAATGGCAGAAAAGTTATGCAAACAGTGACTGTTGTGTCAGCACTAAAATGCAGCAAAGGCACAAATGTCAGCACAACCTGAGTGCCCTTTGCTAATGTGTGTGCTACTTTATAGAATTCCCTAAAGTGACAGGGTGGGAGTTTGTCCTCGCAATTGTTTATATGTTCTCTAATTAAGTAGAGAAATATACCACTTGCCAGGCAGCACCCATGGTCAGAGATTTTATACCATGCTGCGGGGCACGGGTGAGCGTTGATATTGATCACATAATACTTCATGGGGGAAGGAAGGTAATTCAGGAGCTCTGTCAATTACTGAAAATTCAGCAGAAGCTGCATCATGCGAAGCAGTGGACAGACAAAATGGTGTCTGAAAAATAAAATCTCAAAGATCATT
This sequence comes from Ambystoma mexicanum, assembly GCF_040938575.1. Taxonomy (NCBI): domain Eukaryota; kingdom Metazoa; phylum Chordata; class Amphibia; order Caudata; family Ambystomatidae; genus Ambystoma; species Ambystoma mexicanum. The sequence continues at coordinate 518,064,729 of NC_090932.1, forward strand.
CGTTCCGAAACTTCCTTGAAGTGACTAGATGCACTGCTACTCACTTTAAAGAGTAAGCGAGGCACCACCAACAAGACGACGGATTTGAAGCGTATGAGATTCTAATTGGCAGGTCGATGTGCTTACCAGAGTAACCCCCGGTACCACTGAGTCAGGAAAACATGCACCTGCTAGATGATGAGTGTGGGAGTATTGTCAAATCTGGTCATCAGGTATATCTATTCACAGGTTCAGCAGGGAATGCCAAAAAACGAAAATGTTGGTTCACCCGTTCAAGCCAGAGAACTGAGTCTTTGAGCGAAGCAATTTTTTGCAAGAATTGCTTGGCATACAGGTGGAGGGGCCTGCTTAGGTCCTCCTTATGACAAATACCACTGACCACTGCAAATATTCAATCAGGATCCATTCCAGTTTTTGTTAAAATGTGACAGTGCTCCACGTTGAGCCTGTCATGGCTTGCATGGTGATCTTTTTGTTGCGTGGTTTACACCCAGGTGAGGTGAATTGTAAAGGGAAATCAGATGACCGATTAGGGAGCAACATGAAGGGAGGTTAAAAACATTCAGACTGGCAACAGAGAAGGTTAGTCACTGGCCTGGTAGGAACAAGTGCAGTGATAGTGTGGCAGGGAGGTAACTGAGGGGCTGTCTAATGGAAATACAGTTACTGTTCATGTTAGGTTCTTTCCCGCAGCTAATGAATGTAATTTCAGTCAAGTGCCTGCAACTTGCAAGACTCTGCTGAATTGGGCTCACCATGGTTGGGAAGTGGAAGTTCTTTGAAGCATCGGAATAGGGCAAGAAAAAGGTGCCTCCAATATTGCAAAGATTGCCCTAAAACTAGCATTCCTACTGTCAAACAAATTGGATGGCCAAGACCGAGAGGACTAATGCAGAAAAATACATTTGTCTTATTGTTCGATCAATTAACATTTTCTAGAAGAGGGAAAGCTACACAAGGGAGCAATCCAATGGGTAACCAAAGGTACAAATAAAGTCACAACTGAGAAGTTGATGTAGACACAACGTTCTAACCAGTAAGTTGTTCTATAGCATGCAAATAAATGACCAGGCACTGAAATAGCCCCAGGTTTCTGTATGCCAGACGACGAGCAAAATTAACAGAATGAAAGATGCTATATGGAAACACACTCTAGGCACAATGGAGAGACTGCTCGTCTAATGGGTAAATTGTCTGCATAGACAGGCTGCCTCTGTCATGTATCGTTTGCACCCTGATTCAACATGTGTTATTGCTCCCCAAGAGCGAGTGGTTGAGATACTTTGAGGGACTGACTCAGAAAATAGACAGTAGTTAATGCAAGGTTAGGGTCAATGCAATTCTTTGTGCTAATATTGAACTTTCAAGTGATGCCTCATTTTCCAACGTGTTCTAAAGGAGCAGGAATACTTCTGTCACAGTATATATATATATATATATATATATGCAGAGTGATCTCAAAGGTTTTATCTGGGATGGGGCAAATGCAGTAGCATCAGCTTGCAATATGTAGTGTGGCCAGATGCATGAAGAAAGATAAGGGCAAAGGTTAGGGGAGCTGGAGAAGGTGACTGGCTTGATAACAGAGGCACAGCTTTCAAACATTAAGTAGCATCACAAAGAACATGCTAACTAACATCATGTCACAGATGGCATCAAACTTACCCACACAACAGAAATAGGTTCAAGAGTGTTTTGATCATCAGTCCTTCAAAGAATGTGAGAGTTTGTTGGCAGCAGACTGAACTGTGGCACTCCAATGGCCATCCTTCCTCCCTAATCCAGATGACCTTATACCCCCAGGTTGGACACTAAAGGCAGGTAACTAACTATCTAGTGTAATGGCTACTATGATGGCCTAAAGGCAAAACACTGTCGCCTCATTACATGGAATGCGGTAAGGGTTTACCGGTACCAGTAAGGGCACCGGTACCGGTAAACCCTTACTACCTTACTACGAGGTCCCTTTGCGAGACCCGACCTCAACTTCCTGTTTTACCAGCCATTAAGGAACAGGCCCGCAAAGGGACCTTTGTGCAAATAGCAGTACCGCAATTTGTTGTACCGTAATTAGCCCCTTCCCCATTCCCATTGAGCCCTATGGGGGCAAAAATGGGAATGGGGAAGTGCCTTGGTGAATGGGGAATTACCACCCCCGCTCACCTTGGAGTAGGGCGGTAATTCCGCCATCCACCAAGGCGGACACAGTAAAATACCGGCGGCAACCATAGCGCTAATAGCGCCATGGTTACCACATACCGTGTAATGAGGTCCTGTATCTATAGGTCTCCCTCTGGGAATTTTCTAGGGGTTCCCTGACCTACTCCTTCTCTAATATTCAAAGCAAGAATGACTGGCTCGAATGGTGCCAATAGCAGTCACTCTGGTTCAATCTGTCCCACAGTTTCATTATTTCTCTCTTCTCACTTGCTCTTATTACCCCTACTCTCCCTCCCTCCCTCCCTCCCTCTCCGTCCTGCTGTCTCACTCCTACAGATAGTCTTCACCCACCCTCTCGCTTTTGCCCCTTGGATATTCACATTGTCTCTGTCTCTCTCCTCTATAGTACCCTACATTTGTATCTTCCCCTCTCTATCTTTTTGTCACTCACTCACCTTTAACACACACCCCTTCTCACACGACACTGCATATACCTACTACCCTTTCACAACTAATCTCTCTATCTCTATACTCCAACAGCCTCTGTCACCTCCATCTCCATCTGGTACACCCTCCTCACTATTCTCTTGGTCCACGTCTTCTACTCCCAATCTCAACTGAATACCTTTCAATCTCCTCTGTGCTGGGCGGGCAGGCGTTTTCTAGCCCAGCCTCCCTATTGTTACACCCTTCCCGACTCTAATTGGTGTCCCTGGTCACATGCCTCCCTTGGCCATTCTCTGGCTAAGACTTCACCAGTGGCTGGGTTACACAGTTGAAAAGTTTTAACCCCTTGCCCCCTTTTACGCTCATCCCCTTTTCCAACACTGTTTTGTTTAGTCTCTGATGGTTCTCTACTTGCTGTTGGTATGGAATTTCATTTTTTTTGTGATGGTCCTCCCATGCTTGTGAGCTTGGTGTTAATTTCAGTTTGGGGAGGATTTCAGAGTCTCTACTGTTCCTCTGCAGTCTCTTCTCACTACCAGTTCATTTTCTGTTGCCCCACCATTCGCCCAGAGGTTGAGTGTTGGTTGTCCAATTGCTGTTTGACAAGGAAATTCCCAGACTATTCCATGTCTCTACTGGATTCCATTCCCCTGGCTTGAATCCGTGTTTTCTTGGTTGCTCCCAGGTGCCTTTAGAGTGGTTGTCCTGAAACAGAAAATGGAACACTGGACAGAAAAAGTAATGGCAGGTACTGGATGGCTAGCTGGCATCAACATTAACCCTCATGGTCCGTTTGGGGGTGGGGGGGCAGGGTCTCAATGACTGCCCACACTCCCCCAGCAGGGTGAGGACCCCGACTCTGTCACACACAGTTAACATCACTTCTCTTCAACATGTTGAACGATTGAGTGAGATAATCATATTACAGTGAAATCTAAGCATAACTGTCAGACAAGCTAAGGGCAATCCAGAGGACCTCTCTCAACACCCCGGGCCAGAAGCACTGAATGAAACTTCAGGAGCACTGGCTATGCTGCGGCCCTAGAGTAATCTGTGGACGTTTTCCAGCTGACATTGTGATGGTGCAATGTTCCTTCAATGCCTATGGATCCATCGGGGGAGTGTGGGCCCAAAAGCACCGAATACGAGCTTATGGCAAGGCTGCAGATGGCAATGGGTAGTCCACTGTAGTCTCTGAGACATCCAAGTTCTAAGAGACCCAGTCACTATGCCAGAAGTGCTCACAAGTAAAGAAGGATGTGTGGATCAGCCTGAAAACTGACTGGACCATGTGGCGCAAAGAACTACAACAACTTCAATGCATTGACAAAATGAAACAAGGGAAGGCATCAACTGCCAAAGGACGGATTTGCTGGTACGGTGAGGCATAGGTTTTCATGACGAATGAAACCAGACTGTTCCTCACTGACATCTGCACCTATCCTCTTGCAGATCTGTCACATAATGCACATTTTGTGTTGGCCACACAGATGGTGAAACATAACATCTATTAACCTGCAGATTTGAAAGTGCAGATACCATCATCAAAGTTCATTTTCAAAATACAACATTCCATAAACAGAGATAGATTCTTATATAAATATCATAAAAATGTCATTTCAGCAAATTAAAAATTATTCACTCATGGGGTCACCAAAAAAATAAAAATGACAAATAGACTCTCCTGATATTTAGGGCCTGATGAATATAGGATAACATGGCCCCACCAGTTAATGGGCACACTGCCTTCAGTAAATAACAATACTGGATGACATGGAGTAAAGCCTGCATCCCACAATATCAGGCACAGCACATTTAATCTAATATGGGAATAGGCAGGACAAAAAAACAAAATGCAATGAATATTCACAGGTTAACAACAAGCAAGTTGTCCCATCATCTTGGCCTAGTAGTTATAGATCTTAACAGTAGGGAAACTAGGAACCTATCATGCATGAACTGCTTCCACAATAAGTACTGCTGAATGTGACTCGCTATTAGACCCCATATGCCTATGATTACATTATTTCTTTGATTCTTTACTTTCACGCTCTTCAGTTTAAAAAGTAACAAGTGTAGATTTTAAATACTGGGAAGAATATTGTCCAACCCATCCACAATATTCACAGACACCACCACGCCTCGCAGGACCTTCTAAAGAACCATCGGCCATGACCAGACCGTGGAAAGAAAATGCACATCAGCACCCTACTGGAAAGGCCAGAAGCAAAAAGATCTACCATACCCGCAGATGGGCCAACAACCAGATTGGGTGTAAAACTCTACCACATTCACAAGTGGATTATTTCCACATTGGACTGCATTGCCCCTAAAAAAACTTTCAAAAACTCAACAAAAAAAAAAGACACACGCAACTCTAAACTGTGTACCCTCAACACCACTGTCTCCGCACTAGTGTCACCGAGACCGAGCCTAGTCCATCACACATTGTTTCTCATATTGGTCACCACCTTATGCCATGATTCTGCTTGCATATGCCCTGTAAACGCCTGCTAGCATAGTACATTTTATTGCGTGTTCCCCTTCATTGCGGCACTCGTAATCGTTTTGTATGTTCCTGTTTCCGCTGATCTGCCTAAAGGCTTCTTAAGCCTCATTGTTGCTACTGCATATTAGGTCTAGCGACTACACGATAGCCCGCCCCTACTCCGCTCTACGAGCACCACATACACCCCCACTTGCCAATTATACCTACATGACAGTATATATTCTGATATTCCTCAGTTCATGCCACCCACTACAGAGCACATTCAAATCCAACCTAATACTGGCAACCACCCCTCCCTCCCGATTCTGGGTGAGACCAGATGTTACCGTCTAAGGTCCCGTACTCAAAGGCAAGATTACAGAACCTCTGCCAACTCTAATGCACACAAGCCAACCGAACGCCTGAGAGTCTGTTATCCACATACTCTCAATATCGCACCCAAACAAACCCACCTCACTTCTCACCCCAAGCATTCTAATACATCAACCACCCCCAATCAAAATTCTATTCCTAATCTCAAAGGTGCACTCATCAATGCCCGTTCCCTAGGAGCCCATGCCACTGAAATTCCTGATGTTATATTAGACTCCCAACTAGATTTCCTAGTCGTCACGGAATCCTGGTTGCACCAAGCCTCAGGCCCTCTTCTCTCACTTGCGATCCCTCCTGAATATACCATACTCAGAGCAGATAGCAACACCGCCTCCCTGAGAATGAGTACTATCATTGCTAAAACCAACCTCCACCTGAGAGCATGTCCTATCAACAGTCTTGATGGCTATGAACGCCTTCACACCAAACTTGCCATCAATGATAAAACCACCTTTAACTTCATAGTCATATACAGAGCGCCAAACTCAAACAGCCAGTCTGAATTAGACTTCCCCCTTGTAGTCGCCACACTCATCAAACCCAACACCAAATGTGTCATCCTTGGAGACATAAATCTAGGCTTAAATGATAGTAGCGATACCAAAGCAGAAGCCCTCCACGTAGCTCTTAAGGACATGAGTTTCAAACAACTTGTCAATGCCTCTACCCATATTAAAGGTAGAACCCTAGATTGGATCCTTACACATAACTCTACCATCAATATTCATTCTATCTCCCCACTCAGTTGGACGGACCATTTCATCAACAAGTTCGCCATTACCACTGCTGAACCCCCCCCCCCGCTGAACAAAAATCTACACTCACCCACAAAGTTAGAAACCTCCGAAAGCTCACACCTGATAACATCAATCCCTTGCTCAGCAAAGCTCTAGATACTGCGACAACTTCCAGTGATAACCCATGTTACCTAGCAGATATCTATAAAAACTGTCTCACCTCCACAAACGCAATAGCACCATTAACCACTAAAACCAAACGCACTGACAAACGGTCTTGGTTTTGGTTTAATGAGGACCTGGTTGCCCTTAGAAGAAGGAAACATGCACTAGAACATGCCTATAGGAAAAACCCCACGCCTGAATCTAAAAACGCCTATCTTCTATCAAATAACAGTTACAAATCAGCCATAATCTCAACCAAAGCGAATACCTACAATACACGGATCAGCAACGCTGCATCCGACTCAAAAGAACTATTCTCCATCTTGAGAGAATTGGAAAATCCAATCCCAATCGCCAACCCTACCAAACCGAGCAAAAATTGGTGTACCACCATACAAAATGCTTTAGCCACCAAAATCAAACTGCTACAATCCAAAATCATCACCAAAAAGGATGTACTAGCAAGTAAACCCCCTAGTGACAAACATCTTAACACCGCTGGTATTACCAGCCCACCCTTTGCCTTCACTTCAGTCTCCAAAGATTTAGTCTGCGACACAATTTCCAAACTTAAAGCATCAAATTGGAAAGGAGATTCAGTCCCAGCACAAATAGTCATATCTTGCACCCACATTCTCTCACCTACCATTACCAATTTCGTGAACGCCTCCTTCAAAGCCAATCTGGTCCCAGCTGATATTAAAGAAGCATGGGTCACCCCACTACTAAAAAAAAAAAAAAAAAAAAAAAAAACTCTAGACCCGACTGTACCTACTAATTACTGCCCAATAACGACAGTTCCCTTCTTACTTAAAATCATTTATAAAATAGCTTATAACCAAGTCCAATCTCATTTAGAAAATCACCAACTTCTCGGTTATAGACAATCCGGATTCAGGCCAAACCATAGTACAGAAACAGCTCTATTGGATCTAAAAATCCAGATGGATACCATTAGAGATTCAGGCAAACTATGTATCCTCCTTTTATTAGACCTCTCTGCAGCGTTCGACCTTGTGGACCATGATAAACTCTGCAACACTCAAGCCAAAGACTTACATTTTTCCATGGATGCTACCATGTGGATTAAATCCTTTCTAGCTGACCGTACATCCAGAGTCTCTATAGGCAAGGAAGCTGCTGACCCCATCCCCGTCCCCATAGGAGTGCCCCAAGGCTCTTGCCTCTCTCCTCCACTGTACAATGCATACACAAAGCTCCTCTTCTCAGAGTTAGACGATATGGGTGTCATCTACACCAACTTTGCGGATGACACCCAGATCCTCATCCCGCTCTCAGGAAACTACACCCGAGATACCGTACTCCTCAACAAAATCTATGCGATCATCCAAAATTGGATGGCTCTAAATAGTCTTTGTCTCAATGATGAGAAGACCAAAATCCTCATCCTAAAATCAGCGCCCTTGACTCTGACTATGTCTCAATCAACATTGATGGTACCATGATACCTGTCTTGAAACAAGTAAAAACTTTAGGAGTGTACGTGGATGCTAATCTGTCTATGAATAAACACATTAGTAGCCTTTCATCAACCACTTTCTACACCGCGAAACTAATCGCATTCAGTAGACAATTTCTCACCCCTGCAAACTGCGTCACCCTGGCCGGAGCTCAAATATTGTCACAACTTGACTAATGTAATATATTACTATTGGGCACCTCCAAATCCAATCTACAAAAATTACAACTCATACAAAATAAAGCCCTCAGAGCAGCCCTCGGCATAAGGAAATCCGACTAGATCTCTAAGATTAGAAGAGAGCATCACTGGCTACCAATTGCAGACAGGATCATCACCAAAGCGGGTGGCAGTAGTTTAAAATACTTAGCCCCCAAACATTGGAATTCCCTTGCCAATAGCATCAAAGAAGAGGGTTCCTTTTCAGGTTTCAACAAATCACTCAAAACATGGCTTTTCAAATAACATGAAGGGCAATAACCCTGAGTGACTGTAAATATAACTAACTTATCAGTTCATGAAAAACTCTTGGCTTGGAAGGTTTGGTCTAAACTGGCGACATCCGATAGTGGTAAGGAACTGAATGTCATAAATGTGAGTAGTCCAAATGGTCCTTAAAGTCGCGTCTCACCAAGTCGGGGGTTTAGCCAAGTACAAGACCCCTTGCTGAATAAAGTGAAGTATAGGTGACCTGGAAGGAGACTGCGCCTGATTCTTGCACACGAGACTTATTTTTTTTATTATATTTTAAATTTTTTATTTGTGTTTTATATTTTTTCAGAAAGAATTGCCCTTAACGTTGATGACACGTGTTTCGGTCCTCCAAGGACCTTCCTCAAATCAGGGCTATTGATTAATCTTAATAAAGTCATAAAAAGACAAAAAATATAAACAATCACAAAGGAAAATATGTGCATGTATCCAAAACATTAACGTAAGTATTAAGTATTGAAGTTAGATTCGCATAGAAAAATAAACATTTTTAGGTGAGATGCATACACACAAAAGTACATAAATATAAAAATAAAAATAAATATAAAAATAAAAAGCCAGACAATAAATGGATGGGGAAAAAAAGGGGGTAGGAGAGAAGGGGTGAGATTCAAAAAGAAGATAGATACAAAATCTCCATTAGTTATTGTACACAATAAATTACTAAAACAAGCAATTTGTAATGGTCATTGTATGTCTCAGAAACAAGTGGAAACATGTTACCTTATGGTCATGTAAGAGGCCCCTGTCACAAGATGTGAAAGATAAGCTTCCATATATCATTGGGATAAATCCCTGAAAAAGCAAAAATAAACAAATAATACAAAAAATTTTTTCTTTTGTGATAAAATAAATAAACTCTTGTCTTACCCTAATATAAAGCTCAAAAAGTGAATAATGCACTGGGTATTGGGTTGCCAAATAACGTGTATTCTAGAATATTAAGGATTAATAGTTGAAACCCAAAGTTACACGGGAAAAAGAATAACTTCCCACTCCTAAATAACTAATGGTACGTTTTCGCGTGTGAAAATATGCGTGGATAGACATATTTCACGTATGAATACTTGCAAAGTAATCCCGCGTGAGAAAATATGATACAATGAAAGGATCCTAGAGCTTCGCGTGTGAATGTAAACCCGTAAAATCGTATTACTGGCTTGCCACGTATACTGAACTCAAAGCGCACAAACGCGTGCGCGATAATCCACATTGAAGCATAAAAGTACATCTCTACAGTTATAATACGCACATTCGCGTGCGCGTGAAAAAATACTCTAATCTCAAGTGACCGCGTGAAAATGTGATCGCGTGAACTCGTAATTTAAGGATAAGGACGTATTCTGTACTGGATGCGTACGATCGCGTGCTTGACTTGCCACATATACTGAACTCAAATCGCACAAACGCGTGCGCGATAAATCATGTTGAAGCGTAAAGTGCATTTCTACAGTTATAATACGCACAGTCGCGTGCGCATGTAAAAAAGCTCTTATCTCATCTGACCGCGTGAAAATGTGATCGCGTGAAATCGTAAATATGGGTAGAGACGTATTCTATACTAGATGCGTACGATCGCGTGCGCCTAATACTTGATAAAGCGTGCGAGTAATTTTATACAGGGTGGGTATGCATAATCGCGTGTGCGTGAAATTACAGAATCTTAGCGTGAAAAACGTTGTATTCTATTCACACGCGTTCGCGTACGCGAAAATCGCATGCGAATGTAGATGCGTGAAAAATTCAGACGCTCTCTTACCTGCTGTTCAGATTAAAGCGCGTACAATCGCAGAAATGCTACAAGTCTCAAGGGGGCGCCATTATGCGTCCTCCCTGTCGTTTTATAAGTTGCTAGGGGAACAATTCACATAGAGTGTCCTTCCTTCATGTTTAGTCGTATGTTCACTGGTGGCCATATTGTAATGGAGTGAAAATACGATAAAGGTATATGTTGAGTGGCAAATTGTGAAGTAATAAGTATTCTAATAAAGTCTGCATGTCATACAAAGAAGGCAATGATATGGAATAATGTACATAGACTGGTAAGAATGTTACTCTTCATTATAGTTACCAAAGAGTTGTAACTATAAAAAAGACACCATTTCATTATCAGAATTAAGTCCAAGTACTGTTGAATTGAATTTGCAAATAATTTTCGCCTCAGTTTGTCTGAGTTTCTTTTCTCTGTCACCTCCACGTCTTCCAAGGGTAACTTTTTGAAGGCCAATGAACTTGATGTCAGCTTTGTTATCCAATTGATGTTTCTCTTGCCAATGACAGGCAAGAGGCAGACTAGGGTCCTGGCTTCCAATTTTGGCAAAATGTTCACGTATTCTAGTCCTGAGTTCCCTAATGGTGCTTCCAATGTATATTAATTTGCACACACATACAATCGCATAAACCACATATTTTGTCCTACAGTTAATAGATTGCTTGATTTTTATAGTCTTGTTATTGCTGCCCTTGAAACAATCTGTTTTTTCATGTGCATATTTGCAAATGGTGCAAGTTCCACATTTCCTGAAGCCATGGGTAGATTGTAGCCAATTCAATGTCCCCTCTGGTAGGTCTGGTAAGTCTGAAGGGCTTAGTTTGTTTTTGAGTGTCTGTGCTTTCTTAAAGATGATTCGTGGTTTGTTGTCAATAAAATTGGAAATATGGTCATCCAATTTCAGGAGATTCCAGTGTTTAGCCAGTATTTTTCTCACATGTTTGTGATCATTACCAAATTTAGTGATGAATCCGATGGTGGACGAATCCGCAGATCTGTTCTTACTGGCTAGAGTCTGTTCCTGAGTTAGTTGTAGACTTTTATCCAATGCCTTAGCTACACACTTGTTTGAATATCCTCTTGCCAGAAATCTAGATTGTAGAAGCCCACATTCTTTCTCAAAATATTCTTTGGTCTGACAATTTCTTCTTGCTCTTATGAATTCACCTGCTGGTATGTTGAGAATCGTTGTTCGATGATGGCAACTAGTAGCATGTAAGGTGGCATTGACCTCCGTAGGTTTACGGAATGTGCGCGTTTTTATCTGGTTTTGTTCAATATATATTGTAAGATCCAAAAAATCAATACTATTAGCATCGCAGACACCCGTGAATTGTATACCCATTTCATTAACATTGATTCTGTTTAAAAAAGCCTGGAATTCTGCTTCTGTGCCTTTCCATAATATCAACACATCATCAATGTATCTTAACCAATACATAAGATCCTTCCGATACCCTTTGTCCTTGTATATGACTGAATCCTCAAACAGTCCCATGAAAAGGTTTGCTAGGGCAGGGGCATATTTGGTGCCCATCGCAACCCCTCTTGTTTGTCTATAAAAGACATTGTTGAAATTGAAAATGTTGCATTGTAGGGAAAGCTCCAACATTTCCTTGATCATGACAATTTGATGGTACATCGAGGCTGACTCTTCCCTGAAGGTATAATCAATAGTTTTCAGAGCCCATGTATGTTGAATTGAGGTATATAATGCTTTCACATCCATGGTTGCTAACAAACAATCATGTTCCCAGTTCCAAGATTGTATCTTAGTAATGACATCTGTAGTGTCCTTAAGGTATGCCTTTAGTTGAGTTGCCCTGGGTCTCAAAATATTGTCCAAATACTGTGAGATATTCTCTGTTGCCCAACCTATCCCACTGACAATCGGACGGCCCTCTGGTATTAGATCATATTGCTTGTGGATTTTCGGTAAGAAATATATTATAGGTATGGTTGGGTTCTTGATAGTAAGAAAGCTCTTTTCATTGTCCGAAATGAGACCTTTTCGATACCATTCTAAAATGTAGAGTTCCACTTTTTGTGTGAACTCCTTTGTAGGGTTAACTGGTAATTTCTCATAACAACCTGGGGTGTTGAGATGATTGTCGGCCATTTTCAAATAATCATCTCGGTCCATAATAACAATGTTCCCTCCTTTGTCCGCTTCTTTGATGATTATTGAGCGGTCGGTTTCCAAATGATGTAATGCTTCTTGTTCCCTGAGGGTAAGATTGGGTTTAGTTTTGGATTGAGGATTTCTAAAATCCATTTTATACAGATCTTGAGATACTGCCTTATAAAAGGTGTCAATGACATTGTCAGTTGCTAATTGAGGTACAAATTTAGATGTCGGTTTCAGCTCCTTCATTGATAAGGAATCGGGTTGCACATTGAAGTCTCTTAATACATTAGTAATGTCGTAATCCATTGGTTCTGCGATTGATCTTAGTAAGTAAATCTCTTCAATCTCTTTAATGCTTAGGTCACTATGCATGGCTTTGGGTTGATGTGTGTACATGCCTGGCGCCTTAGTGGCAAAAAACTTTTTTAGTTTCAATTTTCGAACAAACTTGAAAAGATCGATATGTAGATCTGTCTCATTATGAATTGTAGATGGCGCAAACGAAAGTCCTTTGTTAAGAAGCATACTTTCTTCAGTTGAAATTGGTCTAGATGATAAATTGAGAATTAAGTTTGAGCCTATTTCACTCTGTTCACTTCTCTTGAGGTTGCTCTTGTAAGCCTTTTGTTTACATTTTCTTGTGATTCTTGACTGGTTAGATCTTGAACCCCCCCTCCTTCCTCTCCTCCTGGTGTACTGGGTGTTGCTCCAATATTCTGTGGCAACTGAAAACGGACCTGTTTCAGTATGGGATTTCTATTGCCTTTTTTGTATCTCTTGATTTGATTCATGAATCCCGAGGATGATCTTCCACTTGAACTCGCTTTAACCCCTAATGAATCACTTATATTGATTAGTTCTTCTGTATTCTGTGTTTCAGGTTCCGAATCAGCATCCGAACTGGCCGATGACGTGTTGGGTGTGCTGGTTTTAGACCCAAATTTCGTTGTTGAATTGTATTTTGCCTGGAAAGTGTATACCCTATCATCTCGGTAATCTCTTTCGTCCCGATAGTGTTTCCTCAATTTTCTCAGTTTCACTTCATCTTGATAATTTTTTAGAATGTCATGCATGGTATTATAATTTTTCTCCTTTGTCGTTTCTTGTGATTTTTTATCTGCAATTTCTTTTTTGGTTTTGTCAATTAGTTCGATCGTCCTCTTGTGTTCTCGCGTTGCATGTTCAATAAGGAGTTCTAACATCTTTAGGGAACTTCCATTTAAATTTTGTTCCCACTTCTCTGCTAAATCATTATCTAAATCATTGTTAAAGTTAGGGAAGATCAGAATGCGTAGTCCTCTGGGTATTAGTTCATTTTTAGTATAGTTTTCCAAGGAGACTATCTCCCAGTATTTGTCGATTTCTTTTTTAGAAAGTCGTTCCAATTTGAAGAATAGTGCTCTCAAGTCCTCATGCTTCTGTATGGGGTTGAAGAATGCGTGTTTATTGCTGCCCTTCGGTGTAAAAAGATTTTCCGTTTCTTCCTGTCTGTTCCTAAGATATTCTGCCATTTCGTTCTATGTAGAGTCAGCCGTTGACCACAACCAATGTAAATATATTCATGAAAAACTCTTGGCTTGGAAGGTTTGGTCTAAACTGGCGACATCCGATAGTGGTAAGGAACTGAATGTCATAAATGTGAGTAGTCCAAATGGTCCTTAAAGTCGCGTCTCACCAAGTCGGGGGTTTAGCCAAGTACAAGACCCCTTGCTGAATAAAGTGAAGTATAGGTGACCTGGAAGGAGACTGCGCCTGATTCTTGCACACGAGACTTATTTTTTTTATTATATTTTAAATTTTTTATTTGTGTTTTATATTTTTTCAGAAAGAATTGCCCTTAACGTTGATGACACGTGTTTCGGTCCTCCAAGGACCTTCCTCAAATCAGGGCTATTGATTAATCTTAATAAAGTCATAAAAAGACAAAAAATATAAACAATCACAAAGGAAAATATGTGCATGTATCCAAAACATTAACGTAAGTATTAAGTATTGAAGTTAGATTCGCATAGAAAAATAAACATTTTTAGGTGAGATGCATACACACAAAAGTACATAAATATAAAAATAGAAATAAATATAAAAATAAAAAGCCAGACAATAAATGGATGGGGAAAAAAAGGGGGTAGGAGAGAAGGGGTGAGATTCAAAAAGAAGATAGATACAAAATCTCCATTAGTTATTGTACACAATAAATTACTAAAACAAGCAATTTGTAATGGTCATTGTATGTCTCAGAAACAAGTGGAAACATGTTACCTTATGGTCATGTAAGAGGCCCCTGTCACAAGATGTGAAAGATAAGCTTCCATATATCATTGGGATAAATCCCTGAAAAAGCAAAAATAAACAAATAATACAAAAAAATTTTTCTTTTGTGATAAAATAAATAAACTCTTGTCTTACCCTAATATAAAGCTCAAAAAGTGAATAATGCACTGGGTATTGGGTTGCCAAATAACGTGTATTCTAGAATATTAAGGATTAATAGTTGAAACCCAAAGTTACACGGGAAAAAGAATAACTTCCCACTCCTAAATAACTAATGGTACGTTTTCGCGTGTGAAAATATGCGTGGATAGACATATTTCACGTATGAATACTTGCAAAGTAATCCCGCGTGAGAAAATATGATACAATGAAAGGATCCTAGAGCTTCGCGTGTGAATGTAAACCCGTAAAATCGTATTACTGGCTTGCCACGTATACTGAACTCAAAGCGCACAAACGCGTGCGCGATAATCCACATTGAAGCATAAAAGTACATCTCTACAGTTATAATACGCACATTCGCGTGCGCGTGAAAAAATACTCTAATCTCAAGTGACCGCGTGAAAATGTGATCGCGTGAACTCGTAATTTAAGGATAAGGACGTATTCTGTACTGGATGCGTACGATCGCGTGCTTGACTTGCCACATATACTGAACTCAAATCGCACAAACGCGTGCGCGATAAATCATGTTGAAGCGTAAAGTGCATTTCTACAGTTATAATACGCACAGTCGCGTGCGCATGTAAAAAAGCTCTTATCTCATCTGACCGCGTGAAAATGTGATCGCGTGAAATCGTAAATATGGGTAGAGACGTATTCTATACTAGATGCGTACGATCGCGTGCGCCTAATACTTGATAAAGCGTGCGAGTAATTTTATACAGGGTGGGTATGCATAATCGCGTGTGCGTGAAATTACAGAATCTTAGCGTGAAAAACGTTGTATTCTATTCACACGCGTTCGCGTACGCGAAAATCGCATGCGAATGTAGATGCGTGAAAAATTCAGACGCTCTCTTACCTGCTGTTCAGATTAAAGCGCGTACAATCGCAGAAATGCTACAAGTCTCAAGGGGGCGCCATTATGCGTCCTCCCTGTCGTTTTATAAGTTGCTAGGGGAACAATTCACATAGAGTGTCCTTCCTTCATGTTTAGTCGTATGTTCACTGGTGGCCATATTGTAATGGAGTGAAAATACGATAAAGGTATATGTTGAGTGGCAAATTGTGAAGTAATAAGTATTCTAATAAAGTCTGCATGTCATACAAAGAAGGCAATGATATGGAATAATGTACATAGACTGGTAAGAATGTTACTCTTCATTATAGTTACCAAAGAGTTGTAACTATAAAAAAGACACCATTTCATTATCAGAATTAAGTCCAAGTACTGTTGAATTGAATTTGCAAATAATTTTCGCCTCAGTTTGTCTGAGTTTCTTTTCTCTGTCACCTCCACGTCTTCCAAGGGTAACTTTTTGAAGGCCAATGAACTTGATGTCAGCTTTGTTATCCAATTGATGTTTCTCTTGCCAATGACAGGCAAGAGGCAGACTAGGGTCCTGGCTTCCAATTTTGGCAAAATGTTCACGTATTCTAGTCCTGAGTTCCCTAATGGTGCTTCCAATGTATATTAATTTGCACACACATACAATCGCATAAACCACATATTTTGTCCTACAGTTAATAGATTGCTTGATTTTTATAGTCTTGTTATTGCTGCCCTTGAAACAATCTGTTTTTTCATGTGCATATTTGCAAATGGTGCAAGTTCCACATTTCCTGAAGCCATGGGTAGATTGTAGCCAATTCAATGTCCCCTCTGGTAGGTCTGGTAAGTCTGAAGGGCTTAGTTTGTTTTTGAGTGTCTGTGCTTTCTTAAAGATGATTCGTGGTTTGTTGTCAATAAAATTGGAAATATGGTCATCCAATTTCAGGAGATTCCAGTGTTTAGCCAGTATTTTTCTCACATGTTTGTGATCATTACCAAATTTAGTGATGAATCCGATGGTGGACGGTTCCGCAGATCTGTTCTTACTGGCTAGAGTCTGTTCCTGAGTTAGTTGTAGACTTTTATCCAATGCCTTAGCTACACACTTGTTTGAATATCCTCTTGCCAGAAATCTAGATTGTAGGAGCCCACATTCTTTCTCAAAATATTCTTTGGTCTGACAATTTCTTCTTGCTCTTATGAATTCACCTGCTGGTATGTTGAGAATCGTTGTTCGATGATGGCAACTAGTAGCATGTAAGGTGGCATTGACCTCCGTAGGTTTACGGAATGTGCGCGTTTTTATCTGGTTTTGTTCAATATATATTGTAAGATCCAAAAAATCAATACTATTAGCATCGCAGACACCCGTGAATTGTATACCCATTTCATTAACATTGATTCTGTTTAAAAAAGCCTGGAATTCTGCTTCTGTGCCTTTCCATAATATCAACACATCATCAATGTATCTTAACCAATACATAAGATCCTTCCGATACCCTTTGTCCTTGTATATGACTGAATCCTCAAACAGTCCCATGAAAAGGTTTGCTAGGGCAGGGGCATATTTGGTGCCCATCGCAACCCCTCTTGTTTGTCTATAAAAGACATTGTTGAAATTGAAAATGTTGCATTGTAGGGAAAGCTCCAACATTTCCTTGATCATGACAATTTGATGGTACATCGAGGCTGACTCTTCCCTGAAGGTATAATCAATAGTTTTCAGAGCCCATGTATGTTGAATTGAGGTATATAATGCTTTCACATCCATGGTTGCTAACAAACAATCATGTTCCCAGTTCCAAGATTGTATCTTAGTAATGACATCTGTAGTGTCCTTAAGGTATGCCTTTAGTTGAGTTGCCCTGGGTCTCAAAATATTGTCCAAATACTGTGAGATATTCTCTGTTGCCCAACCTATCCCACTGACAATCGGACAGCCCTCTGGTATTAGATCATATTGCTTGTGGATTTTCGGTAAGAAATATATTATAGGTATGGTTGGGTTCTTGATAGTAAGAAAGCTCTTTTCATTGTCCGAAATGAGACCTTTTCGATACCATTCTAAAATGTAGAGTTCCACTTTTTGTGTGAACTCCTTTGTAGGGTTAACTGGTAATTTCTCATAACAACCTGGGGTGTTGAGATGATTGTCGGCCATTTTCAAATAATCATCTCGGTCCATAATAACAATGTTCCCTCCTTTGTCCGCTTCTTTGATGATTATTGAGCGGTCGGTTTCCAAATGATGTAATGCTTCTTGTTCCCTGAGGGTAAGATTGGGTTTAGTTTTGGATTGAGGATTTCTAAAATCCATTTTATACAGATCTTGAGATACTGCCTTATAAAAGGTGTCAATGACATTGTCAGTTGCTAATTGAGGTACAAATTTAGATGTCGGTTTCAGCTCCTTCATTGATAAGGAATCGGGTTGCACATTGAAGTCTCTTAATACATTAGTAATGTCGTAATCCATTGGTTCTGCGATTGATCTTAGTAAGTAAATCTCTTCAATCTCTTTAATGCTTAGGTCACTATGCATGGCTTTGGGTTGATGTGTGTACATGCCTGGCGCCTTAGTGGCAAAAAACTTTTTTAGTTTCAATTTTCGAACAAACTTGAAAAGATCGATATGTAGATCTGTCTCATTATGAATTGTAGATGGCGCAAACGAAAGTCCTTTGTTAAGAAGCATACTTTCTTCAGTTGAAATTGGTCTAGATGATAAATTGAGAATTAAGTTTGAGCCTATTTCACTCTGTTCACTTCTCTTGAGGTTGCTCTTGTAAGCCTTTTGTTTACATTTTCTTGTGATTCTTGACTGGTTAGATCTTGAACCCCCCCTCCTTCCTCTCCTCCTGGTGTACTGGGTGTTGCTCCAATATTCTGTGGCAACTGAAAACGGACCTGTTTCAGTATGGGATTTCTATTGCCTTTTTTGTATCTCTTGATTTGATTCATGAATCCCGAGGATGATCTTCCACTTGAACTCGCTTTAACCCCTAATGAATCACTTATATTGATTAGTTCTTCTGTATTCTGTGTTTCAGGTTCCGAATCAGCATCCGAACTGGCCGATGACGTGTTGGGTGTGCTGGTTTTAGACCCAAATTTCGTTGTTGAATTGTATTTTGCCTGGAAAGTGTATACCCTATCATCTCGGTAATCTCTTTCGTCCCGATAGTGTTTCCTCAATTTTCTCAGTTTCACTTCATCTTGATAATTTTTTAGAATGTCATGCATGGTATTATAATTTTTCTCCTTTGTCGTTTCTTGTGATTTTTTATCTGCAATTTCTTTTTTGGTTTTGTCAATTAGTTCGATCGTCCTCTTGTGTTCTCGCGTTGCATGTTCAATAAGGAGTTCTAACATCTTTAGGGAACTTCCATTTAAATTTTGTTCCCACTTCTCTGCTAAATCATTATCTAAATCATTGTTAAAGTTAGGGAAGATCAGAATGCGTAGTCCTCTGGGTATTAGTTCATTTTTAGTATAGTTTTCCAAGGAGACTATCTCCCAGTATTTGTCGATTTCTTTTTTAGAAAGTCGTTCCAATTTGAAGAATAGTGCTCTCAAGTCCTCATGCTTCTGTATGGGGTTGAAGAATGCGTGTTTATTGCTGCCCTTCGGTGTAAAAAGATTTTCCGTTTCTTCCTGTCTGTTCCTAAGATATTCTGCCATTTCGTTCTATGTAGAGTCAGCCGTTGACCACAACCAATGTAAATATATTCATGAAAAACTCTTGGCTTGGAAGGTTTGGTCTAAACTGGCGACATCCGATAGTGGTAAGGAACTGAATGTCATAAATGTGAGTAGTCCAAATGGTCCTTAAAGTCGCGTCTCACCAAGTCGGGGGTTTAGCCAAGTACAAGACCCCTTGCTGAATAAAGTGAAGTATAGGTGACCTGGAAGGAGACTGCGCCTGATTCTTGCACACGAGACTTATTTTTTTTATTATATTTTAAATTTTTTATTTGTGTTTTATATTTTTTCAGAAAGAATTGCCCTTAACGTTGATGACACGTGTTTCGGTCCTCCAAGGACCTTCCTCAAATCAGGGCTATTGATTAATCTTAATAAAGTCATAAAAAGACAAAAAATATAAACAATCACAAAGGAAAATATGTGCATGTATCCAAAACATTAACGTAAGTATTAAGTATTGAAGTTAGATTCGCATAGAAAAATAAACATTTTTAGGTGAGATGCATACACACAAAAGTACATAAATATAAAAATAAAAATAAATATAAAAATAAAAAGCCAGACAATAAATGGATGGGGAAAAAAAGGGGGTAGGAGAGAAGGGGTGAGATTCAAAAAGAAGATAGATACAAAATCTCCATTAGTTATTGTACACAATAAATTACTAAAACAAGCAATTTGTAATGGTCATTGTATGTCTCAGAAACAAGTGGAAACATGTTACCTTATGGTCATGTAAGAGGCCCCTGTCACAAGATGTGAAAGATAAGCTTCCATATATCATTGGGATAAATCCCTGAAAAAGCAAAAATAAACAAATAATACAAAAAAATTTTTCTTTTGTGATAAAATAAATAAACTCTTGTCTTACCCTAATATAAAGCTCAAAAAGTGAATAATGCACTGGGTATTGGGTTGCCAAATAACGTGTATTCTAGAATATTAAGGATTAATAGTTGAAACCCAAAGTTACACGGGAAAAAGAATAACTTCCCACTCCTAAATAACTAATGGTACGTTTTCGCGTGTGAAAATATGCGTGGATAGACATATTTCAATTATGAATACTTGCAAAGTAATCCCGCGTGAGAAAATATGATACAATGAAAGGATCCTAGAGCTTCGCGTGTGAATGTAAACCCGTAAAATCGTATTACTGGCTTGCCACGTATACTGAACTCAAAGCGCACAAACGCGTGCGCGATAATCCACATTGAAGCATAAAAGTACATCTCTACAGTTATAATACGCACATTCGCGTGCGCGTGAAAAAATACTCTAATCTCAAGGCAACTCAACTAAAGGCATACCTTAAGGACACTACAGATGTCATTACTAAGATACAATCTTGGAACTGGGAACATGATTGTTTGTTAGCAACCATGGATGTGAAAGCATTATATACCTCAATTCAACATACATGGGCTCTGAAAACTATTGATTATACCTTCAGGGAAGAGTCAGCCTCGATGTACCATCAAATTGTCATGATCAAGGAAATGTTGGAGCTTTCCCTACAATGCAACATTTTCAATTTCAACAATGTCTTTTATAGACAAACAAGAGGGGTTGCGATGGGCACCAAATATGCCCCTGCCCTAGCAAACCTTTTCATGGGACTGTTTGAGGATTCAGTCATATACAAGGACAAAGGGTATCGGAAGGATCTTATGTATTGGTTAAGATACATTGATGATGTGTTGATATTATGGAAAGGCACAGAAGCAGAATTCCAGGCTTTTTTAAACAGAATCAATGTTAATGAAATGGGTATACAATTCACGGGTGTCTGCGATGCTAATAGTATTGATTTTTTGGATCTTACAATATATATTGAACAAAACCAGATAAAAACGCGCACATTCCGTAAACCTACGGAGGTCAATGCCACCTTACATGCTACTAGTTGCCATCATCGAACAACGATTCTCAACATACCAGCAGGTGAATTCATAAGAGCAAGAAGAAATTGTCAGACCAAAGAATATTTTGAGAAAGAATGTGGGCTTCTACAATCTAGATTTCTGGCAAGAGGATATTCAAACAAGTGTGTAGCTAAGGCATTGGATAAAAGTCTACAACTAACTCAGGAACAGACTCTAGCCAGTAAGAACAGATCTGCGGAACCGTCCACCATCGGATTCATCACTAAATTTGGTAATGATCACAAACATGTGAGAAAAATACTGGCTAAACACTGGAATCTCCTGAAATTGGATGACCATATTTCCAATTTTATTGACAACAAACCACGAATCATCTTTAAGAAAGCACAGACACTCAAAAACAAACTAAGCCCTTCAGACTTACCAGACCTACCAGAGGGGACATTGAATTGGCTACAATCTACCCATGGCTTCAGGAAATGTGGAACTTGCACCATTTGCAAATATGCACATGAAAAAACAGATTGTTTCAAGGGCAGCAATAACAAGACTATAAAAATCAAGCAATCTATTAACTGTAGGACAAAATATGTGGTTTATGCGATTGTATGTGTGTGCAAATTAATATACATTGGAAGCACCATTAGGGAACTCAGGACTAGAATACGTGAACATTTTGCCAAAATTGGAAGCCAGGACCCTAGTCTGCCTCTTGCCTGTCATTGGCAAGAGAAACATCAATTGGATAACAAAGCTGACATCAAGTTCATTGGCCTTCAAAAAGTTACCCTTGGAAGACGTGGAGGTGACAGAGAAAAGAAACTCAGACAAACTGAGGCGAAAATTATTTGCAAATTCAATTCAACAGTACTTGGACTTAATTCTGATAATGAAATGGTGTCTTTTTTATAGTTACAACTCTTTGGTAACTATAATGAAGAGTAACATTCTTACCAGTCTATGTACATTATTCCATATCATTGCCTTCTTTGTATGACATGCAGACTTTATTAGAATACTTATTACTTCACAATTTGCCACTCAACATATACCTTTATCGTATTTTCACTCCATTACAATATGGCCACCAGTGAACATACGACTAAACATGAAGGAAGGACACTCTATGTGAATTGTTCCCCTAGCAACTTATAAAACGACAGGGAGGACGCATAATGGCGCCCCCTTGAGACTTGTAGCATTTCTGCGATTGTACGCGCTTTAATCTGAACAGCAGGTAAGAGAGCGTCTGAATTTTTCACGCATCTACATTCGCATGCGATTTTCGCGTACGCGAACGCGTGTGAATAGAATACAACGTTTTTCACGCTAAGATTCTGTAATTTCACGCACACGCGATTATGCATACCCACCCTGTATAAAATTACTCGCACGCTTTATCAAGTATTAGGCGCACGCGATCGTACGCATCTAGTATAGAATACGTCTCTACCCATATTTACGATTTCACGCGATCACATTTTCACGCGGTCAGATGAGATAAGAGCTTTTTTACATGCGCACGCGACTGTGCGTATTATAACTGTAGAAATGCACTTTACGCTTCAACATGATTTATCGCGCACGCGTTTGTGCGATTTGAGTTCAGTATATGTGGCAAGTCAAGCACGCGATCGTACGCATCCAGTACAGAATACGTCCTTATCCTTAAATTACGAGTTCACGCGATCACATTTTCACGCGGTCACTTGAGATTAGAGTATTTTTTCACGCGCACGCGAATGTGCGTATTATAACTGTAGAGATGTACTTTTATGCTTCAATGTGGATTATCGCGCACGCGTTTGTGCGCTTTGAGTTCAGTATACGTGGCAAGCCAGTAATACGATTTTACGGGTTTACATTCACACGCGAAGCTCTAGGATCCTTTCATTGTATCATATTTTCTCACGCGGGATTACTTTGCAAGTATTCATACGTGAAATATGTCTATCCACGCATATTTTCACACGCGAAAACGTACCATTAGTTATTTAGGAGTGGGAAGTTATTCTTTTTCCCGTGTAACTTTGGGTTTCAACTATTAATCCTTAATATTCTAGAATACACGTTATTTGGCAACCCAATACCCAGTGCATTATTCACTTTTTGAGCTTTATATTAGGGTAAGACAAGAGTTTATTTATTTTATCACAAAAGAAAAATTTTTTTGTATTATTTGTTTATTTTTGCTTTTTCAGGGATTTATCCCAATGATATATGGAAGCTTATCTTTCACATCTTGTGACAGGGGCCTCTTACATGACCATAAGGTAACATGTTTCCACTTGTTTCTGAGACATACAATGACCATTACAAATTGCTTGTTTTAGTAATTTATTGTGTACAATAACTAATGGAGATTTTGTATCTATCTTCTTTTTGAATCTCACCCCTTCTCTCCTACCCCCTTTTTTTCCCCATCCATTTATTGTCTGGCTTTTTATTTTTATATTTATTTTTATTTTTATATTTATGTACTTTTGTGTGTATGCATCTCACCTAAAAATGTTTATTTTTCTATGCGAATCTAACTTCAATACTTAATACTTACGTTAATGTTTTGGATACATGCACATATTTTCCTTTGTGATTGTTTATATTTTTTGTCTTTTTATGACTTTATTAAGATTAATCAATAGCCCTGATTTGAGGAAGGTCCTTGGAGGACCGAAACACGTGTCATCAACGTTAAGGGCAATTCTTTCTGAAAAAATATAAAACACAAATAAAAAATTTAAAATATAATAAAAAAAATAAGTCTCGTGTGCAAGAATCAGGCGCAGTCTCCTTCCAGGTCACCTATACTTAACTTATCAGTTCCCCTCTGATTACGGCCTTCATGGCTTCCCATCTTGTCGCTGTGGAGGTAAGATCGGGGGGGGGGTTCTCCCTGAAGTAGTTGCTAATCGCCTTGGCTATGGAGTCACGTACCGCCAAATCACGTAGCATAGGCTCATATAGGGACCATCTACGCCGCTCCGGGGGATCCGGGTCGAAGACCCTTGTGGTGAGGAGAATTGGAGCATGGTCTGACAGCATCCTTGCGCCGACCTCCACATCATCCGTATACTGCAGGAGCTGCGGGCTGGCCAAAATGAGGTCAATTCTGGATGAGGAACGGTGGACATGTGAGAAGAAGGAATAGTCCAAGGTGTCCGGGTGCAGGACCCTCCATGTGTCCACCACGTCCAATGACCTGAACAGGCGGCAGAGGCCCAAGACTAGCTTAAAGTCCTTAGCGGACGGGGGGGCCCAATCTGTTCAGCGAGGGGTTGGGTACCCCATTGAAATCTCCGTCCATGACCACCTGGCCCTCGAGGAAGGGGAGGAGAGGGGATTCCAGGGTAGCGTAGAAGGCCGCCTGGCCCTCGTTTGGCGCATAGACCGCAATCAGCGTGTGGAGCTGTCCGTATAGTTCCCCTTTGACCGCTACAAATCTGCCATCAGGGCTGCGTAGGGTCTCCTTCTCCTTAAACAGTGTGCCTTTTGCTAACAGAATCGCTGTACCGCCTTTCTTGTTGGGGCCAGAGGACAGAAATTGTGTTGGGTATGCACGGGAGCGCAGCCTGGTGAAGTCTTCTGCTAGGAGACGGGTCTCCTGAAGAAACCCCACCGTGGCCTGGAGGTCCCGTAAACGTCAGTGGATGGACTTGCATTTTGTAGGAGAATTCAGGCCTCCGACGTTTAGTGAGATGTAGCGGAGTTTGGTGTGCTCCGGGGGGGGGGAGGAGGTCAGTGGGCCGCCGTTATGGTCCAAATAGGATAGTCCTGTGCAGCGGTGGGTCCCAGGAGGGACCGGTGTCTTCACGGTTCCGCTGCAACCGAATTATAACTGTGTAACTCGGGGCCAACCGGGCCCCGGAACCATGGGGGCTGGGGAGAGGCCCTGCCCAACTAAAGAAACCAAAAGAATAAAAGTCAACCAGACTGACCCCAACGGGTCTCGGGCCGGAGTGACTGTCCATCCACTCGGCTGGGGCATTGCGTGGGACACCCGGGTGCCAAGAGTGCAGGTTCCGGCATGCAGTGCTGAAGGTTAATTACTTATTGTGTGCGGCAGAGATTCTCCCTCCTTTTGGAACCCTCCTCCAGCGGCTATGCTGGGGTTTCGGCGTTGAGCTGCGTGGTTTGTCTGTCGAGGAGGTAGATGAGTCCTCCTCGGGTGTCAAGGGCTCGCACCCCATGATGCTGCTTGCCTCCTCAAGGGCGTGGATTATCCTAGTTTGGCCCTCGAGCGTAAACTGAAGCGAGGCCGGGTACAGCCAGCGGTATTTAAATTCCAAGCTCCTGCAGGAAGGTCGTTAGGGGGCGAAGAGCTCTCCGCCGTTGGACCGTAGGAGCGGCCAGGTCCTGAAACAGCTGTATTGGGGTTCCCTGGTATTTCAAGCCGCCTTGCGAACGGATTGCTGCCATGATCTGCTGTTTCGTCGAGAAAAAATGCACTCTGGTGATTACTTCTGGGCTGGTCGTCGATGGGGTGTTCCTGTGGCCTCGCAGTCTATGAGTGCGATCAAGTAAGAGCAGCGACTTTTCGCAGTCCGGGAGAAGAGTCTGGAAGAGGACTCCGATGTAGTCCGGGAGGGCCTGGTCTGGGATCGAAGCGGGAACCCCTTGAATTCGAATGTTATTTCTGCGGCTCCTGTTTTCAGGTCCTCTTGTTTGCGGTGCACAGATTCAGCGCTCTCCTCTAGGGACTGGATTTTCTGTCGCAGCTCCGCAATCTGTGTTGAGTGCTCCAGGACCTGGTCTTCCGTGTCCCCGACCCTATGCTCCACTTCCGCCACGTGGTTGTCCAAGCTATCTATCCTGGTTGTGACCTCAGCCATACAATTACGGAATTCCGTTTTGATGTCAGCTAGGAGGCCTTGCATATTGTCTTTTGTGGCCCACTGACCTTGGGACCTTGTGGGCGAGGCAGGCTGGGCCAGGGGGGATCCGGCTGCTTAGGTTTCTCCTTCAGGTGGAGCAAGTTAGCTATGTCCGCTGATTTGGGACCCTTCTGCTTAGTCATCTTGGTATCCGGAGCACCAGTTGCTGAGGTGCGTGTTATCCGAAGGCTGGCGTGAGGGGGAGGGCAATTCCGAGTGCGGTCCCCTCACTGGCTCCGCTGGGCACTTGTGTTTCCGATTGGGGGGGTCCAGGGGCAGACCCACCCCGAGAGCCTCGGCTGATGGGACACTGTTGGCGGGCTCTAGGGGCTTCCGGAGCTGACTGTAGTCTATGCCGGAGTGTCCTCTTTCGAGCCGTCGGGTGTGCGCTCGGGTGCAGTCCTCCTCTACCCCTCAGGGGCCAGGGAAGTGGAGGACCTCCCGTGACGGTAACAGGGGTGAGGATCCTGCAGGTCGTAGCTTGTTACAGTGCCTAGAGGGACCAGCTGCTTTGTACGTTGTGTTTGGTTGTTGGGTGCCTGATAATCTCGTTGTTGCACTGCTTTTGGAGTCCAGACCAGGCTCTGTGTGTAGTCTGCGTTGGTGCTGGGACACCCGTGTCAGGTGTGTAGATGGGGCTTCCCAGCCTGGTGGCCGCGTGCGTTGAGGGTGAGCTGCAGCTATGTCTCTGCTACCCCAGTGCTGAGCATAGGTGAGAGAGGGGCCCCTCAGGCAGATCAAGGTGAAGGGACCCCAGGGGGCCGCTGTGTTGGGCAGGCTGGGGCCTAGCAGGAGGGGGCGGCGGCTCAAGCCCCTCAGGCTGTTAGGGGGGATCGTTGGTCGGCAGCAGGCTAGGTGGTGCGGTGCCGGTGAGCTGTAGCTGTGTCTCTGCTGCCCCGGTGATGAGCAAAGATGGGGGAGGAGCCCCTCAGGCTTTCCAAGGTGAGGGGGCCCCAGGGGGCCGCTGTGTTGGGCAGGAGGGGGCCCAGCAGAAGCCCTCTTGAGCTGTTGGCAGGGATCGCTGGTTCGGCAGCAGGGAAGGTGGTGCGGTGCCGTTCCTGTCCGCCAGTTGGCCGGCTCTGGTCACTGCTGGGGCTGTGTTGTTGTTCCCGGGGCCCCAAGGCCGGAGGAGGTGGGCCACGGGGGTGTTGGTGTTGTGGCAGCTTTGGCTCCAAGACCGGTGCGGGTGCTGTTGGCCCTGTCTCAGGTAGTCATGGGGCTCTCTACAGCCCCCCGCCGCCTCAGAGTCCAGATCCGCGAGGCCGCAGAGGAGGCAGCGCCGGGTGTGATCCGACGCCAAAACAGTGGATGCTAGCGGGGGAGGGCGGGATCGGGCAAGGTCGGGCCGCAGTTGAGGCTGGTGGGCTCGGGGGGGTCCCCGCTGCCCCCCGTGGTCCACAGCGCACCGGAGAGGAGAAAGGCCGATTCTCCAGGGGGCCGGCACCCCGCCAACTCTCCACCGCACCAAGCTCCGGTCCCCTCCTTACTGCCGGATCCGGAGTGCAAGAACGGGGAAGGCGCCGCGGCTCGTCAGCGCCCACCTGCTGGTAGCCTGGAGTCCTCGAGCCCGGGATGATGTGTCGGGCTGGTCAGTTGGTCGGCCGGGCTGCGGCCTCAGCGTGGGTCCGTGGGGGCCGCCGTTGTGGAAGGCAGGCCCGTCTCGGGGGAGCCTCTCAGTCAACGAACTGAGGCTTCCGCGCTCCGGTTTCACCCCTGGGTCCGGCTGCTGGATCCCTGAGAATTCCGCCGTAGATCAAGGTATTTTCATGCCGGAATTTACAGTTTTGACGGCGTTTAGTGGCATAGAGTCCCGGGCGTCCGACGGAGCTCTCAGTGAGGTGACCGCATCGTCGGCGCCTCAAGCCACGCCACCCTCAATTACTTTTCAAAATGTTGGTGTAGGTGAGGTATGACGTATGTGTTCAGTTAATTCTTTGTATTGGAAATGTTGCCAAAGATTTACATTTCCTATGCTGCCAAGCGTTTTATGGCATAGTTTGTGCCCTAAGGTTTTAAAAATAGGTTCACCTTTAACTGGTGTTAATTGAATAAGTACTCCGAAAACAATAATGTGTTTTCCTCCAAAGAGTGCTTTGTAGTCTGTTTTGAGGACCTCTTGTAATCTGAGGTGAATCGAAGGGAACATTAGGTTGGAGACAATGCTCACTGCATCTATTAGGAGCATTTTCATTTGTTTCAAAACTCTGCGTAGTTCCATTGCAGCTCCTGGTGAAAGTTTAAAGTAGTCTAATTTGTTTTGGTGCTCTACTGGAAGGAGTAGCAATCAGTGTAAAGTAACACTGCCTATGTTATAGGCAGCTAAACCTGTGGGGGCAGTTCCAACAGCTGACAGTTTATCTGTCAATTGTTGGAGGAACTTGCTGAGGATTTTCATTAAGAATGTTTTCCCTAAACCAGCTTGACCACTCACATTTAGCAGATAAGGTTTGTACTCTTGACAGGTACAAGTTTTAGTTTCGTACTGCATACCATGTTCAATTTGTTTAGTTATTTCTAAGAAAATGCTACGCTGTTCATTGTTTGTGATTTGAGTATAGCAAAGTCTTCTGTAAACCCTTCAAACTGGCACATGCTGTTTTCTACTTCAGTCATGGCTAATTCTGCCTCATTTGGTATGAGTGGCTGTCCAAGTTCTTGGCTTACTGTTGGAGAATGTTGACTGCTGTCAGGAATGTCTATATTTAGTTGTGCCTGGAGTAGTAGTTCTTGTTGCTGTTCATTGTCTAACATGGTTTTGTACTGCGTAACATGTATATCTGTTATAGAGCTTTCATTTGCTTTGAAAGCATCTTCATAGGAGACATGGGTATCTAATAAATCTTTTCTCCATGGTTTAAAAAGTTGTAGTAGGGCCATGTAATACAGTTCTTTATGTTGAGGAGTTTTTAATGACAATTTCATATGATTAATTAGGCTGCGTTTGGTAATTTTCACTAGGTTGTTGTCACAGTTTTTCGACTCTGTATCTACCTTTCTTCTCATCCGATTATGTGAAGTTTTGGGCTATGTGGTATAGACACATGGTTTCCAAAGTGGTACTCCTGTATGGGTAGTATGTGTTTAGTAAGTAGTTTTTCAAAATGTCATTGGCATCATTTTTGGCTATTGTTTCTATGTCTTCATGTGATTTAAGAACTCTTTCTGGATTTAGCGGGACCAAGGCTTAGCCATACTATGTTTTCATATTTCCCATACAAGGCAGTACCAGTTAAACGGTCTGCAGCTTCGTAGCAGCCACATTCTCCATCGGAGAGCATTTTTATGCCAAAGCTTTACAATTTCTGTGACAGTGGTCTGTCAGACGATATGTCGTCCCAGAGGTCTTTCAGCTCTGTTTTCTCTGCTTTGGTTAAGTAGACTGACATTTCATGCAACTGCAGTGGAATTGTCTGCAATGTATTGCACATCTATATTTGCATTCTATAGGAGGGCAACGATTGCATTGTAATCATTGATGTACTTTGATCCTTCTGGTTTTTTTTTTATCAGTATGTGTTCTTAGGTGATTTGCCTTTGACACTATGTCTAACTGAAGACATGAAGTTGTTCACTTGTCCTGTTGTTGAAACTGATCTAGGGAAACCAAAGCAGCATTTGGTGTAGTATTCCCCTTTGTTTTTATATTTGTGCTGACAATACTTGCCACACTTGTGTCTTTGAAATTGTTAATTTTGTGCATGTAGGTCACTATGTGTAGTTTGTGAAGGGATTTCACAAGTGACATATTTCTGAATGAACTGCAAAACAGTGGCATCACTGTCCTGACCAAATTTAGGAGCATCTTTAATCCACAAATGCATGTGGATGTGTCGTGCGCTCCTCTGGCTTGGTATTCTTTTCTCCAAAAGAAGTGTTGCACTTCTCTGAGGGGAGGAACTGTTTTATTACAAACGAAGTGTAGCATGGCAATAAAGCGATGATGGAAATATCTTGATACATTTACAGGATCAAGAGAGCAGAGTTCTCCCGGTGTTTTTATGTCTATATTTGTTTTGTTCGCTATGCGTAGGAAATCGTGCAAATCATCCCATGCATACTCTGCACAACTTAATGTCACAAACCATGTGGGTGGGCCAAGGTTTCTTATCATACATTGTACTTCTGCGTGTCATCGGAACGAGTATTATTTTGTACCATGCATGTTTGCTCAATTATTTGTAATGCTTGACTGTAAAACTTCATCTTTATGTTGCACCTTTTGTAGTAATTGCGTAACAGACATTTTGAAAATGTGTACCTGATTTCAATGTGTGTGCAACTCCGTAGCATAGAGTTGCTAGTTCACTTTCAAAGAGAAAGTGGAATATGTATTCCGTTTTGTCTGAATCTGGGGTCTTCAGAATACATTTGTAAAGAGCAGTATTCTGATGCTGTTATTTGCGTGGGTCTTTCATAGTACCTTCCTCCTTTTCTAGTAGAAAAGAGTAGAGGAAAGGCTTGTGCTTCTACACTTTTTTCCCATAGGCCGATTGGAGATCCTTTGGCTTGCCGCATTTGTTAAGTTTCCGGTGCATCATCTATGGTGTCTTTAGAGTGCAATGGGTGAATTGTAGAATGGTCTATTGGATTCTGTAGTAGGATCTAGAAGTTGAAATTGGCCAGTTCCTGAAGAGTCTTGAATTATTTCAGTGGTTTCCCGCAGGTTTTCTTCAATGTTTATTTCTTTGTAGTATTCATTGTTGTCTTTTAGAGATTGCAGGGCTTCTCTAACTTTATGTAAGTCCACTAGTTGCTGCCAAATTCTTTTGTAGGTATGCCATTTACTAGGATAATCAAAGATTGATCTATTGGACTGTGCACTCCCAGAGTGTCTACATTTTCTTTGAGATCTAATGGCAAATAAACTACTTTGCCACAAATTCCTTTCAGTAATTCAGAGGGAGGTAATTTTGCTGTTTTTGGTTGAAGGCGTATTATTGCTTGAAATGGGTGCACTGTTTGAATTATAATGCCCTCATCCAAGTTAAGTTGTTTCAGTGGTTTTGGAAGTGGGAATATTTCCAAGTTATTAGTGATAGCACGTGATGGTATTTGGTAGTTGTCAAGTATTGAGGAGTTAGTAATTTCGTATTTGTTTTCTGCTATAAGGAACATTTTATGTAAAATAATGTTTTTGGTATGCTTACTTGTGGCTACATCAAGATTTATAGGTGCAGGTTAGCACTAGTGGTAGCTGCAGTCTTTATAATACCTTTCTGTTTAGTTTTCCATTTTGAAAGAGGAGTCAAAGTTTCCTTACTGCAAGCTGCTTTAGTTTCGCTTAGTGACTGTATTAGCTGTTTTGTTTGTTTGTAATGCGCGCCAGACCCAAGGGTATCAGGGCGCAGAAGATAAAAGAATCCTTTCAGCTTAGAATAATTTCTGCTAGAGGTGGATGCTTATTTGTTCGCTTTTATTTTGATTTGCTCTAATTCTGCATTGCTTTCTACAGAGTTGCTTTTTGGTAGGCATTCTTTGGTGTCTGTTGGAGAAAAAACGAAAGTGTGGGTTGGGACGCTGTGCAATGTATGTGTGCATTGTGTATGAGTGTCTGAGTATGATGGTAGGCATGTATGTAGAGGTGTGTGATTGTGGAATGGGCCATTACTTCAGGTTGGGAAGGCTATTCTCATATTTGTGTGTTACTATACTGGTGTTCAGATGACAATACAAAGTGTGCACCTGCTAGGGTGTAATCAGTAATACTGAATCTAATGCTTTAGGGTTGATACAATTGTTTGTTCTACAATACAAGAACACTACAGTGTTTGAGTAACAGAACACTACGACAGTATTGCACTTACTTTGTTGCATGCAGGTTTCTTCTGGGTTCTATCTTGTACTTCAGACGATACTGGTTTTCAGGAGTGTGGTCTTCACTGCAATTGTGAAAGAAGGAAGTTAGTACATATGTGTATTAATGGCACAGTAATTTCACTTGAAGAATAGATTAGTTACATTTGCAGATGGATTTCTTCCAGGAAGAGGTACATTATGTGTTAAATTGCATAACTTTGTTTATGAAGGGGTATTTTGGAGTATCAGCATCATTGCTAAGGGGAGTATTTATAGGTGTGTTCTATGAGGTGCACCTTTGAAACTGTGTATTCCTGTTGCACATTTTAGTGTGGTAATGGATTAGTGAAAGTTATAGTAGGATAAGAAAAAAAAGCCTTGAAAGATGTACAGATTGAAAAGGAGAATGTTTTTGTGTGTGGAATTCCATTACTTTTTTTGTGCAGAGAGGTTTGTTACATGAGTGTAGGAAACCTTTCAGTTGTTTGACTTATTTATCCTCAGTTCTATTAGCACTGTTCTGAATGTACACATGTAGTTGTTTGGTTTTGCTAGAATGGCAAGTGGCAGGCACTCTGGTTAAATAAATGCATTGTATGTACTTGCAAAGCTTTGGTAAGATACAAGGTTTCCTGTTTTTTGTGCATTCTAGGAATTTCATAATAGTGTGTTAAGGCGTAAGTGGTTGTGAAAATGACAGAAGGAAATAAGAGAATAACAGTTTGGACATTGCAATGAGTAATATGGGTACATTAAAACTTGGAAAGCAGACAGATTTGTATGTGAACTTGATTATAGGAGATGCGAGAAATTACAGTATGCTTTTTTTGCAGATTTTGCAGGGTCAATGGCAGGTTCTCTGTTCATATGCATTTATAAAAGAGTTGCAAATGTACTGTAAACAAAATATTCATACCTGTAGTTTGTAATGATGTATGCAGATGTGGATGAATCTGGAATGAGAAATCTTAGAGAGTTTTACAGTAGTTTTAGCTGTAGGTGCTTTGCAATCACAGGAGACTTCAGTGATGAACAGTTCATCTAAAGTGCTGAATTGCGATGACAGAGTTAGATGTAGAGTTCTTGGATGTGATTGGTGGATGCTTGCGTGACTGCCTATGTGTAGCCAATGAGAGAATGGTGCAGACAGTGATGTGGAAAGGAAAAAAGGGCTGCCCCTGTGTTGCAGGGTCCGCAGACACTATAGTAGTTTACAGCCAGTGCGTGCCACATACAGGGCTTCTCAGCATGCCTGGCATGGAAAGGGGACTGTGGTGATTAGCAAATCAGGTGTTGGAGTTCTTTGTAGGAAGAGCAGCTGTGTGTAGTGAAGATGGCAGAGGTGAAGAAAGTGAGGGTGTTGGTAGTTGGAGATTTGTTTGTAAATGTTTTAGAGAGGTATGCTATTTCTAAAGATATGGCTGCCAGTTTTAGTTTTGAAGGAGTGGAGGTTTTGTGGCCAACTGTGCCTGGTTCCAATATGCAGGCAGTGGTTGGAGTTTGTAAGAGTTTCTCCATGTGGAACAGTCCAGATGTGGTGGTACTGCATTGGGGTGCTGTCCATTTGGGATACATCAGTGCTCCTAGTTTGTTGAGTGCACTTGAAAAATTGGTTCAGGCAGTGATGGTGGTTCTTCCAAGTGCCAAGTTTATTTTTTCTGAAATATTACCTAGGGTAGTATGGGACTATTGTAATGCTTTCTGTCCCCAGCAAAATGGTGCACAGTGTTTGGTTAACAAAGGCATGTCTGTTTTCGTGTTTAGAACTGGGATGTTGTCTTGTAATAATGACAATATTGATTCTGTTAATGGTCATTATTTCAAAGCAGATGGCATTTCTTTATCCATATTGGGAAATGCCATGTTATTTGAAAATATAAGGAATGCTTTACAGAGGATAATGTGAAGACAGGAAAATAAATGAAAAATAAATAAATAAAATGAATGGTGTTTCTTTAGAAGCACCTTTAAAAAAAAGGCTCTTTTCAGAGCTACCGTCAAAGGGGAAATGGAGTACACTGCTTACATTTTCTTTCCCCACTCTCACTGATTTCACAATATGTCTGAGGATCGCGCATTTTACATACAGGGATTTTGAGGCTGGCAGGCATGCA
Source organism: Ambystoma mexicanum (assembly GCF_040938575.1). NCBI lineage: Eukaryota > Metazoa > Chordata > Amphibia > Caudata > Ambystomatidae > Ambystoma > Ambystoma mexicanum. The sequence continues at coordinate 518,098,627 of NC_090932.1, forward strand.
AATGAGACTGTACAGGCCAATCAATTGGTCCATAAGGTTTACTGGGTGTGATGTGTGAGGAGCGACTTTAGCAGAAAGTCTGTTTCCTGAGAGGAGAGCAGAAAGCTATGGCTGTGTCTTTCAAAAGGCAGGGTGTGTGGATTTTGTGCGACTCGTGGATAAATTGGTTGGAGGTGCATGCAGAGCGCTGTGGAGAGGCTGCACATTTTGGATTACCTCATGTGCATATGCACTGGCAGGAGTGGGCGTAATGAAGTGGCTGGATTTGGTTCCTCTTTGTGCCACTTTGATGACACACCGTCATCCAGACATTATTATTATTCATTGTGGAGGGAACAGTTTAGGACATGTCTCTGGAATCTCCTTGCAGTTTGCAATGAAAGAAGGACTTGGGAAAGGCATGGACATGTTTCCAAACTCCAGAGAATTTTTTTTTCGTATCGCGCCTAGACAAATGTGGCTGCGTTCTTCGTCATTTGGTCCACAAATGGAGAAAGCGTGGCACAATGTCAACAAGGCTTTTTTTGCTTTTTTGAGAGATGTTGGCATGTCCTCTTTTCACAATAAAAACATTATGCTTCGTAGCACAAACATTTTTCACAGAGATGGAGTCCATCTTACTGTTGCTTGGAATCCGATTTTTCTGCGAAATATACAAAATGATTTGCGACCCTTTTTGGAAGTATAGCAATCCTTTTTCCAGTAGGTGTTGACCACTTGAAGTTTTCAAAACACAAAAAACCCCACAAAAAGGCTCTTTTCAGAGCCACCACTTCCTCCTGGAGAAGAGGGCAATGGTTTTGATAGCGCAATACCCCGACAATTTTAATGTCTGCGGACTTCTAAAAATGCACAGGGCACTGCAGCATTTTATTGGCACTTCTATTTTTAAACTGTGAAAGGTGGCGCTGAAAGTAGCCTTTTTTCTGTTTTATATTGTTCTGTTTTTGGGTGTTTTTTAACAAGACACCAAAGGAAGGGAAGGGAGAGTAAGGAAGGGGCACTAACCACAGGGATAAGAAAGGGCAGGTGGAGAGAGGAAGATGTTGGGTGGGCCTCACTTAGGTAGGTGGCAGACTTTCTCATGCTCCCGGGCAGTAGCCTCAAAAGCACTTCGAAGTGTCTCCCCCCTGCAGAGTACTGTGTTGTAGTACATACACAATACAGTGACCCGCGAAAGGTAAGGGTCTACTGCGTCGTGTATGGCCTGCGAGGCTGATTCAGTGATACACTGCCCCATAAGAGTGTCTCTTGTGGTGGCAGGAGCAGATAAGGAGGATGTTGTATAGGAACTCAACCTACTACTTTGATCGAAGGGGACGACCGTCTGAACTGCCACCCTGTGGAATGACCTTTGGTGTCGCCGCAGGGAAGTGGTCCCGTAGCTGTACAGACCTGATTTGCCATGACTGAGCACAATGTTGCACTCAGTGCAGCGCACCTTGTCTTCACTTGCCTTGGGTACCCTTCCAACTGTGGTAAACAGCCTCCACACCCAAGACTCACATTGGCTGGCAGTAGTAGGGACTTCCACTACCTCATCCTATTCATCCCTCTCTACATCTTCATGCCTGTTCCCCTCTCCAGACCCTTGGGAAGGTGGTGTAGGGGGTGTGGCTGCTGCTGAGGTAGAGCCAGTAGCAGCAGGAGCAGCCTGGGATGCCATCAGGAAGGTTATCAAAAACCAGGAACAGCAGGACCACAACAGAAACCTGCACCAATCGTCCCGGTGAGCCATTAGCAATAGCTGTGAAGTAATGCAGCAGAAATTACAGCTATCACAGCTATCACAGCCAATGCCAGCAAATGCCAAAGAGAAGCAGTGCTCCGTCCTGGAAATCCAAAGGCAGAATGAGGAGAAGCTCTGGCGTTTGGCCTTTCATAGGGGTGCTGGGGAACGCTTTGCAGACAGCCACACTGTCCACGGACACTTCGAACGCCAAAAAGGGCTCAAAAAGTTCCAATAAGTATCCAGATCGGTAGGGGCATAGTGTGGGACCTCTACAAGGGTGAAGGTTCCTCGAAAAACGTCTTGGATTGCTCAAAAAATTGCTTTTTCGGTGTCCAGGGGCCCAGACCCTGTCCGCCGTCATGGGCGTATGCTCAGCATGGGTGCGGTCACATGATGACATCACAGACACATTTGTGAATGGGTCCGTAGGACACCTATTGCGTACGGGTGTTCTACAAACAGGGTATGGGTCCCCGAACAAATTAAAAGTGCGACACACGTGCGGCAGACAGTTACGGACAGGCGCAATGTTCATAGGGCCCGAGGGTGGGATGCACATGCGCACAAGTGTCCGCCGGACAGGGTTGGGGTCCCCGAGCTAATTAAAGGTGCGTCACAACTTTGCAGACATGCGGACAGTTTATGTGTTCTACGGACAACGCCATTTTGATTGCAGACAGTACGAACAGGTTAAGAGTCCATAGGACACCCCCATTTTGGTTAATTGGGGACATTCCAGACAGTCGTGCTGTCCGCTGACTCCCAAATGGCCTTTTTTAAAAGAAAAACGCAGACACATACAGGAACTGTATACATATCACAAGAGAGTGGGAAGCAGAAATGGAGACATATACTAGGGAATTAGGGTTTTCTACAGGTAGGGTGTTAGGGGAGGAAGGGATTGAGATCTCATCTTAACGTTTTTGGCGATGGGGAATTTTTGGGGATGGTTGACTGGGACATGGAGAAGGGGTACAGGTGCACGTGAGACAGTGATATTTAATTTTTTCCATGATATGGTTTTCTACAAAGTCTTTCAAATCAAGGAAATTGGTCAATAATTGATACATTTTTTCTTCTAAGTGCACTAGATGATTTTCCACAATGTCCGTTTGTTGTTCCATTACTACATGATGTACTGTTAAAAGGAAAAAAATGTGTTAGGTACATGTGGTACATGTGAAAGAATGTGAATTACTTGGCTTACTTTGAAAACTGCAGTGTGTACCAGTAGTATCACTGTAGTATCACTGTCTTTACTCATTTGATCCTGGGGAAAATGTTCTCCAAGCCACTCCAGGGTGCTAGACATTTCTGTGTTAAAAGTGTATCCTACTAAAGAAAGTGTACAGGAATTCATGTAGTGTACTTACCAGTTTGTTTTTCAGTTTTGCTGTTACTGCTTTGTAGGTGTGCTGTTGATAGTTGGTTTGCAGTTTCTGTATAAAGCATCATTGAGGTAATTCTGCTGGAGGCATATGTTATTTTTGTTTTTGGTGTGTTCCATTATGTTTCATATCCTATGTAATTGCACTATTGGTTTCTTGCATATAGTTTGTAGTTTGATTTATATTTTAATGTAATTCATTTATATGCTGCTCTTTGAACATGTTCAGTGTGTTTGCTGTATGCTATAACAATGTAAGATACACCCTGAGCTTTTGGATAGTGTGGATGTTGCCCAAGTCACCAGACAGTCGCATAGTCTGCGGACACTGCAGCCATTAGCATGGGCCAGGGGGCTCAGTATGTTGTATCATATCTACATAAACTAAGGGTATCCTAGTAAAAACCTATGAAATTCATGATTTGTGAAATTCGTGCTCACAGCGGACGAGTGCGTAGAGCGGACGAGTGCGTAGAGCGGATGAATGCCTAGAAAGAATGAATGCCTAGCGAAGATGAGTGCTTAGAACGGATGAGCATGTAGAGCCGTTGACTGCATAGAGCGGACGGAACGGGCGAAGTATGTGGATGGCATGGGTGACGTATGTTGATGGAACGGGTGACGTATGTTGATGGAACGGGTGACGTATGTGGATGGAACGGGTGACGTATGTGGATGGAATGGATGAAATATGTCGATGGAATGGATGGCGTATGTGGAATGTACGGGTGACGTAGGTAGATGGAACGAGTGACATATCTGGATGAACAGGTGACGTATGTTGATGGAACGGGTGACGTATGTGGATGGAATGGGTGAAATATGTGGATGGAACCGATGAAGTATGTGGAATATACTGGTATAGTATGTGAATGGTACGGGAAGTATGTGGGTGGTACAGAAGAAATACGTGAATGGAGTGCATTAAACAGCGCAGACTTACACGGAATGGCTTGGAATGCATGGAACGTTTGAAAGGGCATGTAACCCATTATATCACATCACCATGCTTACTCTCTTCTTTACACCACCATTCAACTAGAACACAGAGATACTATGACACCATTCGGTATAGCTGTTCTCATACCAACATCTGCCGCATACTCCCCATCACTAACTAAACACTGCTGGTTACACCCCCCCAACCAGGCGTTCTCCTCAGGCCTAACGCAGCCACAATCGATCTGGATAAATCCTGCCAGAATGAACACATACTCATGATCTCTCAACCACCACACCTACCGCTAAGAAGCAGCTATTACAAGAATGCCACACCAGCTGCACACATATCCGGTGCTCACACGCACCTTTGACTCGCTCAACTCTCTCTACTGACTTGAACTTTGATTCCCAAGGGCGTTCAACCTACCAGCGCCTTCAGACCATACCAATGGTACATAAGGCGCTATATAAATGCAAAGTAACATAACATATCTATATTGTGTGAAAAGTGAAAAAACGTTGTTAAAAGGGACGTTCGGGTTACAAGTAAAACCCAAAACCCCCTGAAATTCGCCAGTTATGGTAAGCTAAGCAACCATAACTCGCGCCACCACCATGCACTGCCAAGACTAATAGCCATGACTTCAAAGATGACATCACACGTCATTCATGACATCACTGATAACATCACATGTGCATTTACTTTTTATGCACAACCTCTACAGGGGATTGTCATTATAATGTTGGCAGAAAAATATTAAGAAATCATTGGAAGAGCTATCATGTGCCAAATAGTTCATTAGGTGATGCATTGCTATAAACACCATTGTGTTACTGACTTCATTCCAGTTCCTGAATGAACTCATATACAAATGTAGGCATTATCTGCAGCATGTGCCATAGAGCTGCGATATTCAAAACCTTACTATGTTGGATAGTAAAATGATGAATCCTTTTGTTTCAGAATGTTGTGCACTGTGACACATATATTAAGTACCTAACAATGCCTTCCTTACTGCATAATTGTACCAGTACACACAAAATATAAAAAGACCACAATGCATAGAAATATGAGCATTTACAGTGAAAGTAAAGTAAGCAAATAAAACAGCAGCATAACCAGAAAGTGTTCATAACCTAACTACTTAAGTTCATGCACAGACATAATTGCTGGGTCTTAAAGCTGCTTCTTCCCTTATGTATATGTATTGTATAATGTGAGTGGATTCTAGGGAAAGTAGTTTAAGTACATATGAGACGAGTAAGGTCTACATACATATTACATTTTGCATTTTTACTTCCTGACTGTCAGTGAAGAAAACCACCTGGCCTAGATATGTTAGTGAACAAAAAAGAAGGGGTAGCCACACATGTGATGTCATCAGTGATGTCATCGATGACATTTGTGATGTCATGGGTATTAGTCTTAGCAGTGCTTAGTGGTGGCGCGAGTTATGGTTGCTTAGCTTAGCATAACTGGCGAATTTCAGGGGGTTTTCGGTTTTACTTGTAACCATAACGTCCCTTTAACAACGTTTTCTCACTGTATTTGATAGGTTTTTAGTAGCACAACTTAACTATAACGTCTCTTTAACAACGTCTTTTCACTTTTTGAAGGTGTATTGTACATATTTGTTATATGGTTTAATTCTATGGTGGTGGTTGTGGCCAGATTCTTGGGGCGTATAGCCCAAAGAAACTGGCCACAACCACCACAGTAGTAATATGTGTAGTAATTATAGGTAATGTAGTGGGAGTATAAAGTGTTTGTAATATGGTGGAATTATATATTTGAACTGTATATGGTATTTATGATTGCAGTACAATTGAGGATAGTGCTTATGGCATAGGTATTTGTTTATACTTGGTATGGTTACTTAGTTGAACAAAGTGATGAAGCTGGAATTTCTGGTTTATTTTCTGTGGTAAAAAACCAGTACAGTTAGTTAAGCAGGATAGTTTAAGAGCTTTAATTGCATACAATTTTATATACCTCATAAACAGAACATTCTATGTACTTTGTTTGGTACAACATTAGAGTATGATGCACTGTTTATAGAGAGAGGATATAAAAATAAAATGTTGAACAAAGCAGAAGAAAGTCAACCAAAAGCAAAGATCGGAGCTCCTCCAAAACAAAGACCCCGAAATTAAAACCTTTTGAAAAAACAGTTGGATTTATCACCACTTATAGCTCGAACGGTTCTACCTTTAGAAAAATATTACAAAATCATTGCAACATTTTACAACTGGGCAATCATCTTGCCAACTACATAGACCCAAAGCCATTGATAACATTTCAAAAAGCCAAAATTATCAAAAACCAGGTGAGCCCAAGTTATATGAAACCAGAAGGGAAATCAAAAACAGTGGAACAAATATGGAAATGACCAGAGATGAAGGGAAACTATAAATGTGGACATTGTAAGATTTGTCACCATATGATGAATGGACAAATGCATATAGATTTACCCAATGAACACAAAAAGATATCCAACAATTTGTTAATTGCAACACAAACTATGTCATCTATGCCATAAAGTGCCAGTGTTTAAAATGGTACATTGGGAGCACTATACGCAAAATGAAAATCAGAATACTGGAACATTTCAGAAGTATAATGAATAAAGACGTAAGATATCCCTTAGCGGCACACATTGTAACAGAACATCCTGAAGGAAAACTTGACTCCTTAAATGTACAGAGTTGGAAAAAATTAACCCACCAAGTGGAGGAAATAAAGAACAACTCCTCCCCCAGAGAGAAGCACAGTATATATGTTGTATGGAGACATGTTTTTCCGGTCTGAATCAGGACAATGAGCTTTATAATTTTCTCTACATTTTCTTAAGTGTTTGAATTTATAACAAATTGAGTTTCTTCCATTTAAATATTGGCATAATTCCACGTGAACATGTCTCCACCCCATCTTTTATCTCTCTTTAGATTTAAGATTAATCTATTAGATGATTTAGCCATTATCGAGTCAAATAGGAAATTATTTTGTGATTTTTGGATTATTCCAGCAATCATTTTTGTAAAAAGCAGTGTTATATTATTTGTTGCCAGACAACACATATAGCCACTTTGGTCATGATGCAGTGTGGGGGCGTGGCATGAAACCTTTGTGTTACAGCATATTGCTGTGAAAATGCCAAGTGATCACGTGTCTGGGTAACCGGTTGCGCTTTTTGCTGTGGCGGGCAGAAGCTGCAGGTTGTGGCCCCTCCCCCTAGTCCAGGGGCGTGCGCATTTGTGTACATGCATTAAGTGGCGTGCTAAGTCAAGTGCTGTTTGCTGTGAACCATATACTATCTTCCAAGGATCTCCAAGGACTGTATTGTTTTATTTGTGGTACAGACTTTATTCTCAAAATACAAGACTTTGGTATTATTATTTAAGGAGCTAAAAGAAGACTGCACTACTTAAAAGTGCTGTTTCATCTGTGTAAACCTATTTTTCTTCTTTCTAGTTTGTGGCCCCTCCCCCTACATAGCAGGCCAATATATTCCAGGGGCGTGCGCATTTCTGCGTGCGCATTAAGTGGCATGCTAAGTCAAGTACTGTTTCTGTTCGCTGGCTCGCGGCACTGCACAGACAGAGCACTTTCCTCAGAGATCTCTCATCTCGGTTCCTCCTCGGGGCTTGAAAATAGATTTAAGTTGGGCATGGGTATGCAGTAAACGCAGAGTAAGTCCTAATTGTTACATCACTCACTGCAAAAGAGGGAAGGTGGCAAACTGTCTTTGTAGTCTTTGTCTATGTAGGCAGACAGTTGTTGAACATATAATTTCATACAGCGGTGCTGGTAAGCGGGACTAAGCAAGAGATTGCTGCGAGTCTATCAGTCTGCTGTCTCCTATCACAGTCTATGCTCGCTGGCCATTCCTCTGTTGGCGTCCCACTAGCAGGGCTCAGCGAGGTAAAACAATGACAAGGTTTCGCAAGTTTCACGGAAAGTGGCTGCATCTATGACTTTGCAGGGAAAACAATTGTAAGTAGCAGCCACGGTTACAACTATTGTTTAACATAGTTGAGACATTGATGATATTGTCTGCTATTACTTAAGTGAATTGCAGGATTATAGTAAACTGTAAACTGTGTAAAAACTTGAACGAACAGGGAAAATTGTGTTTACGCACAGCTCACGGTTCGGCAGCATAACTGATAGTGCCGAAAGAAAAACAGCTTGGAAGTCTAAGTTAAACAGTGGCAAAGCTAAACACTAATTACACCTGCTGAATAAGCTAGTGGCCAATTGGGCTGTAGGAAAGACAGTAATTTGGCGTGAAAACTGATTCTGCATTTTCTACAGTACTAAGCTGCTTTCATGTACAAGATACACCAGCCTCGTATAATCCATCTGATTGTAACTATTGCAAGGCAGAGTTTGCTGTTGCATCTAAACGAACATTCAAGAACATTCTAGAACCCAAATTACTATTGCAGTTAGTAGTAATAACATTTGGGCGGGGACTGGGTTAAACGGTGAATAGTGGAAACTTGCACAAGCTCACGTCTGCAATGGTAAATTAAGATGGCAGTAGATAAGCTTGTCACCATGTGGAGAAGTGCTGAGGGAGTTCTGTCACGAATTAGCAACAAAGGTGAGCCCGCATAAAATACTGCATCGAGGTAGACGCATTGTTACCTCAAAGACTATTTCCAAGCCCACTATAAATGGGAAAACTAAACAAATGACAGAGTACTTCCCGAAAGCTCAGACGTTACAACAACATCTAGATCCAATAGATGCAGAGTCTGCTGTAAAAGAAATAGTGGCCGACTTAAGCGAAGCTTTAGGCTGTGTAAGTTCAAAACTGCTCGAAGAGGTACTGTCCTCAACCCCCTAATGAATAGGGATTAACACGAAAGTTTGTCAGAATTAGAGCCTGTTATTTAACATCAAAATATAAAACATCTAGAAATCTCTAGGCTAAATAATATGTCAGCAAAGCAAGAGACAGTGAAAGCAATGATACATACCAGTGGGAATGATACACTTTGCAAGCTAAAAACTGCGAAAAATTATTGTGATCTTGAGTGTGAGATGAGTGATGAAGTAGATGTAGAATATCTGGGGGAAAATATGGTTAAGTCTTTCTCTCATAGTTACGATATAGAACCTCATGAACTCTATGCCCCTTCGATATAACGATATACCAGATCATCTTTAGAACCGACAGCGATAGCTAACATGATGACAGGGCTAAGTAAAGGCAATAGAGAATTGTTTAAAGTGATAGAAGATCCAAGTGAGAACAACTTGCGAGATGTCCTCGATGGTAGTAACATCAGCATGTCGTCAAATTAAATGTTTGAGGCGTTTGAAAACTTGTTGAATCATCTTCTACGTAAAACAGAAAATATTGAAAAGAAGTTAGATTTACAGTCATTGCTATTGCATAAAAGCATTAACCAAGGCAGGAAGTTGGTATGTGAGCGTAGTACAGCTACAGATGATCCTAAGGAATTAAGCTGTCTACGCGTTCCTTTAACACTAAATGGTGCTACGTTAAAGCCGACCATTAAACCGAATACTAATATTGGTAAATACCAAATTAATAGGAAACACACAGTTAAAACTAAAAGGCGGAAAACCCAATTGCTAAATCATGATTTCATGTATGACAACCGTATAATACTTAGAAAGAATGCTTATGTAGAACCTGCATTGGCTATTCCGTGCGTATCAAATGACCAACCTATAATCCCCACCGATATGGTTAAACTAGTAAACAAAGGGACCCAAGAAGGTATTCAGTTTGGGAGGGTAATTAATATAGATATATAATAATAGAATATAGAAGATCAACATTTGAGTGCAAAGAATGTCCCCACACTAAAAGGAAAAGCAATCACGATCAGATAAGTAATTCATTAGTTGAGAATCCAAACAGAAAAGCCTTGGGTGGATGTCCTTCCTCCCCCAAACCTCTGATACTAAGTTCCTTACCAGGTTCTTGGTCATCTAGTAATGATGTATGTCCGTTGCTACCCATACAGGAGGGGTGAACGACAAGGTTTCACAGTTGCTCTTCAAATACAATCAGTATCCCCAGAAAGAAATGTGGCTCTGCTTAATAGATCTGCAGTGTTATGTATATTGCACTCGGTAGTAGCACTGAGAGCAATTACCACCAAAGATATCAAAATAGTTGACCAAGTAGAACAGACATCGGAATATCGAACTAATATCTGGTTCCAATCTAGTGCAACCTTGGATTATATCCGTCACTCGGAAGTGGAGCTGTTTCAAATGGGATATTCTTGTAAAGGTGTGTGGATTCCGGTGATCAAACCTAGAGCTGGTCAAGTGCTTAACCAACAGGATACTGTACAGAATTGTCAAAGTAAAAGCCTGCCCGAACCAACATAGATAAAGAAGATAAGAGAATACCAGCTCAACTTGGTGGCACCACTAGTGTTGTACCCCCAAGGAATAGTATACCGGAGACTGAGCTAGCTTCTGAAAGGTTGGAAATAAACACTGCTGAAAGCCTTGGATACTGGCAATGGCTACCAGTCGCTTTTAAGCAACACTTTAATTCAATACATCGGTGATGCAAATTTTATTTACTCATGGAACACACGTGGATATGCACATATACTTGGGGAGGATGGCTTGATATCGGCAATAGACATATTTATGTTAGTAGCCTTGCAGGAAACATGGCTCACAGAGCCCGTCGACTTCGACGGACGCAGTAAGGTCCAACAAGTAGCCTGCAAGGGACTGAAAGAGATGCCATGGGGGTGGCTGCTGTGGACTGTTACATCTCCATGGGTGGCAACATCTTTAAAGGAATCCACAAACAATGTGCAGGGTGTCAAAATTACGCATTTGAACTGTGCAATAGTGTGTATAAACATTTATGCTCTGCCCCCAAACTTAAGGGCACAGTCAAGAATGCTCAAATAGTAGCATCTACCCTACACAAATACTTGCATCGGTATCCCATATGGATAGTAGGAGATTTTAACGCAAAAATAGGATGCTTACAACCAGTTGAAAATAAAGTTAGGTGTGTTTCTGAACCGGTTTATAACAACACCTCAAATTGTCAAGGTAAACTATGGGCAAAAATTATGGAGGAGTATGGCCTAACAATATTGAACTGTAATTGTCCCAGTGATGCAAACTTGGCCTATACAATATCAGATGGGCATGCATTGTCAACAATTGATTATGTATTCACAAATGATAGTGAAGCTAGGTTAACGGTTGATATGCCCATAGCGCATAGACACGATTGTGTTCCTGGCCCCTATACTAATTAAGTATTCCTCAGAAATCTATGACAACAATGGGCAGATTGCTCTGAATGAAGTACAGAATCGAATTAAATGGCATGATAAAAATTTGAAATTAGTAAATCAACAAGTTATGCAGATTATTCCGAAATACATTAAGCAATGTGGAGATCGTACCAATGCAGAAAATATAGTTTATATTTTTACTGATATGATGACATCTATCAGTAAGAATAACAGCTTTAAACGGTCCTATGTATCACCACTGGAGAGAGCCAATAAAGACCTGGGTAAACGACAACATAGCGATAAGAATATATCAGAAGCTAAGAAACTGCTGCATAAAGCGATCGCTTCGGTAATAAGCTTAGTTACACCAAAAAGCGATCAAGGTACCATCGCCAAACAAATTCGGGCATGTAAGAAGGTGCTCCAAAAATGGTTACACAATTATACGAAATCTAAAGAGGTTGAACGGTGGAACACAATTGCACAACTTGTCATGCAACAGCATAACACTGCTGTATGGGATGTGATGCGCAGGGCAAAAAAGAGAGAACTGAGCTTTAATTGTATCTCTGAAGGCCAGTGGATGGAGCATATTAAGTCCACTTGAGGATCAAGTGTAGATTGTGAACAACCCGTCCTACTTCCAAATGAAATATGGAGTTGTGAAGTAAGCATACTCGATATAGTAATATTAATTGAAAAGCTCATTAAGTCACGGGCCACAGGACCATATGGAGTGTGCAATGCCCTATTAAAACTCTCCCCAGAACTATGGGCACATGCGCTCTATATTTTATTTAAAGAAATAGGAAGTAGTGGTAAGATTCCTGCAACATGGCATATGAGCCACCTGCTTGCTGTGTATAAAAAAAGGCCTTGGGATAATCCAGCTAACTATTGTACTTTAGCAATGTTAGATATCTCTTCAAAGATATTCACCAGGGTATTGTTGAATGAGCTTAACACATGGATTAAAGCCAACAATATCCTACCACCTAATTAGATATGATTTCGACCTAAGGCTAAGACAATGCACAATATCATGATTCCGACATCGGCTGTTGAATACTCCTGGAAGCGGTTTGAGCAGAATGTTTATTGCGCTTTCATTGACTTCAGTGCGGCGTTCAATACTGTTGTTAGAAATAGGTTATGGAAGAAACTTAGTGCGTGGGGTATTCCGCAAGAATTGCTGAAAATGTTGATGCTGCTATTCGCAGACACTATTCTACGAATTCGATTGGATGGCAGGGGAAAACTCAGTTCCTATGGCTACGAGTCGAGGGGTCAAGCAGGGTTGCATTGTGGCAGCAACTCTGTTCAACCTTTACTTGGTTGATATGAATGATCAGTTAAGGTACTTGATGATTAACCCAGTAAAAGTTGGAATTGCCAAGATAAGCTGGCTCGCTTATGCAGATGACTTGTTACTACTGGACCTCACAAGTGGTTAACACATTTTATTAAATGCCTTAACGAAATATGCAAAGCTAAATGGACTAAAAGTGAACAATCAAAAAAGCAAAATGATGGTGTTTAGTGTAACTACAACCTCGAAACAGTATACATGGAAAATAGAAAATAGAAAATTGGAACAAGTTAAAGCATACACATATCTAGGTGTTCTGATAGACAAAAAGTTGAAATGGGATTCTCATTTGAAGGCCACAAAAAGGAAAATGTGTGAAGTCTCTGAACACTATAAGCTCAATTATTGGGAAGAATGTTGGAATCTCCATGCAAGCGATCTTGATGTTTTATGAAGCAAAAATATTGCCATTGTTGCTATATGGTTGTGACATCCAGGGTCACCGATAAATGGATGAGCTTACAAGAATCGAGGCCTGTATACTAAGAAAATTTTTTAGAATGCCAAAAAATGTACTATCGAGTACATCTATTTGAATTTGAACTGAAAGGAGTTGCTATAGAATGTTTGAGAAAAATGGTGATGTGTTATGATACTCTGATGTTGCTGGATGATACAATAATAGTTACATATATCCAAGCCTATATTCAAACAGACAGTTATACCACCTTTGGCACCATTGGGAAAATTGTAAGACTGCATAAGAAATGGTCGGAAGGTTATGAGGTAGTTTCAACCAGTCCAGCTTGTAATAGGTTCAAATTCTGGCAAAAACTTAAACAGGCCGATTCATGGAATAATTGTGCGGCGAAATCGGTGGCCCAAGCGAGAAAAAAAAATCCAGCGCAAGCGTGCAAATCACACGCAAGCGATTCATGGAAGTCTATGCGTGTGTTTTTCCAGGGAGCTGGACCGAAACCGCCCGTGGTGCACACATCACTGTGTGATCCTGAACGCTGTGCATGACACGCACAGTGAAAGTGCACAACGTGTAGCGCACACACCGAAAAGGGGGCGGAACAAGCGGAATGAGGAACAACAGGTGAAAATGAGGGCGGAACTGGGGAAGTACTGCAGGGAAATACATGCAACGCCCACACGCGCGCGACAACACGTATTCATGGAAACGGATAGGGGAAACCTGCGCACACCAAAAGACACGCACAGGTGTAAACACGTCTGCCACACGCAGGCAGGCGGAAGCGGCCCAGCGCAGTATAAAAGTGCACAGAAACAACAAACATGTATATACAGCTACGATGAATGTCCCATTTATCGCAGCAGTGATCATGGGACACCGCAGTAGGAGGAGAATAGCCAGGACCCGCATTTGTTTGCCCAGGACCAACCTTTTTGGGATGCCTGATGACGAGGTCTATGGCAGGTATAGGTTTCCACCTCATATCATCCTAGACACGGTCACTGAGTGGGAGGATGAGCTCACATCACCCACCTTGTGCTCCCAAGCACTGAGCCCCTTGGAAAAGGTGCTCAATGCCCTGCATTTTTTGGCCACTGGGTCATTTCAGCAGACAACCGCCATAGTTGGAGGTGTCTCACAGCCCACGTAGTCACGCTGCCTACACTAGGTGTTGGCAATCATGACTGCGCACGCCTCAGTCCGCAGGCACATATACATGCCCAGAACACCCGCAGAAAGGCAGGCCGTGGTCCAGGACTTTTACAGGGTGGCATGCTTCCCCAAAGTGCTTGGTGCCATAGATTGCACCCATGTGGCACTACGTCCACCTAGGGCCACTGAGAACATCTACTGCAACCGTAAGTACTGGCATTCCACCAACGTACAGGTTGTATGCGATGCCCATGGAATCATCAGCTCTGTCTATGCAACCTATCCTGGGTCTACCCATGACAGTTTCATATACAGAATGGCCGCCCTGAGCCGGGACCTGGAAGCTGGGAAGCATGGCGACACATGGCTCATTAGTGAGTACAAATGTCTGTGCACATGCATGCATGTCACACACAGACAAATAGACAATCCCGACTAATGACAACCATCATCACCTCCCCAGGGGAAAGTGCCTACCCTCTAGGCACCCACATGACTCCGCCAATACGGAACCCCACCACACCACCCCAGGTAAGATACAACACAGCCCATATTGCAACCAGGGGCATAGTGGAGCGCACATTCGGAGTGCTCAAGTCACGCTTCAGCTCCCTTGACCGCTCTGGCGGGCAGCTACTATATGCACCCCCAGTAGTGTGCAGGATTATTGTGGCAGCATGTGTCCTGCACAATGTTGCAACACAACGGGGCGTACCGGTGGACATGGTGGTGCCCCCACATCCACAACCACACGGACAGGCGCTGCTCATGGGAGTGAAAGGGCACGTGGCGAGGCAGAGCCTGGACCCAGCTTGTGGCCACATTTTTCACCTATGCTCCCACCCCTGCAAAGTGCACACAGGCCTGGCACATACCAGGTGACAATCGATGATGACAAAGAGACAGTCAACTGTCACAACCATACCACCCTGAGAATGTTTCCACTGAAGTGCTACATTGTGTGAATCCCTAGCTATTTAAACATATCAATCCGGTGTGACCAAAAGGAACACATGCAAGGTGCATATCACACAACCCCCCTGCAAAACAGGCCGTGAAAATCCCTGGTATGACACCCAAACCCTCCCAACCCCCCCCCCCCCATCACCCTCGTCGGCCACACCATGACATAGCATGCAACAGCAAAAGAGCAAACCAAATGCACAACACATGACAAATTAGTTATGGACTGCCACGTGATAAATGGAAACAGGCCTGAGACAATCACACCTGACATGGAATCAGATGAAATGACTGACCAAAAGCCTCCCACACATACAAAGTCATACTCAAATGCATGCCACCAGCGGTACCATCAACAAAAGACAGAATGCCTGTTGGCATGCACATTGGCCAATCGAAATCGGGAAATCCCAAAACAGTGTGCTGTGCGTGTCCGCTGCAACACACCGCTCAGCACACAGCACAGTGAGCAGAATATTGTGTTGGGGATACACCTTGAGCATCATATAAAAAAGGACAAGACACTAAAATTACCCAGTGACGCATGTACACGATCCGAAAATGGTAAGTGATGATGCGCTGCAGGGACACAGCATGGCAGAGAAGGCAATCTGTATGCACGTGTGGGCATGGATGGGTGGTTGTATGTTTGGTGGTGCATTGTGTAAGTGTGTGCGTCAGTAGAGACATGTACTCAATACATGCATTTGAAATGAAGCGACCCTCTGTGTACTGTACACATCACATGTGAACATTGCCCATGTGGACACCCCAGTGTGTCAAACCACACCAATCCCCTAACACCTGAAAAGTAAAGCAAACACAGGAACATCCATTGACCAGCAGAACACATGTACATAGTACCCCACATTGACAATGTCAGACAGTAACCAATCACTGTAGCCCAAGCGTACTGTCCGACAATGAAAGCACCTCCCTCATTTCATCATCACCTTGACCTTCAGAAGAACCGTCTCTGGGGTCCATCGGCTTCTTCCTTCTAGTCTACCTGACTTCAGGATCCCCCTTCCCCTTGGTTTCCTTGTTCTTCCTTTAGTGTAAATAGGGTAAAGCCCCCTCAGAGGCCACCTTGACCAGTAAAAATACCAAATCGCAGAGAACTCCAAGGAGCCAAACCCCCAAACCAGGGAAAAAGCCTCTAGGCACCAAAAAACCCTGCAAGAGTCTCCAGTAGATGACTTGAAGTTGTAGAATATGGCCAAGTACATGTCCAAGCTGAATGATAGAATAACTTCCAAGGTTGCACAGTTGTACAATGGTTCAACAGGATGGGTAGAAAATTGAGTAGACAATCATTGAGGATGCCACAACTGATGGGTAGAGCTGAAACCCAATCAATCCTTGATAGCGTGAATGGAGAAAGGAAGAGACAGCACAAGTCTCTAAAAGCCAGAGTGAATGCGAGATTGCCGACAGCAAATTAAGAGCCAGAACAGTTGAATAGCTTTGGTAAAAGGCCAAAGTCAACATAAAGGTATGGATGGAATAGATTAAAGATAGGAGGAGCGAGAGAGAGAGAGATGCTGTGGTACAGAAGTGTACCGAGGCAAACCGAGGCAGCGTACAAGTACGTGGAAATAACTGCTCGAGAGACGGGCGGACAGATCTGCAACAAGGACAGTAGCAGAAAGAAAAAACAGGGACTAAAGGCACCAAAGTGTGAAAAACGAGTAAAAGAGCTGTAGTCCAGTAGGAAAACTGCGCCATCACGCAGCATGGAAGTTCAAGAGGGAAGACGGATACAACGTGCCATCCAAACGGAACAGAGAAGTAGTCTAGGTGGACATCTCAGGTGAGGACTGGACCGTGAGTTGTGGTTCATGGGTCACATTCCTAATGCTTCCACCTTTGCCACAATTCCCAGGGGGTGAACCTAACACGTACCAACTTCACATTGTCACCACCCGGCCCCCTCCCGCCATCAGTGTGGCTTTGACAGCTAAAGGGTGCAGGCTACCGTCTACAGCATGAAGTGCATCAAGCACGTATACAGGCAAGAAATTAAAAAACATCACAATCAACTTCAATAAATGCACAGTTCAGAAATGTACTCACCAAAATTGATTGCAGACATGCCGTGGAGAAAACATCCATAATCCCCACTAGGGGTGTAAACACAAGTAGTACAGCAGCAGACGGGCCACAGATTTGACAAAAGTCCAATGCCCTTGTGTAAATTGCTGTCACACCGAACCATCCTTGCAAGCCCATGGAAAGGGGAAGCAGGAGTGGCATATGTGTCTGGACCCCAAGCCACAAACACAAGAGATGAGCGTGTATGGGCCCAGCTGGAACAGACAGTGGATGCTTTCAAAAGCCACAAAGCACCACACCGTCACATGAATTCACAATAGACCAACAAAATATATATTTTTTAAAACAGCCACATACGAACCCGGGTGGGGAGGCAACGAGGGGGGCGGAGTGAGGCACCAAGAAGAGGGGGAGGTACAGGGTGCACCTCAACACCCACATGCGATGATGTTGAGATACAAAAAAAAAACCTCCATGGGCTCAAAGCCTGCATGGCCCGACCTATGTGGAAGATAAGTCGTCGTCCGAGTCATCCTCTGGATGGAAATCAGAAGGTGGATGTGGCACAGTTGCCTGACTATGCCTATGCAGAGTTTGCCCCTCAATGGCAGCATGCCTGTGGGTCTGGTAAACCCAGTCTTGTGTGGCGATGGCAAAGAGGTCAGCATGCAGCTCCTCACGTGATATGCATGCTTCCTCTTGCAAGGTAGCACGTGTAACAAAGTTCTGCCTGCATGGCCTCACATGACATCTGGAGCACCTCCCGGCATGCACGTAGCTCAGCCGAGATGGTGTTCTCAAGCTGCTCCAACCTCTCCTCTGACCGCTACCTCTGGGACATGTTGAGCACACCCAGAGTACATCTGAGGGATTGATGGTCATCCCTCAGGGTCTCCATGTGTGCCTCTGTGTGAGCAGCAAGTGCTTGGCGCAAAGACACCATTTCAGCCTGGCATGCCCTGTCTGAGGCCGCCATGCCCAGCCTAAGTGAGCGGCCCGTGGACTGCGCTGCCTGCTGCTGGAGCTCCACCAGCCTAGCAGGTGGGAACACAGATTGGGCCACACGTTCCATGCCTTGAGCGATCTTATCAATAGCTGCCCCCTGTTGCTGGGAACTGGAATACATGAATTGCTTCCACTCAGTATTCCCTGGTGGCGCAAAGCCACCGCGTTGCCGGACATGACACCTGCGGGGCCCAAGGAGCCGTGGTCCTTGCTGGATTGGCACCGCCAGCGGCTGCAGGACTACATCCCTCCATTGACATGATGCCCCAGGCACATCAGCAACTGCTGTGGAGTGTGACCGTGCGTCCAGAACCAACACTGTCTGGCCCCTCAGTGCAGGTGTCACGGACAGAAGATTGTCCACATCAGGATCACTCACTGGCGACGAATGGACATGACGCGCATCCAACTCACCATTGTGCTCAGAGTGATCATCAGAGCTTGACTGATTGCCGGCCCTGGACACGATGGTCTGGAGCATAAGTGGTTTCTCGTGGTCTACCACCCCACGACCCCCACTTGTGCTGGGTTGCTGATGTAATAACAACCCCGTGTCTGGAATGAAATCACCATCCTCTAGCTCCATTGCGTCATCACCTGTAACGTGTAGAAAAAAAAACATGAGTGCACATGTCAGAAGCACATAACCCACACACACAGACATCACATCGACAGCCAACACATGAAGCAGACATGTCACACAACTCAAAATCCGGCATGCATACAGTGGCATTGATATGCAATGGCATGCCAAAAGCCGAAACGGATGCGTGTAAATTGCAAGGCCTACACATCTACTGAATGTAGTATATTACCTCCATCACACACCACCACTGGCAGGCACATATCACAGGCAGAAATGAGAGATGGCAACAAAGATGGCACGTAGCATAAGCATGTCTGAACAGCCAAATAGCCACAGCTGCAAGTGAAGCAAAACACACGACACACGTCATATGCATGTACACATGCATCACTAAATCGTCATCACCAATATAGCTTCATCCATCTGCAGCTCGGCCCGTACTGGGCGTCATTGGGCCCGGAAGACATAGTTAATGTCCCGAGCAAAACAAAGGCCTACAACGAGGCATGAGGGACCATAACACCCAGTACGGTCCGAGCTGCCGGTCCATGAAGCCTCCAGAACACCCCTCAGGGCCTGATTCAGCACTTTGTGCATTGAATGTGCCAAAAAACATTATTCAGTGTGTCAAATCACCACGCCCAGGCTCCACCAAATTTGCTAAGTGGGCCTGGGCGTACACGTACTGCACGACATTGCACCTTCAGGATTGTGCCAGTTGAACAAATGGGGCGCAATGCTGAAATCTCAGCAGCATTTACGTAAAATAATGACATATTAGTCATTCAACAAAAAAGCTGCAGAGAACACGTGTAAATAAACACTTTCACACACACCTAAGTAAGTAGCTGCAATGTTGCACTACACAACGTTGAAGCTGCTTGCATATGTATATGTGAAAGTGTTCAAATACACCAGTGTTCATATACACCCATATGGTATATATGAACAGCATCCTATACAGCAAAGCAAGCAGCTACAACGCTGCATGCTTTGATGTATGTGAAAGTGTACACATACACACGTGCAGGCAGCTCCACAGTCATTACAACCCGATTGGCAGGCTATAATCAATCTGCGGCCTATACCAGTCAGTATAGCCTGCAGATTGACCAATCAACTTTGCTAAACACCCGCTAGGGTGTTTCAATACAGAGTACATGTGTCACAGGATGCACCTGTGCCCATGCGTTTCCTAACAGTGAAGGGATGACAATCTGAACATACATGCCAGGTCACTTTGACATTGCAGCAGTGAGTAGGCATGTAGAACGGTTTAACATGGCTCAGAAGTGGGTGGGTGCAGTGCAGAATATGTGTACGTTACCAACTATCTACATCAACAAGTACGTTATGATGTCAATCACTAAACATGAAGGCAGTGTAAGGGCAACTTCAGCCATCATCAGCAATGTGCATGCACTGGGTTGCATGGCTACAGGTAACCCCCCCCCCCTTAATGAAAATGCAGGGAGGCATTGCATGGCAATGAAAGGTTGACCAGAGAACTGTATTGGCAGACAGTGTTGGCTAGCGTCAATTGCATCATCTCAGTCAACTGACACCACGGTAAATGAGAATGGGACAGTAAGCAGGACACATGATGTACCCTCAGTAATACACCCATTCATGCAGAAGGTACTACACCAGTTGAACAGAGTCAGGGGGCCTGCAACAAGGGGAGGCCTGTGCCCCACACAGACAATGACACCCTAAATATGTGCGTGATGCAGGACTAAGCCAGAGTGAGCATGGAATGGATGACCAAATGCCATGATATGTATGTAATCCTGAACACGTACTACAATGATCATCCTGCCAAGGACACATAGGGGCATGCATGGAATGCACATGGAGCATGAATGGGCACTCATGTCCCCGGGGAGCATCTGCCATCTGCACAGTCAGAGTGAGACACCCTGCATCAAGGACAAAGGATGTACCCCACAGTATGTGTCTGGCAGTTTCTCAGGGCTAAGTGTGCATGTAAACAGGAGCGTGGAACAGGCCATTGCAGTAGTCCAAAATGTTACCCACCAGTGCCATGGTGAAATTGAGGTGCAGGGGGGCGGAGGGGCAAGGAAGCATGCCCGCGTGGAGTACCCGCATGCAGGCTGAACACACATGCACATCAGTCATGCGATGACATAGTCTGAGTGCCGAGTGGAAAGACAACCCAGGCTACATGCAGACAGGTCAGTGAGCTGGAACATGGACCGGAGGGGTGGCGGGTGACTAGCATGTGAGTAGGGTGCATGTGTGGTGATGAGGACAGTCCCCGTCTGCTTGACATGTCCAGCATGCATCACAACAGGCACGCATTAGTGAAGCATTGCATGACTCGCACATGAGAACCATGTACACATAGCATGTAGTGGCAGTCAAGCACAACACATCACTCAAGCAAACCACACATGGGCTGTACAAACACGCAACAACACTCACCGGACGGGGCATCATAATCGAGCATCTCTCCCACTCCTTCAACCAATTCTGCCAGGATGAACTCTGCATCGATCACCTCGTGCGGAGAGAGTTCTTCCTCCTCAGGTGCTGGCCCAGTGCCAGTCACCCGAGTCATGGCATAATTGGAGGCACGCTTTTGCTTAGCACAGCGTCAGAGGTCATCCCAACTCTTTTTGCAGTCCTGAGCTGTGCCTACCTCATATCCGAATTCACTAACACCATCCGCAACATGCTTCCAGTGTTCCCAACGCGGGGCAGGCGTAGTATGGCAATTTGGGCCCACTAGCATATTGCGTTCATGTTCCGACACGTAGCCCACAAAGAAGTCCACTTCCTGCTTGCGGAAAGGCTTCTTCCTCGATGTGCCGGAGGCCGCAGCCGTGTCTGGGGTCCCGCAGGTGCAACCTTCCTCCACTTGGGCTGTGGTACGGACCCTGACTGGCAAATTCTGCCCTGATCAGTAGGGGATGTGGCACTGGTGGACTGAACCAAGGAGTGGCAGATGGAACTAGGATGGAAGCCCTGACTTGCATCAGTGGCTGCTGGGTGCTCTTGACAGGACCCAGCGCAGCAACAGCCGCTGTGCCAAGGTCTGTGACCGAGACTGTCCTGGCTGGCAGACTCACAGCCGGGGTGGAGTTGGCTGCATCTGCCCATGCAGTTGCCAACACCCAGCAGCTCGGGGCAGCAGATAACACTGCCCCAGGGTCATGTTCTACAGTCAGAGAATCCCTGCGGGCACATTGCTTGTGCCTCCTGGCCAGCTGGAATTCAGCCTGGGAGTCCTCAAGTGCCAACGCATCATGCGCTGGCCGACCCGGAGCCTGGGTGGTGGTCGCCACAGCTGCACCTGCAGCTACCACTACCTTTGGGCCTGTGGCAGTAGATGAAACTGACTGCCGGGTCACAGGGCGCCAGTGTCAGATGCAAGAGCAGCATCTTCCGGAGCCACAGGGTGTGGTGGCATGACTGCACCAACACGTGGCAGAACATCCTGCCGAAGTGGCGCACCCCTGCCTCTTCCCCCCTCTGCAGCCACCCTGGCCACCCTGGACTCCCCCCTACTCCCTGGTCACCCCGTCCATGTCCCTGACCACGCCCACCATGTGGAGGACGCCCAACTGAGGCGCCCCTCAACACTCGTGGCCTCCTAACCATGGCACGGATGGACTAGTGCCAATGGGAGCTGTTCACGACAATTGTCCTGGGCAATTGGGATGAAGGGGGTGGGGTACTAGATGTAAACAGCACCCCTGCAAAGCTATATGTGACCCCGTGAGAAAATGACGGGTCACGCAACGCTCAGGTACCCCAAATCTGCAATAAAACCATGCACGCAACCCCTGGTAGCCCACGTGTGTGGAATTAACCCCCGGCAGTACACAGTGACACCCAGGAACACAAAAAACGCATACGCGTGGGACACACAGGCTACTATAACCTCGAAAACGGGGGACCCGCAGTGGGAAAAATAGCATGCGCAACTCACCGTCTGACTCGTGTGGGAAAAGAAAAACACGCGTAGGCAAGACCCTCGCCAAAAGAGGTACGTCCTCGATCCGCTGTGAAGTGATGTTGCGTGAAACAACAAGAAGTAGCAACACACGCGTCTCCACGAAAAGCATGTACAGCGAACTGCTGGACCGCGCTCACCTTTAACCCGTGCCGAGGGAAAAGCTGGCCACGCGACAACACACGGAAGACCATGCTCCTGCCCAGAAGGCCTCCCACGAGCCATCTGCTGCTGCCTGCCTGCCCGCTGGCCATGTGCCCTGCTATTTGGTGCCTGCACATCAGTCATTTGCAGGGGTTCAGTTGCTGTGACCACCCCTGCTGGAACAGAAGACCCCCAACTGCTGTTCCATCGCTCCACAGCCCAGCCCCAGGACCAAGTTGCCCACCCACATCTGCCTCGGGGGTTTCCATGTCGGCCCAAACACCATCTGAGACCACTGGTAACCCCCAGCCAGAGAGGCAGAAGGCTGTCAGCTTCTCAGCCACAGAAGTGGGCATCCTGGTGGAGCAAGTCCTGGGGCATTATGATGCCCTCTTCAGATGACCGTGCGCCGCCAAGGATAGACGGAAGAGGACCTGGTTGGACATCGTGGTTGCCATCAACGCGGAGGGGGTTGCAACCCGCGACTTCAAACATGTCCAGAAGCGCTGGGAGGACTTCAGATCCAGGACCCTCACGAAGGCCTGGCGCCTCTTGCGTGCAGCGGATGCAGAGGGGGCGGCAGGTCCAACTTTCCATCGACGAGATGAGGGTCCTGGAACGCATCGACCCAGTGCTTCACCACCAGGTCCTGGAGAGGCAGACCAGTCTAGAGTCGAGCAGTGAGTGTCTGGGCTATCCCATTACACACAGTGCATGTTGAGGTGTGGTAGGAGTGTGCAGCTTGGACATATGTCTGACATGGCCCATGTATGGATGTGTGTGTGTGCAGGGACATGCCCATGCTGCATGTGAGTGCAGTCATGTGTGATGCACATCAATGGTCTATGTGTTCCAATGCATGATGCCCAACTGCATGTGGAGATGCACATGTTTGCATTTCTGTGTATGTACAATGCCATGGTTTGGGTGTGACACATGGATGCTGGTTCCACCTTCATGTACGTGTTTGGTGTGCATGTGCGTGTGTGTGTGTGTATGACATGTGTGCGACTGATACGCCATGGATGCATGTGACCCGGACATGTGGGTACTTTATTGGCAATGTGACTTAGTTGCCGATGATTGTACTGTGACAGGTGGTGGAGATGTACAGATGCATGTCTGTTTGGTGGCGTGTGTGCATGTGATCGGCACTCCCCATGTTGTTTGTGACTTCATGCCAACCTTTGGTTGTTCATCCAGTTCCATGTGTATGGATGCTGGTGCCTGTTGCCCGATAACAGTTTATTTGTTCATGTGTGTGGGTTAAAATGATATGAGTGTTGGGGAGTGTGATGCCATCTGTGAAGTTTGACACTGCCACTCATGTGCAACTGTCATGTGTGCATCAGACCATTGTACAGTGCCCTGATGCCTGTGTTCTATCTCTCCCTGTCTGCAGTGTCGACTGATGAAGAGGACGGAGACGGTGCTGTGGAGCACAGCGGCAGGGAAGCCACCACCAGCCGAAGATGCAAGGCCCAGCTCCCCTCCTAGGTACTGATATCTCCCGGGAGTGAGGAGTCTTGTGCCACGTTCATGGCCACAGCTGCCGAGGGAAGGTCCAAGAGGCAGAGGTTGGAGGTGGACTCCTCGGCAGCAGAAGGGACAGCGGAGCCCCCACAGGGGCCTATGGAGGAAGACGGCACAGAGTCATCCAGGTTGGTGGGGGGTTTGGATGATGAGGAGGCCATGACAGCCCCATGCACGGGGCCTGGAAGGGGGATTCCACTGGTGCTAGTGGTGCAGTCCAGGGGCAGGGACAGGAGGCAGCACAGGCCGCCACGGAGGTGCCGGTGTGTAATCCTGTCCCCAATCCTGTCACTGCATCATCCGACACCAGCAGGGATGCCTTCGTCCAGACCCGTTTTCAGGGAGGGGATGCAGGAACAACAACTGGCCTTCCTCTCCCTGCGGACATGGCAATCTGTGACCGGACTGAGCCTGTCCTAGCTGGTTTGGCATTGCGCGCACGTGGTATCCGGGATGACGTGCAGGGTTCTCGCCAGGACAATGCACGTCATTTTGAATACCTGTTCAGGCGCGTCGAACTACTAGGACAGGTTGTCGGCAATGGGTTCCTCTGTGTACTGGATCTTCTTGCGACCCCCTCCTCAACTGAACCCCCTATGCGCCAGTCCTCAGTGCCATCTTCCCGGCCAAGTATCACCTGGGCCCCCTGTCGAGCTGCCTCTGAGCCAGCGGCCAGGCTGGTAGAGGACACATCCCTGCCACAGTCAGGAGTCGGAGGTCCAGTAGGGGCGACAACCCCACCAACTGGACCCCAGCAAATGGAGGACGTGCAGGCATCAACAAGCAGGGCATGTGCATTGCAGCACCAGAGGATTCCATCAGCCTGGATGCCGTTGAGGTGCCAGAGGCAGTTGCATTGGAGGCAGCAGCAGGCTCAGCATTGGAGCCATCATGGCTTGGGGCCCATCAACATCCCGGGGGCAGGCATCGGCCGGCGGGCAGGAGGACCCAGGATTGGGAGAGTCTTCCGTGTGGCAGTGGTTGGGCCAGCAAATAGTTGCAGAGCGGCGGTGGGCAGAGAGAGCACGGCTCACAATGGTCAGGGCGAAGAACTCCATGCACCGGGCTTTGAGGCGGGCTGAGTGCCTCGAAGCAACTCACAGGGAGTTGGCGGATGCCATGGCTGCATCGCTGTGACACCTCGAGACCAGGGAACAGGCCCACCTCCGGAACATCGACATGGAGTTCGATGATGCCCTTGCCATCAAAAAGTGAGCTGTCGGACTAGCCCGTCGCCTTTGTATATAGTTATTTAGGTTTCATTTTATTTTTTTATTATTTGGAGTACACAGACTTTGCTCCACTTTTTGTATATAGTTGTGTTTTACATATGGTTTTTTGTAGGTTTCATTTTGTTTTGGGATCATGGACGCTTCAGACTTTCATTGTAAATAGTTCTGGACATGTACATAATTTCTTTTTTACGTCATCCCATGGAGTAATGGTTTTTTATGCTTTTCAATTTTGGATTCATTTCTATGGACTTTGGCGATGGACCACTTTTCATTTTCCATGTCTTGGTTTTTAATTTTTCCTTGGATTTTACTTTCTTTTTCATATTGCTTTCATTATTTCTTCATTTGCATGTGTGGTTTTCATTTTGTCATTTTGTTTTCTTTTAAATACATTTCATAAATCTTCATTATTGGTGTGGTCTACTCTCATTGGTTTCGTGCATGTCTCTGAGCATTGGCTCAGTCATGTGTTGCCACTGTGTGGCTCGTAGGACATTTATTCATGGGCATGCTGGTTCTTTTCAGACTCTCATGGCATGGAGTGGGTGCAGTGGATGGTTGCATGTTTGAACTGGAGGGTGGGGGGGGTGGAATTTGGGTTGGCATTAGGGCCATGGGTCTGTATTGTTTCGACGTGGTGTTTGGGGGGACATGAGTCGGGGCCTGCTGGCAAATGCCCATCAATGGTGGGGGGGCATGTGTCGGGGCCTCCTGGTAGGTTGCCGTCAATGAGGGCGGGGTGGAGGGACATGTGTCGGGGCCTGCTGGCAGGTGCCCGTCACTGGTGGGGGGACTTGTGTTGGGGCTAAAGTGCATGGTACCACGTGGGCTGCCTGCAGGGCATGGTCAGAGGTTGCAGGGGTCCCCCATGTGGTGTGGGCTGCCTGCAGGGCATGGTCAGGGTGGATGGGCTGCCTGAGGGGCATGCCCAGGGGTGTAGGGTGGTCCCCTGTGGTGTGGGCTTCTTGCAGGGCACGGTCAGGGTGGATGGGCTGCCTGCAGGGCATAGGGAGGGGGAGGGGTGATGGGCTGGCTGCAGGGCATGGTCAGGGGTGTTGGGGGGGCCCTGCGGTGTGGGCTGCCTGCAGGGCATGCCCAGGGGTGTATGGTGGTCCCCCGTGTTGTGGCCTGCCTACAGAGCATGGGTCATGGTGGATGGGCTTCCTGCGGGGCATGACCAGGGGTGCAGGGGGGGGCCTGTGGTGTGGGCTGCCTGTGGGGGAGGGGGAGGGCACACCCGGGAGGGCCCGCACTGCCAATATGTGTGTAAAGCTCAGTCGCGTACCCCGGAATACACGCACCTCGCTCATGCCAGCGAAATCGCGTGTAAAGCTCACTTGCATACCCCGGAATACACGTACCACTCGCACCAGCAAAATCGCGTGTAAAGCTAACTCGCGTACACCGGAATACACGTACCCCGCTCCCGCCAGTGACATCGCGTGTAAAGCTCACTCGCGTACCCCGGAATACACGTACCCCGCTCGCGCCAGCGAAATTGCGTATAATGCTCACTCGCGTACACCGGAATACACGTACCCCACTCGTGCCAGTGAAATCGCACGTAAGGCTCACTCGCCTACCCCGGAATACACATACCCCACTCACACCAGCGACATCGGTGTGGAAAGCTAACTCGCGTACCCCCAGATTCGCACACCAGTGTGGTGAGGAGCCAAATTCACCCCCGGCAGGCAGCCCACACCACAGGCCCCCCACTGCACCCCTGACCATGCCCCGCAGGCAGCCCATCCACCCTGACCATGCCCTGCAGGCAGCCCACATCACAGGGGACCACCCTACACCCCTGGCCATGCCCCGCAGGCAGACCACAACATGGGGGACCACTCTACACCCCTGGCCATGCCCCGCAGACAGCCCACACCACAGGGACCCCCCCTACACCACTGACCATACCCTGCAGCCAGCCCATCACCCCTGACCATGCCCTGCAGGCAGCCCTCAGCACGGAGGCCTACCCTACACCCCTGGGCATGCCCCGCAGGCAGGCCATCACCCCTGACCATGACCCGCAGGTAGTCCCCACCACAGGGGGGACTTTTTCCACCCAATTTGCCTGGCCCAGGCGGAGTACGCGTATTCTAAGGGGTGCGCGAGTTGATTTTCACACATTTTGGCTGCCGCGAGCAGGGTATGCGTATTAAGGGGGTGCGCAAGTACATTTTCAAGCGTTGTGTGCCGCAAGCGGGGTACGCGTAGTTTCACGCGATTACAGTGTAGGGGACCTGTAAACTGGTCCAGGGTTAGCGCAGCCCTTTGCACCGTATTGGGGATTTCTATGGCTTTTCCTTGTGCAGGGGGAATTCATGGGGGCGTAACTGGGGTTGCGGGATGTTCGCTGCACCACGTCTGGAAATGGCTTGGGAAATCCATGAATATGTGGTGCGCCAGAATGCTGTTTGGCGCACACGGCTGGCGCACGCTCCCTCTCTGCCGTGCCCGCGTGCACTACTTCTGCGCTGAATTCTATGAATTACCCCCAAAATATTAGCATATAGCCAAGAGTGTCACTTGATTGAACTAGCAACTAAGAAAAACAGTGGCCGATATTGTCAATATTGGCTGATTCGAACAACTAGGCCTGGATACATCATAAGTGCGTATCTGAATTCTTATATATTTAGAAATTACCTTTTAATGAAATTCAAGGTCTGTGAAACCCTGGAAGTCATAGGTATAAAATTGGGGAGATCATCGACTGCAAGATTGTGCCGGCTATGTGGATGTAATGTGATAGAAACTTTAGAGCATCTGCTTGTCGACTCTGAAAGTTTAACTAAGATACGTTTATCCTTTTTAAAATCTTATGACAATACTGTAGATAGTAGTGAAATTAATGGAATATGGTCTAATTTTATGAAAGGATATGATGAAGTTTGTTTTTTATGGTGAAATACTATTTGAAAATATTGATTTAGAGAGTTTTGTTTTAAATTAGGAAGCTGTTTTAACTTATGAAGTTGTGTCATATGGTCATTGAACCACTTTTACTGTACTGTATTTGCATTGATAGACTTAGTATGAATTAGTGTTTTTAATGGCAAATTCTCATGTGTTTATGTATGTAATTTTATGTTGTATATTCAAAGTCGCTCGGCTATAAGTATATTACTAATAAACGTTAAAAATGATTTGTAATACAATTTGGTATATGTCATTTTGAACAATGGATGTAACTAAAACAACTCACATTAATATCTTAATAAATAATGTATTTTGCCATTTGTCACTCAGTCTCATTCCATAATGGCCGTCACTCACAGATCTTTGGTACGAGATAATGTCAGGCAGGCACATTTAAATTTGGCGCCCATTTGAGAATTCTGTATCCACCAGTATCGGTGTTCTACTCTAATATAAACAGGAGAAATCTTGAACCAGCTTTTTCATTAGGTAAAACGAGAACTTTATTATTACTTTGGACTCAGTGAATCGCTAACTCTATATATCACACATAAGGGAAACCTTAATAGATTTTGAGAAAATTGTAATGAATACACACTGTTTTATTTTTGGTATTCTACTGTACAAGGAGAATGCCAACAATACACTTCACTAGAGCGAGATCAGTTTTCGGACCCATTGTAAAAATGCATTTCTTGTCTAAGAGTTCTTATTAGTTGAAAACACACAGTTAACATATATGCGGTTGATATATGTTTATTGTTATTTTACTAACAGACGCAACAAAGAGATGGAAACCTGCTATCACTAATATAATACCTGATAGTTCAGCTCCTGATGACCCACTAGATGAAAGCGGTGAAACTAGTGAGCTTGCAGTTATTTTTGGTACCATCTGCATTGTAATTTAGAAGCATTAGTATGACATATTGGCTATGCAAGTTTATTTGTATGCTGGAACGATTGTCTGAATTGCAAAAAGGGTATAGTATGCCATGATTTGCATTCTGCAGAAGCTGGTGAAATGGAATGGATTCCCAATTTGGTAAGGAAACATAGAAATCGTGTGTTAGGGATGTGCTCTTGTGAAACACGGTTGCAGAGAGTGCATGTATGTTTCCAAGTGTATAGGGATGTTTTTGGTTTGGAACAGGCCTGGCATGGAATGGAGACTGTCCACCGACATTGGGGGGTGCAGGGATGGGTTGGATAAGCCAATCAGGATTCCTGGGTGTGCTGTACAGGAAGAGAGGGTGCCCAGAGTTTTGTTTGGTGAGAGCACAGAAGATGGCTATGGCTATGTCTTTGAAGAGGCAGAGTGTATGGATGTTGGGGGACTCTTGGAGGCATTGGTTGAAGGTCTATTGTACGCACTGTGGATTGCATGAAAATCTTGGATTCCATGAATTTGAAGTGTCATCAGTGCTCCAGATAGGATTTTGATGGGAGTATTTTACTCCCATTTTTTAGAATTAGAGAGTAAATCCAATTTTAAGAGAGTAAACATGAGATTCCTCCTTCACAAGAGAGTAAAGAGTGCCGGACAACTATCCAATGTGTGCATAAAATTAAAACGTTGTTCAAATACATTGATGACAAAACAGCTGTATTTCAAAGTGGTCCTCAATAATTTACTGCACCTGTGGATAACATTTTCCCCACACAAGAACCTTGTAGATGCATACTACCCAGCGTCATCTTCATAAAGCTTGGGCACAAACTCTGTTAGGAGCTACTACAGATGACAGCTAGTTACATCGGGAGATTTATAAATCAAGTGCCTCGCTCTACCAGCATCACATCTCTGCCTCTCAGGCCTAGTGTTGCTGCCTGGCACTACCTGCTTGACAACCACTCCATATTTTTGCTCCATCTCTCCTTCCGTTTGCTACTGTGTTTCCCCCGTCTTTCACTTTGACGCTCTGCCTCTCACCCTTAAGTGTTGTGATGCCACGTTTTGCAGTCTGTTTCTCTGTCACTCTTCCTCTCCAAACTCAGCATTCTATTGTTGCCATTTGCCTCCTCTATCTCGCTGAATCAGTTGATATAATTCCTCTTTTTCTCTCATCTAATTACTCTGGCTATATCTGTTTTCATGTTCTCACTGTGGTTGCTATTCCTCTTTCTTGCACTGCCTCTTATGTTACTGGCCTGCCCGTCTCTAGTCTTTTTTTTTCTATTTCCATCTCTCCCCACCTGCTTTTGATCTGTGTTTTAGTTTACTGTCTCTAAATTTCTCTTTTGCTCAGCTTCTATCCCTCACCCCCATTGTGTGTTAATCCTATTATTAACTCTGTTTCCCTTCTCACTTTCTTTGTTGCCCTATCATATAGCTCATTGCCCTCTCTCCCTGTTGCTCGAATTCCTGTTTTGGATTGTCTAGTATGTTCTCTGTCCCTTCGCCCCACCACTCCAACCTTTGTTCTCCTGTATTACTTATGTTAAGAGTTGCTCTTCCTCTCCTGTTTTTGTTTGTCTTTTAACATAGCACCAATAAACATACACAAATCTGGAAAAGCCTTTTCGATGGAAAATCTGGTGCATCTTTACCATTGGGGGCTCCTTTGTAGATGTGTGCAACCCTTTTTTTGGCCTTTAGCCTGGGAATTATAGAGTTAGAGGTTTGTCTGACCAGATGCAGCACTTGCTTGAATGCAGATGCTTTACCAACACTGTATGCCATTACATGTATAAGAGCCCATATGAGCTGTGTGTTCTGAGCCATTGCAAGCATAGCAGCCCTGGAGAGTTGTGTTCTGAGCAATCACAGGTATAGCATTGTGTGCTCGAAGCCATTACAAGTAGAGCATCCCCAATGACAGTCAACTCTGGTACAATTGCATTTTACCTGCATCTTAAACACACACCTCTGATGCAGATTTATTAACTCGCCGATCAACAGGATTTGAACTAACAGGTTACACAATAATCTCTGCAGCAGGGTTATTGACCCACTGAGCTGTCTTTCCCAACTGGCTGCTAACACTGAAAATCACATAGGGTTAGGGCACTGGAAGTTCCATGTGAGGCTTGCCTGACATAAATGGCTCGTCAAAAGCTCTAAGCCCATTTGTACTATGCTACAAGAGTTAGGAGATTCATAATGACGCTTTGAAATGTGCTAGATTATTGGCAATGGGACTCTGTAATCGACCATGGGAGAAGCAGAAGTTTTGAAAAGTGCAAGACCGAGTAGAAGGGATTGAAGCATATGACATAAATGCCATCTTCTCACACCGTCTGCCAGTATGCATCACACCAGCTCAGGTGATTGGTAGAAAAAGCTCAGACACTTTTCTTGCTCAGTACTTTAGCTTGCTGCTGAAAATGCCAACACATGTTCGTGCTTTGTCATTACAGCAGCTCTGTTAATAGCTTCCGGTACTGTCCCAAAACATATCAGTCCTGCTAAGTAATGTGGACATGATGCAATCAGCCCAGTTGTGAATATTTAGCATTGTGCCATGACATGCATATAGTTTGAATATATAGCAGTTCTCTTGAGAGGTACTGGTACAATCTGTGCCGCTGAAAATATATACAATATTAAATACAGTAGACCTGTCTGGTGGAACAACCTTAAGGTTAATGCATTGTGGCTAGGCTAACCCCCAGAGTGCACATGGAGGAGAAACTCAATTGGACCAAAAACCCATGAGACATTTTGAAAAAATATACATTTTTCTTTCTTAGACACATAGATAAAATACATATTAAATCTTAATGACCCTTAATGCATATTGGGCCTTATTCACTAAAAGACTATACATACAAATCACTGTAATTTCTCTACAATATGATATCCCATAGTGCAAAAAGGTGTCTAGCGTACTGAGAGAACCGTAAATTCAGAAAAAAAACTATTTTATGGAAACCTATACACACCACTCAATTTAGTCAATAATTTGACAGCCAGATAAGTTTACATTATTAAGTAAATTCAAATTCCTGTAGAAACTTTATACAGGAACTGGACACAGGGTTCAGGTTCCGCAGGGACAGCTGCGAAGGTGGGACTCCAAACCCAGGCGAAAGGGATCGCGTGCGTGAAGGGGCCAGTAACTGTGCAATTATTTCGCTTGAACTAATCGCGCAGATATAGCTAAGACAAACAAACAATCTATAGTGGCAAGGGAATGCTGTAGGTCAACTACATTGACCTAGAGACCGTTCATAATGTTGTAATATCACAGGTCATCCTAGTGATGATCATTTCATAGAAAAAGTAGTTTCGACAGTAGAGGTTCTTCTAACTGGACTCCAGTTGATTCCCGTCTTCATCAGGACAGTGCTATCCCTTGTATACTCACCACGGCATACATTGTGGTTTAAAAATACAACATATCTTTAGAAACCATATAGGGTAAACGGAATCAATCAACCCTGTTATAGAGAACAAAGAAAAAAGGGTGAGGAAAGACAAAAAGTCACATTAGGTTTGGGTCCAATTGAGAATTACTAAATAGTCAAGCCAGCTTCAGTCACGGTAGTGTCCTGAAAAATAAGTGTAGGTGGGGAGAATAATCACTATAATTACCATATTCGCAACTGAAGGGCTGAAGGAAACATTAGGGAATTGCTTCCAATAAAGTGTCTGCCCGGCACTGTGTAGGCCCCCACTTGGTTGGTCTAGAGAGACACAAAACAAGGACATTCATTCAAATGAGGACCACCTCCCCTACTTGCAAGAGAGTAAAGTGACATAGCCAGTTGCATTCGTTTTGCCTATGCCCAGGCTAAAAGTAGCCATAGAAGGAAAATTGTCCAAAATCTCACCAGAGTTGAATGCTCGGGAGAATCCTTTCATGTTTTGTTCACCGCCAATCGTGTTGAATATATACTTCCTCTTAGTGGAGGCTTATTTACTGCTGAGGTAGACGAGCGACGGAAGCCATTATTCCAAAAAGGGTTTTCACACCTAAATGGCAAAAGACAAATTCAAGGCGCTAGTCAATATGTTTCCATTATAGACAAGAGGGCACATCATGCATTGCCTGTGGTCCTCTAAAGCATTACGCAAGAACGGAAATATATTAGCCCGATGAAAAAAGTTCTTAAGTGGGTGTGTTTAAAAGCAACAGGACCAACATCAATTGCGGCCGGTAAACCGCACGTTCACTTCATTTGTGTCCATCTCTAAGGGTATATCCAACATGTCCCCAGTATCTAGTATGAGCTGTGATTAAAGTAGCTCATAACTCGACCTGACATGCTGAAAATATATACAGCACCACTTCTATATGTATCCATTATACCTGCTTGCGTTCGGTGGTCAGAAAGGGAGTTTTAGTTCAGACCACATGCATAGATATTTGTTGCTCTATAAAACAACAAACTATGTCTAGTGCCCTTTCATGCAGCAAACACATGGAATCTTAAGACAAAAAAAATCTTCATATAGAACACCCAAAACGTTTTCCTTCTCACAAAAGTCAAACAACTGCTTGTTGTGAGGCTCTTTTAAAACTTCAAGAGATCAAGAAGTTTAAGCCATTATATGCAATTGAAGTGCTTCTGTGATGAAAAGAAAGCAAAGTATGAAATGCCCATGCTGCTGTAACTGCGCTGCCTCTAGTAAAGCGGATGAAGACGGAGGAAAATGAAGCAGAAATGCAGACCTTGTTTAAGACAATTTTCATTTTACATAATACTACGTGTCCTAAAGCAAAGTGAAAAGCATGTTCATGATTGAAGACGCTTTAATGACACTGTTACCTACAAAATGCAAGCAGTTGAACAAAGTGAACAAAACACAAATCCCTCTTCACATTACTCAGAAAGGATTAAACAGACTAGGCCTCACCCCAGTTGCTTCTTTGGATTGCTAAATTAAAAAGTGGATTTTCAAACTGCTGCTAGCCAAGCTGTCACCAGTGAGCTCCATGATTTATGGGGGTGCTGCCATAAATAGCCTGTCTAAGTGGTATGCAAGGAATCATTTAAAGGGCTATATTGACAAGATTTCTGTCCATAAAAAGGCCCGATACGCACCTGGAGGGCTGAGTGGCATGGTATGGAGTGTGAGAAATGAAGTGGGAGGGTTTCCTCCCGTTTTATAACAATATGGTTCACTTGCAACATCTGGATATTATTGTTCATTGTGGAGGGAATAGTTTGGGTTGCGTTACTGTAATTTCATTGCAGTTTGCAATGAAGTATACATTTGGAAAGTTGATGGAACTGTTTCCAAATTCAAAAATGATTTTTTCTTGGCTTGCTCAGAGACAAATGTGGATGTGTTCACATTTATTTTGTACGCAAATGGAAAAAGCAAGGCGCAATATGAATAAAGTGGTATGTGTTTTTTGTCCAGATATTGGCATGATATTTTCATAATGAAAACATTACATTTGATATTGTCAAAAATGATCGAAGCGATGGAGTGCATCGAACTGATGTGGAAAAACATTCAAAATGCATTGAAGCAGTTTCTGTGAACACAAAGTATTGAGTGAAGTATTCTTTATAAGTTGTGTTCAACAAAATAGACAAAAATAAATTAGAAGCAGTTTCTGCAAAAGTTACATGAAATATTAATGTTCTGTAGAATTTGTTACTTTAGAACATTAAAAAAAATATATCAATAAAATATTTAAAAGTCGAAAAAAGTAAAAAAAAAAGAAGGTTCTTTTAAGAGCCACCATATTTGCGTGAAAAACAATGAAAATGATTTCCACAGACTACCGTGTGGTCCGGGGACTAAGTAGGCTGCAAAGGGGCTTGCAAGTCTTTTTTTCCAGTTTTATCTTTTAACTGTGAAAGGTTGCCCCTAACGGAAACTTTTTGCGTTTTTTTAATTTAGAATTTATTTGGGCTCTTGTGTTTTTTGGGAGAGGCGAGGTAAGGGGGAGGTAGGGAAGGGGCACCAAAAACAGATGGAGGGGCAGCTAGACAGATTAAGATGTTGTGCGGGCCTTAAATTTAAGGTATGTGGCAGTGTTTTTGTGCTCCTTGACTGCAGCCTGGAAAGCACTTTGAAACTGCTTCCCCCCGACAGATCGGTGCGTCGCAGTACAAACATAGCACTGTGACCCTCGAAAGGTAAGGGTCAACAGCGTTCGGAATGGCTCGCAAAGCGGCCACCAGGATTCTTTCCTACAAAGGAGCAGCCTTGTTGTTACAGGAGTGTTTGAGGAAGATGGGGTAGAGGGTGTCAACCTACTTCTTCCTGAGAAAGGAACTGCCTTTCTCAGAGCACCCGGGTGGTTGGATCTGGGGTCGCGCCGAATGGAGGTGGTCCCTTAGGAGTACAGCCCAGGTTTTCCGTGACCGAGTACAACCTTGCACTCCTCACCTTGGCTGCCCAAGCCTTTGGTACATACCCCAAGGTAGTGAAAAACTGCCACACCTAGGACTCATTTCGGGGCCTGGAGACAGGGACTTCCTCTACCTCATCATAGGCCTCATCTCTATCTGTATCTCTGCACCTGTTCCCGTCCAGGCCCTCCAGATGGTGATGGTGGTGGGGTGGGGGTGGCTGGGGAGAAGAAATGGCCACAGCTGATGCCATTTTGCAGGAAGATTACAGCTTTTCCAAGTAGCTTTGCAAGGTGCTCTCTCCTGGATGGCCAGATTGAGAATGACTGAAAGTAATGATTAGGTCCCTTCAAAGGAGCCATCCATGGACCGCACAACTGTCCGCTGACAACCGCGTGAACAATAGGCAGTGAAAAGTTGTACGAAGTTGCCAGATAAACCAAAAATGGGTCTAGGAGCTCAGGAAGGGTAAGGTTTCAACTTCAAACACCCGAGATTGCCTGAAAATGCACTTTTGAACAGTCTGCGGCCACGGACATGCATTCACGTTGCACGGGTGCGTTAACAGGACGGCATCCAGGGGCTTCTGCGGCCATAACAGCCGTCCAAGGACACCCATCAGGCAGGAACCACAGGGCGCATGCGCATGGGTATCCAAGAACAGGCACGCTATCTGCGGACTAATTAAAAGTGTGTCATGTAAACCAGACAAGTCCGGACACCACGACTGTCCAGGGACACCTCCATTGTGTGTCCGTCCCCAAAACAGAAGTGTCCCCAGACAGTGGTAGTGTCCAGACTATTAGTACGTGTTAAATAAAAATGATAGAACAATATACAAAAAATTTTATAGTGTGCAAAATACATTTATTTAGAAAAGGGATGGGGTATCGGAATGGGAAACATAAAAGGGAGAATTAGGAATTTATGTACAATAATGATCAGAGGAGGAAGAGAGTGAGGTTTCATCAAAGCGTCTTTCATTTACATTTTGGGAATTTGATGGGGATGATCGTTGGGAAAAAGGGGGGACAGGTGCAAGAGGGAAAGTGATCATGAACATGTTTAATCACATGTTTTGTTTACATACTTTACACGTTCCTTAAAGTCATTACTGATTTCGTCCAATTTTGCAGACATCATGATTTCATTATGTACAGTTATTGATATTTTATTTATATCGCGCTCGTACACAAGTGTTTCAGAGCGTGACCAGACAAGGGAGGGGAAACAAGGGAGTACAAAAAAAAACGATCTTACTAGGCCCAGTGACATTGAGAACGCGCAAGTGCATGGGAGAGGGGGAAAGTGCACAGGATGGGGGGGAGTGGAAAGTGCGGAGCAAAAGAGAAAACAGGTAAATAAGTAAATAAAGGACAACAGTCAGTGGTAGTGCAACCAGCAAGTGCTAGGTTTAAGGCAGCAGACAGGGTTTGTTTGATGAGTGCAGGAAGAAAAAGGTGGGGGCTGTATGGGTACAGATCCCAGAGCATGGGGTGGCCCGGTGAGAAGGCAACAGGGTCCGGAAGACAGAGGGTAGGCCTGGTGCACGGTGCCGAGAGAGACCAGATCAGTTGGGGATAGGACTTTTCTGACTGTTGGGATTCTGCATAATTAAATTGGGTTGCTCTTTCTTCGTGAAAACTATGTACTATGAGAACTTTTCAATTTTATTTTAGTGAGTTATGTATAAATTACATTATTTATTTAGATCAAAAGATGTATTGTATACCATTAGAGATATTGGGCCTTATTACGAGTCCAGCGGTAATCCTGCCGGTGCTTCTAGCAGGTTGCCGCTGGACTCTTTTACTCGCACCTAGCTTGCCGCTGGTACATTAGAAGTCCCGTCGGTCCAGCAAGCTAGGTGACGGTAAATGTTGTTCCCCCTTCCCGTGGAGTCCCATACGACTCCATGGGAATGGGTTCACGGAAGCACCAGCATTATTACTAATGTTGCCGTTGCTTCCATGATCAGTCTGCCTACTGTGACTGCTGTGCCAGTCATGGTCAGACCTGTCAGCCACAGTGGCCCCGGCAGGTTAACTTGTAATTTGCTGGTCCGGAAACAAGGGTGCCGGTAAGCTTACTAGCACCCTTGTTTCCGGACCGGCAGGGTCGTAATGAGGCCCATAATCATCACTAACTTCTTTAGGGAAATGTTCTTCCAACCACTGAAGTGTGTTTACCATTTCTATAAAAGTGCTTTTTGCTTAGAAGAAATGTGTATATAATGAATGGTAAAAATTCAGAAATGAATACAGTGTACTTACTATTTAGTAAGATGCTCGTTTTCGAAAAAGCGCCTGCTGTATGTGAGTATGCATGCAGAGTTGTACTTAGGTGATAATATGAGGTGTACAGTTATAGTTTGTGCTTGGTGCATTCCATTTTATTGTGTGCTACATGAACAAATAATTTGTACATTTTCAAATGATGATTACGTACAAAAAGGTATATTTGGGTGTAGTAAATGTACATAATGTTTTATGTATATGTGTTTGTTGAAGGGTAGAACATTTTTTGTTCTCCCCTGTACTTCTGGACTTTGTGTATGCTACCCGATGTCCGTGGATATTCGTACTGTCTGCGGACTCTGCAGCTGCTACATTGGGGGCAAGTATAATATAAGCAACTTGTAGCAAATTAAGGGTGCACTGGTAAAAACCTATAGCGTTTTTTCAGTAAATATCAAAAAGGGACGTTATGGTCACAAGTAAAACTGAAAACCCAGAAGAATTTGCCAGTTATGGTAAGCAAAGCAACCATAACTCATGCCACCACCGTGCACTAACACTAACACCCAGGACATCAAAGATGACATCACAAATGTCATTGATGACATTGCATATTAAATGAATTGTAATACAAAGTTCCTACAAGGGGTTGTGTTTACAATGTTGGTAGCAAGATCTTACAGGTCATTAGGAGACATATGATGAAGTACTTTATGTATTAAAGAATGTACTTATCTAAAGAAAATATATTGGACTGTTGTTAATACAGGAACAAAATCATACATACAGATAGGCAATGGCTGCAGCATGCACCATCGAAGTACAATATTTTTAATATGGTACTTTTCGATACCCACTCCATGAACATTAGCAAATGCCACACTTGGATAGAGTTGTGAATGTTGGCAAGTGCCACATTTGGACGGAATCGTGAACATTGGCCTTCGCAGGACAGAGACAGAATTGTGAACAATAGCAAGACCCAATGTGAACATTGACTTGTGTCCCATCTAGATGGGATTGCGAGGGTTAGCAATGCCGCTCTTAGGTGGAGTTGTGGATGTTGGCAAGTGCCACCCTTGGATAGAGTTGTGGGTGTTGGCCTGCGTCACATTTGGACGGTAGTGTGAATGTCGGCCAATGCCACATCTAGACAGAGTAGTGAATACTAGCCACTGCCACATCTAGACTGCATTGGGAATATTACCAATACCATATTTAGATAGAATTGTGAATACTAGCGGGATTCAAATCTGGATAGGTTTGAAGGAGGGCCAGTGCCACATCTGGATATAATGGTGAATATTTGCATGTGTCATATATGGACGGGATTGTGAATGTTAGCCAGTGCAGGATCCAGATGGAAATGCAGAGCTGTTCACACACCGCATCTAAAAAGAACGTAGAAATTCAGCACACATCACCTCTAGATAGCAAGGCCATTAACCAACCCACTAACAATTTCACCCCTCTGCGTACAACTCTCAAACTCTAACCAAACAGACCCACAACCCTAAAGCACAACAAACCGCACAAACTTCACTACACCACAACAACAAAACAAACCACATATAGCTTCGCAAAACAGCACACAATGGATACGGACAAGAAAGCACCCCCCCCCCCAAGTTCAGTGAACGGTGTTAAACTAACTGAAACTGCCAACAGCACATCACTGCTCTCTTGCACTTATCCCGCTCACTCCCACTAACTTCACCCACCCATCCTCTTACCTTTTCAGATCCGCCAGAGCGCCAGGGGACCACTCTGGTGGCGATAGTGCGCGGTACAAATACCCTTTAACATTAACATAGTAAAATAATGAATGCTACCTTATCAAAGTTTTGAGTAACGTTAAACATGGAATAAATAGTTAACAATGCAAGACTTACTACACACTTGTTTTAGTATAAACAATACATATCAAGACTCACAATGCATACACATCAGAGGCACACACAGGGAAACTAAAGTGAGGAAGAAAGAAACAACATCACCAGAAAATGTCATTAACATTAAAGTTAGATTGTGTGTTTGAGGTTTGCTTATTGCCCATGTATATGATATGGCATTCATCTAACTATCGAATATGATATGCACCATCTAATATGATATGCACCATCAGCTCAGACGAAGCACTTAACAAACAACTTTAAGAACATATGACAAGGTTAATGTCTAGATATTTAGTAGCTTTTGAATTTTAATATCGACTGTCAATTAACAAAACCACCAGGGCTAGATATATCCATTAACAAAAACAAATGTACTAGATATGGGATGTCATAAATGACATTTGAGATGTCATCTTTGATGTTCTGGGTGTTAGTGTTAACAGTGCACGGTGGTGGCGCGAGTTGTGGTTATTGATGCGTTCGTACACAAGTATTTCAGAGTGCGGCAAGGCAAGGGAGGGGACAGGGGAGAACAAAACAGCGATCTTACTAGGCCCAGACACATTGAGAACGCGCAAGTGCATGGGGGAGGGGAAAAAGTGCATGGAAGAGGGGAGAAGTGGACAGTGCGAAGCAGGGGAGAAACAAATTAATAATGAATTAATAAATAATAAAGGCAACCAACAGTGGTAGTGCAGCCAGCAAGTTGCAAGTGCAAGGTTTAAGGAAGCAGAGAGGGTAGGTCTGATAAATGCAGGAAGAAAAATGTGGGCCATATGGGTACAAATACAGACCCCAGTGCAAGGGGTGGCCCGGAGGCAGCGTAGGAGGGTGGCAGGGTGAGCAGGTACCTGGGCCCGGAGGACAGAGGGTGGCCAGGTGCACGGTGCCAAGAGAGAACAGATCAGCAGGGCAGAGGGGGAGCAAAGGCAGAAGAAAAGAGGAAGGTCTTGAGGTGCTTCCGGAATCAGGGATGGTTCTC
The DNA here is from genome assembly GCF_040938575.1 of Ambystoma mexicanum. Classification (NCBI taxonomy): domain Eukaryota; kingdom Metazoa; phylum Chordata; class Amphibia; order Caudata; family Ambystomatidae; genus Ambystoma; species Ambystoma mexicanum. The sequence continues at coordinate 518,139,689 of NC_090932.1, forward strand.
CTCAAGTTTTAGAGTGGCAGGGATGCTGTTCCAGAGGGAGGCCCCAGCCGGAGCCAGAGATCTACATCCAGCTCGTTTCTGTGAAAAATGACTGACCCTGAGGTAGAGGAGTGAAGAGCTCGAGAGGGAAGGTATTTGCGGAGGGATAGCGGACGGTATTTTGGTCCCAGGCTCCAGAAAGCATTGCGGACATGCAGAGGGTTTTGAATTTAATCCTTGCATCCACTGGGAGCCAATGGAGAGATTTCAGAGTTGGAGAGATACAATCCCAGGGCTTGAGGCCAAGGACAAGTCTCACAGTCCTGTTCTGGATTAGTTGCAGAGGGCGGAAAGTAGAGGCAGGTAGATTTAGAAAGAGGCTGTTACAATAGTCCAATCTAGAGAAAATGAGAGCTTGGGAGACCATGAGCTTCTGGGGGAAGGAGAGGAAAGGCTGAGTACCTATGAGGAGGTGCTGTAGGAAGTTTGACTTTTTAGAGACATCAGAGATGTGGGCGAAGAAGGAAAGGGTGGAGTCAAAGATGACCCGAGGTTCTTAGCCCGGCAGGTGGGGGTAGGAGGAGGGCCAAGGGAAGCCGGCCAGAGAGTGAGGGGAAAGGATGGTGAAGGTGTGACGATGAGGAGGATCTCAGTCTTGCTGGCATTCAGACAAAGATCATTGGTGGCACACCAATCTTGAATGGCAGTTAGACAATCAGAAATGAGAGAGGGAGAGGAGGTGGCCGAAGGCAGCCTGAAAATGAGTTGAGTGTTGTCAGCGTAGCACTTGAAATTTGAGCAGAAAATGGCAATGCAGTGGGCGAGAGTTGCCAGGTATTGGTTGAAACACCACAGGAAGAGAGGAAGATGGATGATCGGAAGGACCCAAGTTGGACCTGGGAGAGTCGATCAGAGCGGAAAGAGGTCAGCCAGGCCAGAGCCTGATCAGTGATACCCAGGTTTTCACGGAGACGGCTGAGCAGGATGGTATGGTTGACTGTGTCGGAAGCAGAAGAGAGATCAAGGAGGATGAGGACAGAGGGAATGTTAGAGTCAAGGTTGGAGAGCAGATCTTCACGGATGTTCAGGAGAACAGTTTACGTGTTGCTTAGCTTACGATAACTGCCGAATTTCTGGAGGTTTTCTGTTTTACTTGCAACCATAACGTCCCTTTCACAAAGTTTTTTCACTGAATTTCATAGGATTGTATTAGTGCAACTTAACCATAATGTCCCTTTAACAAAGTTTTTTCAGTGAAAAAACTTGGTTGATACTCTCCCGGGGGCCATCCACCAAAGAGCAGGTCAATCGGCTGTGTTCATGCCGGTAGAGGGACTTCCTGAACCCCCCCTTGTTTTGCATATTAAGTAGCTTTGGGTTTCACCCTAAGTTACCAGGGGAATCCAGATGTGGACCCCTTGCTCACTGTTTTTAGAGAGGCAGAGCTCCAACTCGCTGACGAGGCCAGACTAGGCTGAAACACGCGTGTCTGGAGTTGCTGTTGGTACTCTTGCTCAGAGGAGAATTGCCTAGCATTTCGGTGCTGGACTGCCCCATGGGCAGGACAAAGACTGATAACGTAGGGATATTTCTCCTCTGTGAAAGGGACAGTGAGCTAAAGACATGGTTGAGACTCTCCCGGCGCCATCCACCCAAGAACAGGTCAGTGGGCCATGTTCCTGCCGGTAGAGGGACTCCACGAACCCCCCTTGTTTTGAGAGTGTGAGAGAGAGAGAAAGAAAGAGAGAGAGAAAGAGAGAAAGAGAGAGGGAGAGAGAGAGAGATTGGGAATATCCCATAGCGATAGGGAAAGTTAGGCCTTATTCTTTATTAAAAACATTTGGAACATGTCCTCAGAGTGTCTTCGTTCTTCTTCTGACCCTGAACAGAGCCCACCTCCCTCTTGCATCTCCAGCAGCAGGGATCAAGTTCAGTCACCATCTTAGCTACCACAACAGGCGTTACACATAGGCACACATTACGCATTTACATTGGATCCATTGAAACCTTGCATTCCTAATCATTTGCTTTAAAGGAATGGTTCGCCCAAAAATGTTTATTTAAAAAATAGATAGGCAACATTTTTAAAAAAACGATAGGCGTTTTGTTTTTTTTCGAAGTCCCTATGTAAAATTTTGAGCAATTCAAGCTCAAAGACAGCACATGGGGGCATCCATTTTGTGAAATGGATGCCCGTCGCTGTGCTCGCTTTGGCTTTTGCGGCACTAATGAAGGAAAAGCCAGCCAGCTGTAGTAAACAAAAGCTACCACTGGGTGGCTTTTCCTTCATTGGTGCTGTACGCGGAGGACGTGGACCGGAGACTACAGGCAGAAAAGCTGCAGCTGCATCTCGGTAAGTGCTATTTTTTTTAAAATAAAAATAAACACTAGCTGGAGGAGCCCGGAAAACTTAGAAATAAAACCGCAGCTTTAAAAACGTTATATTTATGTTTGCGGTAGCTTTTGAAGCGACCGCAAACATAAATACAACGTTATTGTGTTTGAAAACGCTGCTGTTTTTCTTTCTAAGTTTCTCAGGCTCCTCCGGGTCGGAGGAGCCTGAGAAACTCAGAAAGAAAAACCGCAGCGTTTTCAAACACAACCGCGTTGTGTTTCTGCCTGCCGTGGCTATCACTTTGGGTCTCCGGTGCTCCCCCATGGGAGCACCGGAGACCCAAAGTGAAAGCCATGGCAGGCAGAAACACAACGAGATTGTGTTTACATGCCGCGTTGTTTCTGCCCAAATATGATTTCCCATTTGGGGCTCTCGGGCTCCCCGTGGGGAGCCCTAAAGCCCCAAATGAGAAAGCGGATTTAGGCAGAAACACTACGCGGTTGTTTTCCGCAATGCTAAATGCTGCAGTGTTTCTGCCTAAATCTGCTTTCCCATTTGAGGCTCTAGGGCTCCCCGTGAGGAGCCCTAAAGCCCCAAATGGGAAAGCAGATTTAGGCAGAAACACAACGCGGTTGTGTGTGAAAACGCTGCGGTTTTTCTTTCTAAGTTTCTCAGGCTCGGAGGAGCCTGAGAAACTTAGAAAGAAAAACCGCAGCGTTTTCAAACACAATAACTTTGTATTTATGTTTGCGGTCGCTTCAAAAGCGACCGCAAACATAAATACAACGTTTTTAAAGCTGCGGTTTTATTTCTAAGTTTTCCGGGTTCCTAAATAGCACTTACCGAGATGCAGCTGCAGCTTTTCTGCCTGTAGTTTCCGGTCCGCGTCCTCCAAGTCCCGGCACCAATGAAGGAAAAGCCACCCAGTGCTAGCTTTTGTTTACTACAGCTGGTTGGCTTTTCCTTCATTAGTGCCGCAAAAGCCAGCACAGGCGGGAAGCCATTTCACAAAATGGATGCGCCCATGTGCTTGCTTTTTCAATGTTTGAGCTTGAATGCTCAAAATTTTATATAGGGACTTCAAAAAAAAAAAAAAAAACGCCAATCGTTTTTTTTATGTTGCATATCTATTTTTTAAATAAACATTTTTGGGCGAACCATTCCTTTAAGGAAAGCAGTATTCTCACCCACTCACTGTCAGTGGTACCCCTAAGACTTCCTCCCACTTGCCTTTCTGTTTAACCACTTCATCTCCTCTACCCACCACCTCTGCAGCCTTGAGTTCCGTTATGCATTTGCCTTCTCCTGTCAGGTTCTGTAAGACCACATTAATCTTGTGTTTTTAGGCCATTCTGGAAACCCATCCCAGAGTCCCCTGACCACCGCCATCAGTCTAGCGTATTCCAAAATGTTAGCCTCACCCATGGGTGTAACTCCCGAAACTCCCAAAATGTAAGGGCCCTATTGGCATCATTGTCTTTCTCATTGTTGCTGCTAAATACGCTTATTTGCATATTTTAAAAATCGTTTTAAACCTTTTTAGAATTATTAGTATATGATATGGCATTTGTAACGTGCCTATACACAAGTGTTTCAAGGCGCGACGTGGCAAGGGAGGGGCGAACAGAGGGAAGACCGAGACAACGATCCTACTAGGCCAAGTGTCATTCAGATCGCCCCAAGTGCAGGGGAAGGAGGAAGAGGAAAAGTGCAGAGTGGGAGGGGGGTGGTGACAGTGCAGTACATGTGAAAAAATAGAACAAATAAACAAAAAGAGAAGTAGGGCCAGCTGGTGGCAAGTGCAAGGGTAAGTGCAGACATCAGGTGTCAAATGCTGGTGGGGGACTGTAGGGATAAAGAAAAAACAGTCGGGTGTGTAACTGGCAGGGCAGGGCACCTGGGCCCGAGATCAGAGGGTGGCCAGGTAGCCAGTACAGTTCAGCCAGGAATTCGGCAGGGGAGAGGAGGAGAGAAAGCAGAAGCAAAGAGTAAGGTTTTGAGGTGCTTCCAGAACCAGAGATGGTTCTCCTCAAGTTTCAGGGAGGCTGTTCCAGAGGGAGGCCCCAGCCGAGGAAATATCTACCACCAACTCGCTGCTTGAAGAAGCGATTGACCCGGAGTGAGTTGGAGGCGGATGAGCGAAGAGCTTGAGGAGGAAGATATTTAGGAAGAGAGAGTTGAAGGTATTGAGGCACCAGGCCCCAGAAGGCCTGTGGACAATGCAGAGAGTTTTGAACTTAATCCTCACAGCCACTGGGAGCCAGTGAAGAGATTTCAGTCCTGGAGAGATACGAACCCTGGGCTTGAGGCCAAGGACAAGTCTTCCAGTCCTGTTCTGGATGAGTTGTAAAGGGCGCAGAGTAGAAGCAGGAAGATTTAGAAAGAGGCTGTTGCAGTAGTCCAGCCTAGAGAGACCAGAGCTCTGGAGACAGTGAGCTCCTGGGGGTAGGAGAGGAAAGGAAGAATACCTCTGAGGAGGTGCAGCTGGAAGTGTGACTTCTTAGAGACGTCAGAGATGTGAGGAGAGTGTTTAGATGAAAATGACCCTGAGGTTTTTAGCCACGCAGGTGGGAGCAGGAAGAGGGCCAAGAGCGGCCGGCCAGAGAGTGACAGGAAAGGAGGGAGCGGGTGTGCCAATGAGGAGAATCTCAGTCTTACTAGCATTAAGGCAGCGATCATTGGCGTCACACCACTCCTGGATAGCAGACACATTCAGAGATGAGTTGGAGAAGAGGTGGCCTAAGGTAGCTTGAAAATGAGCTGAGTGTCATCTGCATAGCACTGAAAGTTGGGGCAGAGAGCGGCAATGCAGTGGGCAAGAAGTGCCAGGTATTGGTTGAACAGCCAGAGAGAGAGGATAGACCCCTGGGGGACACCACAGGTAGCGATAGTGATAGAGATCGAGGAAGGACCCAAGTTGGCCCTGGGAGGTTCGATCAGAGAGGAAAGAAGTCAGCCACACCAGGGCCTGACCGGTGATACCAGGTTATCACAGAGACGGTTGAGCAGGATGGCATGGTTGACTGTGTCAAAGGCAGAAGAGAGATCAAGTAAGATGAGGACACAGGGAGTAGGATTTTATTTTTATTTCACTTCTCTTGCACCTTAATTGCTGTTAGATTTGAAGTATTAAGTGTGTTGACAGATTAGCTGCCTAAAAACTGTATAGCTTTGTTTTTGGACTACAGTTGCCTGGTGTTTTGCAGTCCTCAGACTACTCATTTGCATTCCAGTCGCATGAGCGCTGGTGTGGGAGGAACAAGCCGGCCTGTGCCGGTTCGTGCTGCTGCACAGTTTCTTTTGGTAAGACGCTGCCCTACTGTATCCAGACCTCCCCCTTCTCGTCACTTGTGTTATGCATCCATTAGAAGCTTTAGAAGTAGCCCCAGATAATATGCAGACTAGGACGGAGGATAACTCTGCTTTTTTGACTAGAGCTGCATTGCGTTGTGCAGAGATTTGGAGGAGACATGCAAGTATTGTGTTTCTCCCTGTTCAAACCTCTAAGGGCCCCATGAATAAAAGTGATAATACTACGATAGAGGCTCCTCAAATGGCACTATGGAGGTTTCTAAGCGCGGACCCGGGGATCGAACCTGTGTTGCACCACGTCGTCTTGCTTATAAGGTGAGCACGTTGCCACTGAGCTATCCTCCTAAAGTCTGAAGTACCCCAGATTGTGATAACACATGGGTTGAGGTTCCAGCACTGGTCAGCAGAGGCAGGGGCTTTTTTGCTATTTTTGCCTCCTGTGGTCAGCGATGCAATCCAGGGACTTCCGGCATGGGTTTATCTAAATACTCTAAGCATAAAGCTGGAGGAAAATATCAACTGAATACTCCACTACTTAATACAAGATGATTAGTTAAACGTGCCTCCGAAGTGGCTGATTACATTATGGAACACACTATCGATATCTGTGCCTTAACTGAGACATGGCGACATGAGACTGGCGGACCCTCCATCCTGGATACACCTAGTAATTACATCATGCGTTATAAGAACAGACAGTGCCAAACCGGGAGAGGTGCGGCCTTCATTCATAAAACCGACCTGGATATCTGGGAAACATATCACTAGTCCAGGGGGTGCGATACCATCATTGAGGTACGGACAGAAGCCACAGTAACAGTTAATAGCCTGCTAATATACAGGCCGCCCACAAAAATGACAGACTTTATAACTCAAATAGGCAATTTGATACTTCCATTGCGTAAACAATACCCGAGATTCATGCAGATGGGAGATTTCACTCTTTTTTATAACATCTTTTTATTGATTATCAACAAGTCCCAATAAGCAAGTCTAGCATCTGACATTCATCAAGACATGGTCACATTGACGAGATACAATGTGATTAATTATCGGGGCAATAAGGGAGAGGATGAGGAGGCAGGTGAAGTGGCCCCTGAGGCAGGGGAAGAGGTTCCATAGTATGATGACTCCATGTTACAGCCAGGCTACATGCCCTCTGGGCTAGGTATTTATACGTTCTCGGTCCATCTCCCCCAGGCCTTCAAGTATTTCCTCAGGCAGCCCCTGGGGTTGTATATCCGTGATGCGGATCGGTCAATTTCATTAGCCATCGGTTAAGGCACAGTCCATGTGGGGGTCCCCATGTGGAGGCTACGAGTCTTTTCCCCAGTCCAAATGCCAGCAAGAGGAAGGTTTTTTCACTTTTGGTATACTTCACTTCCCCCCAGATGCCTAGTATCCCCATGTTTGGGTCCTGCAGGACATGGGACACAAGGACCTCATTGATCTTGCGGATGCATTGGCTACAGAAGGCTTGTATAATATCACAGTCCCAGAGCATGTGAAAGAAAGTTCATGCGGCTCTGCGGCATCGCTGGCAATCTCTGTCCTCCACCACCCCCCATTTCATCATTGAGGCCCTGGAGTGATATGCTTGGTGCAGTATTTTGAACTGTATTAAGCAGAGCTTGGTGTCTATGCCAATCTCCCATGGAAACATTAGTGCCGCAACCCACTCCTCAGATTCTAGCGGGCCTATCACTCTCTCCCATTTCTCCTGGAGTTTTCCCAGGCCCCAAAGGCAATTATCACCTGGTAAAGTGTTGACGTGACCTTTGCCGGAATCCCATCTTGGAGCACGTTTGCTTCTAGAGGAGAGCACTTGCATATGCCTGTATCGCTCTCCAGTGGGTAGTGCAAACGTTGTGGGAGATATAAAGGGGGGCGTTCTGGGGGACATACAGATATCTTGGGAGAGACAGTATTTTGAAGAGGGACGCTCTGCCCATTAGTGTCAGTGGAAGGGATTGCCAGTGGGCGACATCAATCTCAAATCTATCAACCACTGGTTGCAAATTGAGGCGAGCGAAGTCCTAGGGGTTAGGACTGACAATGATACCTGGGTATATGAATTTCTGAATGGAGACAGAGTAGGGGCAGTGCCGTGGGATTGAATCGACATCGCCTTGAATCGGGAAGAGGACGGTTTTCTGTTTATTTACTTTCAGGCCACAGAAGTGCTCTTATTCGGTAAGGATATTCGTGATTGCCGGGCACAACGTTTTGGGGTTGCTCATGTAGATGAGCAAGTCATCTGCATAGAGCGAGACCCGGTCCTCTCCACCCCAAGGCCACACAAGAGATCTAACTCTTGAAAAGGTAATAAGAATGATGCCCAGGCCTTAGAGTTGGAGAACATGTTAACTAGCCGGGGTTTCTTCCAACATATTGAGGAAGCTACCCACATAAAGAGCAATATACTGGATTGGATTGCAACATACAATATTGCATTAAGTAAACTTATGCTTACGTCATGTCCATGGTCTGATCATTTCTTTATTTACTGCTCCATTCTTTCTCACAACCATATTAAGCCTGTACTTGTGGCCAAAAAATGTATCACCTCTAGAAATTCCAGAAAGGTGAAGCCAGATAACATGCAGCAATGGATTGCTCCTCTAATAAAATGACCTACACACCTGTGAACAACTCTCTATAAAGAGGGCCATTCATTATCTGGCCGTTTAAAAACTAAATGATAGCTCCTAAGAAACAGAGCACGTGGTTCTCCTCTGAGTTGAAGGTTCATAGGACTTGTAAAAGGAAACGTTTTTATATTTGGAAACGCTCAGTATCAGTTGGAGATAAGCTCATACACAGCCTGAATGCCAAAAAGTATAAAATGGCGGTAATACAAGCTAAAAAAGATACTTTCGAATCAAGAATAGAAAAGGCTCAACATGATTCCAAGGAACTATTTACATTTAAGGAATTAGAAAAGCCCCCTGATAATACTTGCAAGCTGCCAGTTAATGATAAAGCATGGTGTACATCAATTCAGGACACCATGTTAAAGAAAATGGAGACAATAAAATGTAACATACAATAGCGATCCAGCTTCTGTTGGTGCCCCTTCACCATTGTGGGGACCCTCACAGGGCTCTGCACTCCTGGGCACCACCCGGCCCAACAAAGCGTCAGCCAGTGGCTGCGAGGCGACCCTTAGTACCAACACGGTCACCACCTGCCTCAGCTCTCTCCCCAAGCTGCCTCCAAGAGGGTCCCCCCACTGATCCCCTACAGTCCAGGGGAATAGAGCCAATGGATCCTTCAGGTGAGCTGACAATGGGCCACCCCCAGAGTGTTGCGGCATCCCGCTCCTGCCACTCGGGACACTGGTTCGTAGGCCGCAACGTCCCAGGCAGGCAAAATGCTGCCCATGTCAACCCCAACATGGCAGCCATGCAGCGCGAGTGAGCCGCCTCTACTCCGCTCTGCTAGCGATCATGCTCCCGCAGCCTAAGGGTTGCAATCTAGCCCTCTCTGTCCCTCTGTGCCTCATTACTGGGAGCAGACATGTTGACTGGGGGGGGGGGGGGGGGAGAAGAATTTACTCAGGATTTTGGCTGTTGGAGCTCAGCAGCCCTGCAAATGCTCCACTCAGCTGTTGGCCACGCCTTCAAGGGAAGTAAACTTTTTAAATACTTTCAGACAGTTTACATAGTTTGTCCATAGAAGTCAATGGGCAAAGTCAGAAAGCAGCTCTGAATTACAGGACAATCACGGTTTAGCATTACCAGAGGTCCCACAGGAGTTGCAGATTCAATAATCTTCAGGCTGGTGATGGAGGACCTCCATCAGAGGACAGTCAGACTCAGATTCATTACCAAAGCCACTTTGGAAGAAGAATGCAGCATAGGAGCCAATATCTAGGAGCAGTGCAAGCCAGTCAGGGTTGTCCAGGAGGGAGGACTCCAGGCACAAGAGCTGGACTCTAAATTGCATGGATGTCTGAAGACCCAGAGCATGTGAACAAGGATGCAATAAGCTGAGGAAGTTTGGAAGCTACGGGTTTAGAGGTTTGTTCTGGTGTCAGGGATTTTGGTTTGGTTGCAGTTTGGTTGGTTTTTGAAGCAAAGTCTCTGGAGATGGCGAGGCAAGGAAAACTGTCCATGAGGTTGGAGTATCCCCACTAGAACAACCATAAAGTGCAGAACATGACAGCAGCAGCAAGGAAGCACACAGATAACCCTTTAAAATGGGTCAGAAGATGCTTTATTGACCCAAAGGACTGCACAATAGGAAATAAGAGGGTCCTTCAAAGACGGAAAGCTGCACCTACAATGGCCCTGTTCAAGGCAAAGCACAACAGAACAAGCGCTTCTGAATAGCAGGAAAAAACAGTTTGGTTTCCAGAAAAGGCAGCAGGTGACAGTTCTTGAGTGCCTTCTAGGATCCCATAAGGATCCCACTGTTAATGCCAGATCTTGGGTGGAAGCCACCGAAGCAGTAATCATCTGGACAGAGAGGGGGCAGAGCTTTACTTCTGGAGAAATTGGAGTCAGCAACAACTTCCAGCAAACATTTCCCAAAAACATCTGCTCTTCAGCTATACGGATGAAGTCCCAGATAGGATCTAGTGAATGCTTCAGGGCCTCCACAGATATACACACACCATTCAGGGAAGGCCAGCCTCCCTGCTACATCAGTAGGCAGAGACATACAGTGAAATGATATTCCATTCACACAAAATGAGCCTTTTGAGCTTTGCCATAAAATCCCAAGAAGAAAGGCTAAAATCGGTAGCCATCGAAAAATGTTGAGTCGAATTGAAACCCAACTTAAATTTATTAATTGAAATCCATTTCCATCTAAATGGATTTCGATTTAATCCATTTCCACCGAAATGCACTTTTATTGAATACATTTCGATGGATTTTGTAATTACTTTTTTAAAATAAATTCCTGAACATTTACCAGTTTAATTGTTATGTTTATTTAAATGTATTCACTTTAATAAATAACTGTATTGTATTTTTGAATTTTTTAACTGTTAAGAATAACTAATAATTGTGAAACTTTTGAAACATTTATAAATCATATATTAAACAATTAACTGTATTACTATTTAAAGTATAGAAACAATGTATATATTTTTTGACCACTAGATGTTGCTATTTCTCTTTTTTTTAGTCTTTTGAATAAATGGTTTTCCATGTATTTCTATGATATCGAAATCACACGTACGACATGATCGCCATTTTGGAAGCTCTTTTTCTTGAGTTGGATGTTCCTCATGGAGTTGGTGTTCCCTTTCGATTTCTCAAATGGTTTTTTAAACGATATATGCGGTTTCTTTCCGGAATGCATTTTTAATGGTTTATTTGGTTTTGGACTCTTCATCGTGGATTCTTGATGGATTACCGATTTATTTTTTGGTTTTACTGGATTTCTTTCAACTTTCCCTGCGTTTTGTTTTTCTGGTTCTTTTTCATTTTTGGATCTGTGGATACCACTGGAATCGGTGAATTCTTATGTTAAGTTTAACATTTATTATTTGTTGCGTATTGACTACGCTTGTGTACGCATGCGCGAGCAGCATCGAGGCTCGCGCATGCGCTATGAAGATTAAAGGCGGTCACCCGGCAGTTCGCGCCGGGGACTGGAGCAGACACAGGTCTCCGGCGTACTCTCTGTGTGTGCCTGATTGCGTGCCTGCACGGATGCGAGCGTGTGGCCCCCGCTAACCCCCACGCCCACAACACTGGCGACGAGGGCGGACACGGAGCTGTTCTCTGCTCCGACGGCGTCAGAGAGACAGAACGCCGCTCCGTGTGCACACGGACCCACACGCACGGCCGGCAGCCATTTTCTTTTCCATTTCTCATACGCAGATTGCAGTGATTGCGGCCCGTGAGGGTGCTCGTGCGCCATCTGCAAGGCTTTGCAACAATTTTTGGAATTTCCAAAGCCCAGCTGCTGCAGGGCTGTGGCACAGAAAAGGAAGACCAAGGAAAGAGGACTGTGAGGAGTCCTTTCAAGGGGACACATCCACCCTGCTAACTTCAACATCTTGCTGCACACAGCTCACTGTGAGTACCGCTCATTGCCATGGGTGAAGAAGAGGAGGAGGGTGCTGTTGCCCCAATACCACACAGAATGCACAGTACTCTAGCCCCCATGCCCGAATTTGATACCACAGGCCCCCCATCCAAGCTGCGACTGAAATGGCTCATGTGGGTCAAAAAACTGGAAATGTTTTTCAGGGCCTCGGGGGAAACAGATGAGGATGCGAAGATAGCAATCATGGTTTATTATGCAGGGACAGAGGTCCAGTGTATGTATGACTCTCTCAACCTCTCAGCAGTCACATATGACGCAGTCAAACAAGCTCTCCGTGACCACTTCCTCCATATGGCAAATATTGACTTTGATAGGTTTGTCATGTGCACCGAAAAACAATTGGATGAGGAATCATTGACCAGTTTTGTGCTCGCCTGACACACCTAGCGAGCTCCTATAGGTGGGTAAATGAGGAAGAAATGGTTCGCAACCAGCTGCTGCAGGGTAGCAGCTCGGGGAAACTGAGGAGACAAGTCCTGAGGGAACCGGGACTGACTCTGCAGCAGATCTTGGACACGGGGAGAGCTTACGAACTGGCAGAGGCAAGAGGGGCGAAGATGGACGCAGCCACACACTCCAGGAAGGAGGAAGAAGCATATGCAGTAGGACGCTCTGCCGCAGGGAGGACGAGATGGGCATCAAGAAGAGGTGACGGCCCCACAACATCAAGTGCTGCTCCGTTGTGCCCCCTACTGCGGGTATGATTTGCCACATGCAGGTGAATGCCCGGCAAAATCGAGAGTCTGTGGTCGGTGTGGCACATCGGGACACTATGCCAGGATGTGCAGGGCGGTGGCACCAGTAGCGGCTTCCAGAGGACCAGAGAGAAGCGGCAGGAGTGACACTAGGAGAGTGAGGGGCATGTCTTCTGTCGATCAAGGTATGCAGGATCTCAACATCGCAGAAGAGGAAGAGGATGAAGAAGAGATTTTCTTCATTTCGAGCATCGCCAAGGGCCCTGGGAAAAGTCGACAACCCACATGCACTGTCAATATTGGTGAGGTCCCCACTCAGGTCCTCATAGACACTGGGGAGTCTGTCTGTCCACTAGCAACTGAACATTACAATGCGCTCCCAGGTCCGCCGGGACTGACAGAATCCACAGCGCGAATTTACGCATTTGGAGGGGATACACCTCTTCCCATCCAAGGAGTGTTTGTAGCACCAGTTTCTCACGGTCAGAGCAGAATAAAAGCAAGGTTTTTTGTCACCAACGTAAGCCCGGACTCCCTCCTGAGCTGTGCTGCATCGGAAGCGCTAGACATTGTGCACTTCACTTTTGCGGTATTTCGCACTGATCTAGATCGTCTGTTACAGCGCTTTGAGATGATCTTCACAGGCATTGGAAAACTAAAGGCCGACCCCATACGGTTACACATCGATGGGTCAGTGAGACCAACAGCGCTTGAACATCGCCGCATGCCTTTCCATCTAAGGGCACAGGTAGAAAAAGAGCTACAGTCACTGGTGGACCGAGACATTATTGAAAGGGTGGAGGGGCCCACCCCCTGGGTCTCTCCAATTGTGGTGGCCCCAAAGCCCAAACAAGCCTGGGGCAGTACGCATCTGCGTAGATATGAGGCTGCCCAATGTAGCAATCAAGAGAGAACGTCACCTCACGCCCACCCTTGATGACATTGTTGGGGAACTCGAGGGGGTGAAGATTTTCTCAAAGCTAGACTTGAGATCAGGTTACCATCAGTTGGAACTTCACCCTGAGTCTAGATACATTACGACCTTTACGACTCACGAGGGGTTATACCAATACAAAAGACTCAGTTTCCGGATCTCGTCCGCAGCGGAGGTCTTCCAGAATGCCATCAGGGGGGCCCTGTGAGGACTCAAGGGGGTCATCAACATGTCGGGTGACATTCTGGTTTTTGCCAGGTTGGAAGCTGAACATCTGAAGCACCTAGAGAACACCCTCGAGAGACTGCGCAGCGTGGGTTTGACCCTACACAAAGAGAAGTGTGAGTTCTTGAAGGACAGGCTGGAGTTTTTTGGATTCGTATTCCACGCTGGGGGCATCTCCCCAGATCCGGAGAAAGTGAAAGATATCAGGGAAGCATCCCCACCAGCGTCCCCAGCGGAAATAAGAAGCTTCCTCGGGATGGTCAACTATTGTGGCCGTTTTATCCGAGACTTAGCCTGTCTATCAGAACCCCTGAGGGTGCTCACCAGGAATGACGTAGCGTGGACATGGACTGAGAAAGAGCAAAGGGCATTCACTGCCATCAAGAATGCCCTCTCAGAGCAAGAAACCATGGCCTATTTCCACCCAGGCCGCGAGTCCGAGATCGTGGTCGACGCCAGCCCGGTGGGTCTGGGAGTGGTCCTCATGCAGGCAGACCATCAGGGGACCATGCGACCCATCGCCTACGCAGGCAAAGCCCTGACCGATACGGAGAGGCGCTACTCCCATATTGAGCGAGAGGCCTTGGCCATTTTATGGGGGTGCAAACATTTCAGAATATACATCTTAGGGAAGCCAGTTGTTGTTGTGACTGATCACAAGCCTCTCATCCCGATTTTGTCAGGAGCCTCGTCCAAACCACCCCCTCGCATAGAAAGATGGATGCTGGCACTCATGGAATATGGGGTCAAGTTGCTGCATCGACCAGGAACACACAACCCGGCAGACTACTTATCCCGCCATCCGGGCACTGGGCGGCCCAGGGACTCACTGGAGGTGGCGGACTGTGTGGAAGCCATTCACCTGGGAATCGAGGCAGCACTGCCTGTCGCCCTTGCACGTCAGGAGATCGTGGACGAATCTAACATTGATGAAGCGTTCCTGAGGATAAAGAGTGCGGTAGACACCGGAGAATGGCGGGAGGTCCTCCTGAACAACTCCCGAAGGAATGTGGAGGCACAAAGATCTGCAAGCGCTCTGGAAGGCGCGCCATGAGCGATCGGTGGCGGATGATGGCATCCTGCTGAGAGGACACCAGATCGTAATCCCAAGGTCACTGGTTGAGAAGGTTCTACAGCTGGCCCACAAAGGGCATCAGGGGATGGCCAAGATGAAGGCTCGTCTCAGACTGAAGGTCTGGTTTCCCGATTTGGAAGGCAGAGTTGAGAAATTCGCGAGAGCCTGCATCCCCTGCCAGGCCGCAAGCCCTGTAGAAAAGGGGCCGCCCATTCAGACCATGGAACGGAGCGACCGTCCATGGGGGACAGTGCATGCGGATTTTGGGTCCACGGGCCGTGGCCAATACTTTCTGGCGGTGACCGACCAGTGGTTACGATACCCAGAGGTGGAGCTGGTCGAATCCACATCCAGCGACCACACCACTCTGGCAATGGACAAAATATTCGCCACCCATGGTTTTCCCTTGGAGATATGCTCAGACAAGGATCACCATTCCTAGATCAACGGTTTGCTCAATATTGTGAAGAAAGGGGAATAAAACATCGAAATGTCACCCCACTGTGGCCGAGAGCGAATGGCGAAGTCGAGCGCTTCATGCGAACGCTCAACAAAGTGTTCCGTATATCGGTGAATGGGGGAGAGGACCTCTGGCGCAACCTGGTCGACTTCCTCAGAGACCCCACATCAGTCAACTGGGGTTGCCCCTGCAGAAACCCTTTTCAAACGGATACCAAGAGGACTGATACCGGAAGCTGAAGGGAGACAGCCGGGAGAGATTGACAACAGCCACATGCGAACAGAGAGGGCCGTTCAGAATGAGAGAGAGACGGTACGGCGAGGACTACCAGAGAAAGAGATCGCCATAGGTGACACCGTGCTGGTGCGCATCAGGAGGCCAGAAGGGCAGTTGTCACTGCCATACAAGACACAACCATTGGGGGTGACACACGTCAAAGGATCGATGGTCACTGCCGCCAATGCACGAGGGACAGTCACCAGAAATGTCTCGTTCTTTAAGCGCATAGGAACAGCGAACCATGAGGACACCGTCAAAGAAAGCCCCGATCAGAACGCCGGTGTGCCGCTGGAAAGCGATGGACCGCAAGAGACTCCTGGGACACCGGAGGCCCCCGACGTTGGGGCACGCAGTTACCCGAGCCAGGCGCAAGCCGCCGCAGAGGTTCCAAGACTTTATTATGGACCCTGCCTCGTAACGAGTAGCACACAGAGTGAGAATTTGAGCAGGACCCTGTTGGTTCCAATGTTTGTTAATGTTTATAATGTTTATGCGTTTTGGGGAAAAGGGAGGGATGTTGCGTATTGACTACGCTTGTGTACGCATGCGCCAGCAGCATCGAGGCTCGCGCATGCGCTATGAAGATTAAAGGCGGTCACCCGGCAGTTCGCGCCGGGGTCCGGAGCAGACACACGTCTCCGGCGTACTCTGTGTGTGCATGATTGCGTGCCTGCACGGATGAGAGCGTGTGGCCCCCGCTAACCCCCACGCCCACAACAGTATTGACTGCTACGCTTTTTTAGGAATGTTATTTTGTCCACCTTTTCAAAATTTAGGATGCATTGCTTTAGTCTTTCCTCTATATCTCTGTATTTTTTCCGTTGATGAGGTGTATTTTCTTTGGAAATTGTCTGTGCTATTAGCATTTCTTGATTCCATTGTTCTATTTTGAGCCATTTTAAAAAGTTCCACAGGGTTGGATTTTGTGTTTTAAATGATTGATTGAGGCCATTGTGCCACCCTTCCATTTTGTTATTGGTTCTGGCATGTCCCTCTACTACTGAATTGAAGCAGTTCCACACATTTATATTGTATCTTGGTCTTCTTCTTGTACCCTTTCGTGTCAATTGTCCCATCCAAGTGCTATCAAAGTAATCTAAAAGTGATTTGGGTAGTGTTCATTTTCTTTGAAAAACTCTGATTCTATTAACTGTTCATAATAATTTTCAACATGATCAATATGTACAAAAGCAAGTGGAAATAATAATTTTACATTATGTTGAAATTCCAAATCACTAATGTATGTTGATTGCATTCCTATGTGTTGTAATTTCCTCCATACTGCCTGTGTCAAATCAAAAAAACATCCTTGAATTTTACATGATTGAAAAGTCTCTGAAAATGCTTTCATTTTCTGTAATTCATAATCAAGTACAGTGATTTGTGGTAAATTAGGAGTAATGTTGTCTCGAATGAATCGAAAGAACAAGTTACTCTCTTACCTGGTAACGTTCCTTCGATGGGATGGTCCGACGACGTATTCCATATCTATGACAGTAATCACCACAGCTGTGCTGCTTCGGAAAATCTTCGGCGTCTGCGTCAATGACGTCGATACGCCGCCCTCGAGGACCACCTCCGACAGCCGACGTCACTGGATGTTATAAGTAGGACGCACAACGCCCGTAGCCTCAGTTGTAGTTTTTTCCCCCAGAACGTGTGCCACCAGTCTTCTGCCAGTCTGACACACAAAGCCTTGCAGAAACGTAAGCTGCAATCGCATAAGAAATTCTATAGCGGGGAAGGCAGGGAGGGAGCAATATGGAATACGTCGTCGGACCATCCCATCGAAAGAACGTTACCAGGTAAGAGTAACTTCTTCTTCGAGGGGATTGGATCCTCCGACGTATTCCATATCTATGACAGACTCCCAAAGCAGTACCAATGCAAGGAGGTGGGAAAAGAATTTAGAAAACAGAAATTTAGCATGCCCAATCAAATTGCGGAGTAAAGGACCACCTTGCCAAGTGACATACAAAGGTATGTACCGAAGCCCATGTGGCTGCATCACAGATGTTACGAATAGGAACACCCCTCTGCAGGGCAGTAGAGGCAGCCATACCCCTGGTAGAATGGGCCCGTAAGCCTACCGGTGGGTCCTTACCCGCCAAACGGTAACACTCAAAGATAGCCAAAATAATCCAGCGAGACAAAGTCTGTTTCGTCACAGCTTGTCCCAAACGCTTTCCAGCTTAACCAATGAAGAGTTGATAGTCCACTCTGACCCGGGACATGCGCGAAATATAAAAGCTCAATGCTCTCCTAGGATCAAGCGTATGGAGCCTCTCCTCTTCCTTACCAGGATGTGGAGGAGGATAAAACGCCGGAAGAACAACCTTCTGGCCTAAATGAAAGTACAACACCACCTTCGGAAGAAAAGAAGGACGAACTCTAAGGACAACCCTGTCCTTATGAAACACATTGAAGGGTGGCTTAACTGTAACTCACTCACTCTGCGAGCGGAAGTGACCACAACTAAAAATACAGTTTTAAGAGTTAACGGTCTCAAAGGGCATGAATGCAAAGGCTCAAACGGAGCACCCATCAGAAACTTGAGAACAAGGTTCAAATCCCAACCAGGCACCTGGAAAGGTGACGAAGGGAACACATTAGTGAGTCCTTTCAGAAACTGAGAAATTAACCCTTTAAGTGCCATGGGTATTTCTCCCCAGTGCCAGGGCCTTTTTTGGTGATTTCGGTGTGTGGCCATTCAATGGCTTGTAACTTTTTTGTTACATGAGATATCTCGGCCAAATTTGGATCCTTTTTTCCCCACATGTAGGCGGTCGTAACGCCACCCAGGAATCCTAGGTTGCTGTAGGGGGGGTGGGGGGGTGAGAGAAAATAAGCAAAAAGGGCAAAAATGTTGGGTTTTTTCAAAAAATGGCAATAAAATGATGTACAAAGAAGCCTGTGGTTTTTTTCCTTGTAAGAGCTAGGAACAAATGGTTTGCTGTGCTGAATTCCCCAATTTCCTGGCTTTCAAGAACAGGTTGAGTGGAAACGGAAAAAAATGATTTTGATGTGGTTATCAACCGTTTTGTGAGAGGTAGGCGATTTTGGCCATTTTTGCCAATTGGACATGCATGGACGGAATGGGAGAAAAGGGTAGGAAAGCCGATTTGGAGGACTAGAAGGCATATATTTCTGAAAAGTAGACAAAATTTCAAGTTTGGGAAAGGGTGATTTGCGTAGGTCAGGCAACAACTAGATAGGGGAATCTGCCATAGATTGGGGGAAAAGTATGTGTTGGACATGGTTGGCTTGGTACGGCAATGGCTTCTATGAATTTTGAGAAAAGCAATGCTCCGCTACATTCCCCCGACTCTTGCAGTTAGGAGAGCACACATTTTTTTTTGTGTTTTACAAAACAAGCAATACCACAAGCCAAACACTGAGCCATGGTACACAGGAGTTTTACGCTCACGGCCTGAACAGACGCACTTATCATGTGTAAATCGGGAAAACCAATGTGGTGAGGAATGGCAAGCATACATTTTTGAAAGAGCACAGACAGACCTTTTCAAGGGTTGGTGACTTGTGCAGGTTACAAAAGATTATGGTGCCTAAAGCAGCGACTAAATGTAGGTCACATTTGGGAAATGAAAGGGTTGTGTGACAAAGGGCACCAGCAAATGGGTCAAAACGTTATGAAAACCACACAAACACCACATGGCCTCCCGTCCCGCGTTCCCACAGGTGTCCCGATGAAAACAGTACCTCACATGTGAGGGTGAATCTACCTGGCCGCCAAGGGGAAAGCCTAAACCACAAGTAACCCCAAGTCTGTTTTCAGACTGGAATTACAGACGCTCTGCTGACCGGCACAGCATACAGATATGGGCCTCGGGTGTCCAAGCCACCAAGGAAAACAGGGAACCCCATGCATTTCCGAAAAGAGGACACCCGTGGGAATCCGCAGAGGTATGATTTGGGCAAATCGCCCCAGAATGTATTACCCAGACACCCCGCAAAGTCCGAAATGTAGGGAAAAAACCGCATTTCCCGCACATTTTGCTCGTCTCACCCATCGAAACACGCCCCCAACAACACATGGCCTACCGTCCCGCGTTCCCACAGGTGTCCCGATGAAAACGGTACCTCACATGTGTGGGTGCACCTACCGGAGGCACAAAAGGAAAAGGGTAACCCCAAGCCTTTTGCCACAGTCCATTTTGTTCATGTGGGCAACCTACAGATTTGGGCCTAGGGTGTCCAAGCCACCAAGGAAAACAGGGAACCCCATGCATTTCCCAAAAGAGGACACCCGTGGGAATCCACAGAGGTCTGCCTTGCGCAAATTGCCCCAGTTTTTATTTGCCACAATCCCTGACAAAGTGTGATATTTGGTGGGGGGAAAACACAATGTTCAGTTTGTCAGGGGTTCTGGGTAATAAATTCTGGGCCGCTTCGCGCAAATCAGACCTCTGTGCATTCGTACGGGTGTACTCTTTTGGGAAATGCATGGGGTTCCCGGTTTTCCTTGCTGGCTTCAACACCCTAGGCCCAAATCTGTAGGTTGCCCACATGAACAAATTGTGCTGTGGCAAAAGGCTTGGGGTTACCAGCAGGTTACCCTTTTCCTTTTGCGCCCCCGGTAGGTGCACCCACACATGTGAGGTACCTTTTTTGTCGTGACACCTGTGGGAACGCGGGAAGGTATATCATCTGTTGTTGGCGACGTGTTTCGGTGAGTGGACACAAGGAAATGTCTCTGAAATTGGCTGGAAATGCAGACAATTCTCAGACATTTCGCTCTGGCCACCCACCGAAACACACCACCAACAACACGTGGCCTACCTTCCCGCGTCCTCACACGTGTCCCAATAAAAACGGTACCTCACATGTGTGGGTGCACCTACCGGGGGCGCAAAAGGAAAAAGGTAACCCACTGGTAACCCCAAGCCGTTCGCCACTGCCCATTTTGTTCATGTGGGCAACCTACAGATTTGGGCCTAGGGTGTCAAAGCCAGCAAGGAAAACAGGGAACCCCACGCATTTTCCAAAAGAGGACACCTGTGGGAATCCACACATGGCCAAATTGGAGGGGCGGCCTACTCATGTAGCCCTCCCCAGGGGGAGATAATGGGAGGGGGCTGTCCTGCACTCCTCCCTGGGCTCAGGCGTCCGTTCCTAGGAGCAGATAGAAATCTGGTCCCAGGGAGGGCTGCATGACATGGCACCCACTCCATTGTGGCTGGGGGGTGGCGGGGGGGGGGGTCAATGCCCCATCTCATTAGAAACTTCCCAGACCCTTTGGGGAGCCCCACAGCCCCGCCCTAAAAAGCGTTCCACCATTTTCCATTTTTTTCTTTGTTTACGAAACTTGCCTTGGTGCAGGGGGGCACACTGGTGTGCCAATCTGGCCCCGGAGTGCCCAAACCTTACTGCCCCACCCACTGGGGGGCCTGTCCCACCATTTTTGGGGGCCCTCTCCACCCTCACCCCACACCAATAGGCCCACACTAATGTGCCCATCTGCGCC
Organism: Ambystoma mexicanum; assembly: GCF_040938575.1. NCBI lineage: Eukaryota > Metazoa > Chordata > Amphibia > Caudata > Ambystomatidae > Ambystoma > Ambystoma mexicanum. The sequence continues at coordinate 518,160,534 of NC_090932.1, forward strand.
AAGCGAAGTTGGGTAAACAAAGAAACTAATACAAAATCTTAGGCTGCTTTTTAGGGGGGCTGAGGGCCACCCGAAATTGGCAGCGAATGTTTTACTGCAACGGGGGGTGGCACACCCCCCCACCCCAAATGGAGGGCCTCACCTCATGCAACCCTCCCTGGGGCAGATATCTGCTCCTAGGAAGGGGCATCTGACCCCAGGGAGGGATGCATGAGGTGGGGTCCTCCATTTGGGGTGGGGAGAGGGCCACCCCCGTTACAGTAGAACATTCGCCGGCAATATAGGCTGCCCCTCAGCCCCCCCTAAAAAGCAGCCTACGATTTTTTATTATTTTCTTTGATTACTCAACTTCGCTTGGCGCAAATGGCCACATTAGTGTGCCAATCTGCCCCCAGGGTGCCCAAACCCTACTGCCCCATCTATTCGGGGGCCTGTCCCACCATTTGTGGTGGCCCTCTCCTCATCCGCCTCTATCTCCGGCTTGAAATACAGCCGGAGATCGAGGCAGAGCAAGAAGGTCTCTTACCTTCTCTCTTCACCGCAACAGCTGAAAATGGCTGCTGCAGTGATTTTACTTTCAGTTTCACGTTGACGTGCTTTACGCACGCCGACGTGAAACTGAAGGTAATCCAGCCCCCTGCCTTGCAGGGATCGAGCAAAACAGAGTGCCTAAACCGACGAGCCGGCTCGTCGGTGGCAACCTGGAGCGCTTTCCACTGACGAGCCGGCTCGTCAGTGGCACTTCAAGGGTTAAAGGAATTTTAAAATAGGAACACTCTTCAGACAAGCGCTTAAATATGGACAGCGCCGCCAGGTAACCTTTAATGGTAACCACTTGAAGGCCCCTGTGGGCCAAAGAAAGCAAAAAAGACAGAACCACGGGAATGTCACATGCAAAAGGATCCACATTCTTAACCCTGCACCAGTCGCAGAACTTATGCCAACGGCAACGGTACAGGGACTTAGTTACAAGCCGTCTGGCCGAGAGCAACATCTCCATCACGTCTTCAGGGAGATCCCAATCCTTATACCTCAACCTTTCAGAAACCAAGCGTGAAGGTTGAGGGATCTGACCTCTGGATGGAGAACCTGACCCCCCCCTCCCATGAGAGCAGATCGTCTCGGTAGGGAAGACGACGTGGAGGGCAGATGGACAAGTCGAGAAGGTCCGGGTCCAACGTCCTCCGGGCCCACGCCGGAGCAATGAGGATCATCCGGGAACCGAACCTCCGTAACCTCCGCAGTACTTGCGGGATGACGGGGACTGGAGGAAATGCATACAGCAGTGGGAATGACCACTCCACCACGAACGCGTCTACTAAGGCTCCGTTTGGAGGAAATTCCCACGAGCAGAACCTCTTGCTCTTCCGGTTGACACTGGAAGTGAAGAGATCCACTTGAGGAGTCCCCCAAAGGGCGAAGATCTCCAGGAGAATCTCCTAAGCCAACTCCCACTCGTGAGAGCTCGCGCTCTGCCTGCTCAGAGCGTCCGCCATCTCGTTTTCGTCTCCCGCCAGATGAACTGCTGAGATCGAAACTTCCTGCTGGATTGCCCAGAACCAGAGCTGCATTGCCACCATGCACAGAGGAAGTGACCCTGCCCCCCCTTTTTTGTTGAGGTAGTGCATGGCCACTGTGTTGTCCGTCAGGATCAGGACATTCTTTCCTCGCACAGTCGGCAGAAAAGCTTTCAGGGCTAGCCCCCTCAGCTCCAACAGATTGATATAGAGTCTGGACTCCGACGGAGACCAACGACCGCTGACTGTCAACTCGTTGGCATGAGCTCCCCATCCCGTGAGGGATGCGTCCATCACGATAGTCACCTCCGGCCAGGGCAGCCAAAATGGAGCCCCCCTCATCAGATTGCCTTCGTCAGCCCACCACAGAAGGTCCTGGGCGACCGAGGATGGCACCTGAACAGGGTCCGACATCCTGCCAGAGGACTGAGACCACTGGAGCTTGAGTGCCCATTGCAAAGATCTCATCCGCAACCTGGCCTCTGGCACCAGAAGAATGCAGGATGCCATGAGGCCGAGCAATCTCAAGAACTCGAACGCTGGGAGACTCAGGTCAAGTTGAAACTTGTGCACCATCTGCTGAATGTGATGAGCCCTCACCTGGGGAGGAAAATGCTCCGATGTACTGGAGCCGCTGAGTTGGTGTCAAATGGGACTTCAAGTTGAGGGAGAAGCCCAGCTTGTGGAGGGAGTGGCAGGTGACTGACAGATGATCCAGGACTTGCTCAGGAGAGCGTGCCCTGATCAACCAATCGTCCAGGTAGGGGTAGACCTGAATCCCCCGCTTTCCTGAGGTGCGCTGCCACCACTACCATGAGCTTGGTGAAGACCCTCGGGCAAAGGACAATCCGAACGGCAGGACCCGAAACTGAAAGTGCGAGTCGCCAACCACAAACCTCAGGTACTTATTGTGCTTTGGATGTATCGCCACATGAAAATAAGCGTCCTTGAGGTTGAGAGACACCAACCAGTCCTGAAATTGAAGGGCCTGGAGGACTTGAGAGAGAGTAACCATCTTGAACTTGTCCTTCCTGAGGAGTTTGTTCAAACCGTGCAAGTCCATGATGGGTCTCAATCCCCCGTCTTTCTTGGAATTCAAAAAATAAGGGGAATACCATCCCTTGTTCCTCTCCGCTACAGGCACCAGTTCTATGGCGCCTTTCTCCAGCAGGGATTGAATTTCCTGCGCAAGGAGCGGATCCGGACTCTTCAAAGAGATTTCCCGGTGGATTGTCTTGAAGCCTCTGCCGGAAAGGAAGGCAGTAGCCGTGGGTTATGATCTCCAGAACATAATCTGAAGTAATGGCACGCCACTCTGCAAGATGCTGCACCAGCTTTCCCCCAACCGGCGAACCATGGGACATGGCCTCATGACTGAGCTGAAGCGGCTGCGGCGTTGCCTGAGGGCAAAGAGGCAACTGCCCGAGCGGCTTTGGCACCTCGAGTTCCTTGCTTTCCACCACTGGCACTCCTACAGTGGGCCCTTTGACTGGCAGCTCCTCTCGCTTTACCAAAGGAGGAGTAATAACAAAAGGAACCTCCCCTCCATTGCTGTCCCCTAGGACGAAAAGGCAGAGGTTGTCGAACTGCAGCGCCCAACGACTTCGCTGCAGCTTTTGAGGTCTGCAACCTCTCAAGGCTCTCAGCCTTGCTGCCAAAAAGATGTTCCCCGTCAAAGGGCATGGGAGCCGGCCCTGCACATCAGGGGCAAACCCAGACTTCCGCAACCACGCAAACCTGCTATCACGGTGCTCGCCGCCATGGACCGGCTGACGCAATCTGCCATGTCCAAACCCAACTGAACGGCCTCACACATGGCATCCTTGCCATCCTGAACCATGGCAACGAAACCATCTCGTTCGTCCCCTTCGGGAATATGTTCAGCTTCCAAGGAAACACAGTTCCACAGAGTGTACGTGAAACGTGACAAGGCACATATGGAGTTGGCCGCCTGAAGCGCCATACCCCCTGCAGAAAACACTTTCTTCGCCCAGCTTGTCGTCCCTATCAGGAAGGATGGTAGGATACGACACCTGCTTTGCCGGGGCCGTAGCCGCCTGCACCACCAAACTCTCCGGAATAGGGTGCTTGGACAAGTAGCAGGGGTCGCTACTGGCTGGGCGGTATTTTCACAGCAAAGACTTGCCCACTGCCGGGAGACTCTCCGGAGCAGTCCAAGCTGCCGCCACCCTCCTCTGTAGAGCCATATTAAACGGCAGTACCGGGTCAGTTGGTGGACCAAGGTCGAGGATATCCGTAAGGTCATCCTGAAGAAACTCCCCCGGGGGAGCAGACCATCCCAAGTACTCGGTGACCCTTGACATAAGGCGCCGGTACGAGGAGTCGGCATGAGTTCCAGGCTCAGGCCTACAAAACTCCACCTCCGGAGAGGTGTCCGGCCCACCAGCATCGTGCAGGGACTGCCTAAGGTCCTCAAATTGTCTATGGCCCGAGAGAATCTCGTCTGGCACCGTATCAGGAACCATGCCATCATCAGAGCCCTCATCCACCTCTGAAATAAACTCAAAATGGCGGTAAGAAGGCACAGAACGTGAACCAAAGCCATGCTTGACCTTGGCCAGAGCCTTTCTAGGGGGTTCCACCGAGCCACCGGTTACCCCCGTCGACACAGCCTCGAAAGGTGTCGAGTCAATCGGCGTCGACGCCGAACGCGGCGTCGACAGCGCCGATAGTCCTCGAGGCCGGGGCCCCGAGGCGTGTCCCTCGACGGCCGGGACGCCGATGGCGTCGATGACTTCTTCGAAGGCGGGGCCTCGAAAGAGTCCGTCGACAACCTCAGCGCCACCGGTTCACACGGTCTCGAGCGCGTCGAGGACCGGGACCTAGACCGGGCATGATTCCCCTTGTCTGAGTGGGACCTCTCCCGCGAATCGTGACAACCACCCGTGCCCAAAGGCGTGCGAGCGGTGTCTCTGGACTGATCACGACGAGCCCACTCAGAGGCGCGGACGGACCAGTGCCCTGCGATTCGAGAATCGCCAACATTTTCTTCCCGAAGGAAGCCCACTCCTCCGGCGTCGCATGCTTGGCGGGGTAAGCGACCCACCGACGGGCGGAGTCCTCGGATGAGGACGGGGAAGGCGACCGATGACGGTGCTTCCGGGAGTGCCTCGAAGAGGCAGAGGAGTGGCGAGACAGACTCCAGGACCGAGACCCACTGGACTTCCGACGACGACGCGGAGAGTCGCCCCTCGAGTCGTCCGTCGAAAGCCCCGCAGACCTCGACTTCCGGGGCTTGGACACCTTACCTACCGATAACTTCTTCTTGCGCTCCCGCAAGGCTTTAGACGTGAGCGACTGGCAGTCGACAGTCATCCGTGTCCTGGGCTTCCGTAACCGACATCTTGGACCCACAGTCCCCGCACTTAAAGCCCGGACGCGGTGTGGAAGACAAGGTAGACATCCTCACGAAGAAAGACTTCACAATACCAAACAGGTTCGAAGAACCGAGAAACAGAAACTCCAAAGAGTTGAAGCACGCCGAGATTCCCAAAGCAAACACGTTCGCGGAAAAAACTGAACTGAGGCTACGGGCGTTGTGCGTCCTACTTATAACATCCAGTGACGTCGGCGTCGGCTGTCGGAGGAGGTCCTTGAGGGCGGCGTATCGACATCATCGACGTAGACGCCAAAGATTTTCCGAAGCAGCACAGCTGTGGTGATTACTGTCATAGATATGGAATACGTCGGAGGACCCAATCCCCTCAAAAATATGTTTATACATGTCTCCTGTTTTATTTGGCATTAGCACATAGATTAGTGGCACAAGAGACTCTTCCATCATTCCATGCATGCTTTAGAATTGTTCGAATGATTTTGGACATACCTTAAATGTTGCATCTCCATGCCAGATTTTTGAATATTTTAGATACTCCATGGTTCGTGTAGTACCGAATATCAGCCGTTTTTGTTAATTTACATTTTTATTTAACAGCACGAAATTGTCATTTTTTTCAGTGACTTGCAATTCCAGTGGTGTATCAATTTCGTTATACGTTTCTGGCACCTTGGGAAACTTGTTTATTATTTGCCTTTGCTCGTTTGTCTCTGAAGAGTTTTTATTTGTGACATCTGGGCTGCGACATGGAACAGCAGTTTGGTGCAGACGTGTTTTATGACAGATCCACTTGCCTCTTCCTTGTTTTCATTAGCTCTTTTTTTATGTCGCGGATTGTTTTTTTTAATCATAATATTTGTGCTATCTGGCAAATGATTGTGCTCAGTTTGGTGAATTATTTTATCCCCGTGACTGATAGCTCTTCCTTTGCATTTACTTTTGTAATATTCTGTACATTTGCAATACACTCGTTCATTGACCTGCTTCTCCTGGTTGTATGTGTATCCCAAGTAAGCTAGTTGCTTATTCCCCCATTTTAGAGGTGATGAATTCCATTCTCGCTGCCATTTTTCTCGACTGTAAAACGAAAGACACCTATCTTAGTAATTACATTTTAAAGTATCACTACCGAATGATTTCCCAATACTTATAAGTTATTGTGGTGAATTAAAATGCTTACCAATAGTTTCAAATAACAATGTTCACTGAGTTTGCTCCAACAATCAGTTTGATTCGCTCAGCACAAAATGGGTAATGCGACGTTATAAGCAACTGTCACTTTTCATTATGTTACAACATAGGGTGCTTTACTCTTACATCTGCTATTTCCATGGAACCGTTCCACATTGTCGATGGAAAGGTTTCGATGGATATGCACTTTTAATTCAAAAAATGACATGAATTTCTTTTAGTTGGTTTTATTTCGATGGATTTTATTTGCCATGGTTAATTTTCGATGGAAAGACTAGTAACCCTAAAATCAACCTCAGTCAGGTTTCTGTTACTACCAAGACAGTAAGAACATGGCTACACTGTGATACAGCTTAAAAAATGAAGTGCTGACACCAGCTGCAACTCTGACAATTTTTGGGTGAGGCGCTCTACATTACCCTGACCCAGTAGCCATGTTTGATACTTAGGGCAGTAAATCAATAATGCAGTTACAGTCTTCAGTGAGACTTTGGAAAACCTCATGGTTAACGAAAACAGGTAGGACAGCAAGTCTAGGAGACTTAGCAAAAGGATAACCAAAAAGGGATTTCTGACTCAGCATATACATATATCCTCTCTTGGAGAAGATGGGTGATGAACAGAAACGGAACAGAAATACAACCATGCACATATACATACATATGCATACCACTAGAACACTGAAATAGTTAATGAAGTACTTTGCATTTATTAAAAAAAATTACTATATACAAAAAGGTGCAATGTGTTCCTTGGGAAAGCACAAAATGCCCCCTTCATCATGATAACACATATACTGGAGGCAAGTCAATAAATTACAGAATAGCTTACTAAGGATGATGTAGCATTCTCACGCCTGGCGGCTGGGAATGGAGTGTTACACATGCTAACATGAGAGGAGCTTCATGTTGTAAAAATCCTGAACATGTGCTGCAGGGATGATGTTATTTACGAAAATGATCCAAAGCATCACTGAAAAAGTGAAAATACAGCATGACCTATTAAGAAATGTTTTCCCAGAAGATAACACACATTCCAGGGAGATCAACATGACCTTTTTATAACAAAGATCAAAGCTCTTTGCATCTTAGAGTCAAATGACAGCTAATGCGCAACACAGGGCTGATAAAACAAGGGAGAGTATATTTTGAAGCTCCAATTTTTGTCAGAAAGAGCCAAATACCTACATTTTACAGGCACACCAGTCCAGTAATGCATGGGAATTAACTTGAACTCACTCTTTGTGGCATGGACGGATCTAAACTGACTGAACTTTAAAGGGAGATAATGGTTCGGAGAATGAACGGGAAAAAAAGAGGGCAAGTTCCTTCAATCATGTTTAAGCTGGAGCGTGCAAGCAGTCGATCAATGATTTACATTACGACTTCTGTAACACATTCTTGGGTCCTCTGTCTTCTAGAACAACCTGCGCAGAGTCAAATCAGGCATCATCCTCGGATTCAGCATCCCATTCACAGGATTCCAGCTGTTGTGTGAACTCCACCTCCACATTGTACTGGAAGTTAGGGTCATCCTTCCTCTTGCGGTTCTTTTCATACGTTTCATCCATCAGGCTCTTTCGTTTAGCCAACTCCTTATCATCCAGCTTGTTTAAGTCTTCATCTGGATCAAGTGTCGTGTCCCTTCGAATTTCTTCAAGCGTCTCCGAAAGTTTATGTCCCCGCAGGTGACCTCGCAGCACTCCAAACAGCTTCTCCAACTGATGGAGTGAGACCCCCTCCAGATATGGCTTGTGGCGTGGGTTGTTTTTGAGCTGTTCAGCGGCTCTACTGCAATCTGAAAAGAAAAAGAAAGGAGAGCAGAGCATCAGTGTGGTATGTTGTTCAATAGTGGTCTGTCAACTCACAGTACATGGCACTCAAAGAATAGTTCACATTATTCCTGAGATGTAGGCACTATGAGTTGACGTTTAAAGTTATTCAAAATATAAGTAGACAAACATTTGTATCCCATTATGGTATTTATGGAGTGAACCTGGCTTTCAGAAGCAACCGAGAGGGAAGAACACAGTGAGGGAAGCATAGAAAAAGGGATTCAATACATTATTGCTAACATTACATTTTAGACCGTCCCAATGTTAAAAAAGTGCATAATGCCAGGAGCAGCAAATAACCCAGTTAAAAAAAAAATATACAGCACCCACAACATTGTATAGAATTAGTATAATGTCACCAGTAATGGTTTTCTATTCTGTAGTTAGTCATATTTTGAAGGCCCTTCCAAGATGGTCATGTAGGATTTCGGAAGTCGGACCTTGTAAGACTACTACCACCTCTACGATATCATGTGCTAGAGATCCATTAGGACTATTGGGTTCCCAAACAGCCTCTGACTTCAAGGATTTCACAGTGGCTGCAAATTCAGGTTGGTCTTTCTAATACTGGGGGTGCAGCATGTCAGTATATTAGTCGGGGTATCCCACCAAAGATCTCAATGTGTTCCTGCTACTAATGATGCAGGTAGGGAGAAACGCCAGTAGCTTTGATGGATCCATTTTAAGATAGCAGCCATAAGATAATTTCGGCCACTAAGAAGCCCTTACATTCACAGCAGAATTCACACCAAACAAAGCGAGGGCATGTATTGGACCACATCCCTTATAATAGCAATTCTATTATGAAACTGGTAGGGACCCTCCTCTGTTGCATATGGTGTGTCAGGTATTGCCTCAAGCATTCCACCGCAGCATCTTGGGGATGCTGGTATAGACGCTGGTATAGACGCTGACAATGTCCATTGTAACTAGCAGCTCCTCGTTCGTGTTGAAGGTTGTGTTTTCAAACAAGAAAATAGTGGCCATCGTGTCTTTGAGGTAGGTCGGAGTTTCTTGACAGAGGTTTCAGGAAGTGGTCAATAAATTTACAAATGGGCTCCAGGATGGACCCGCAACCTGATACTATCGGTCTACCAGGAGGGATAAGTTTGTCTTTGTGTAGTTTGGGGAGTGTGTAGAAAGCCAGCGTTCTTTCTTCAAGTGTTCAGGAAGGCTGCCTCCTTATCTGTGATCCAGTTGTGTTCTCTGGCAAAGGTCGTTGCCTCCTGGATCTTGCTCTTTATTTCTGATGTAGGGTCCTTTTTCAGCTTTCTGTAATTGGTTGCCTCGTTCAGGAGTTTCAGTACCATAGCTTTGTACTGGGTGGTGTTCTGGACAACTATGCCTCCCCCTTTGTCCGCTGGTTTTATAACTAGTTTTTTATTTTCTGAAAGGGAGTGCAGTGCGTTCTCCTGGTGTCATGTTGTGGCGCTGGTTGTGATGATATTCCTGTAGTGTTTTAATCCCTTGTTTGATACATTTTTCAAAGGAAATGATGGCTGCCGGTACTTCGTTGTCCCTCGGGTTGAAGTCCGATTTCACTCTGAGGCCGGAATCAGGTGGTAGGGAGATGGCAGGTTGTTCTTTGAAGAAGCCTTTTCTCTTGATGTTTCTGAAGAAATTGTAAAGTTCAGTATCAAGTCTGAACCAGTACGTGAGGTTCGTCGGGATGAATGATAATCCCATCTCTAATACCGCTGTTTCATCTGTGCTTAGCTGTAGCCCTGAAAGATTGAAGATAGGGATTTCTTTCAGTGTTGCCAGTTGTTGCGTCTCCTCCTGTTGGCTGAATGGTTGGGTAATGGAAGAATTGTTGCATTGCTTGTGGCGGTGCTGGTGGAGGTGAGCCCCGGAATCCTCCTCTGGGACCCCATGTCCTAAAAAAGGAACCATTGGAGGCCTACAAGCCTTGTAGGGGGTATCTATTGTTTGCTTGAGGCTGGTCATCAGAGGATGATCCAGAACTTGATGTACCTGTAAAGGAGACCCATTTGCGTGTGTTCCGGTTTGTGACGGTTAGGTTCGCTGTTCTTTCTCTCTCCTTGTCCTTATAGTCCGATGAAAGGTAGGGGTACACCAGTTCGATTTTAAAGTTTCAAATGTCCTTTGCTAATTTCTTGTGTTTCTTTTACAGTGTTATTTCCATAAAATCACCAGGAGCCTTGTCCAGGAGATCGAGAAGGCGCTGCAATACTCCAAGAGATGAAAGAGCACAGGTGGAATAAACAGTGATGGTGGGGCGTGGCCTGGAGCCGATGGCGAGCAGAGGCTGATTCGCCGAGCTCCGGCCGAGACGCCGTTTCCGAATCATTTTTCTCCGGCTTCAGCGGGATAGCAGCCCGCTGAGAAGCACGCAGTGGTGTGTGAGGCGATCCCGCACAAAACCTGCTCGAGGGGTCGGACTCTCCGGCCCCCCAGACGCCAGCGCTGGTCTTCGAACGCGCTCCCTCCCCCCGCCGCGCCTGGATCCAAGATGGCGACTCACAGAACTTAGCGGGGCCTCCGCGGAGCACCCCCGCCAGCACATCCAGGCGGTGAACAGCGAAGAGGAGCACCACAGCGGAGCGGGCCTCATCCCAATATCCGACCGTGGCTGGCACCAGATCCTCGCCTCTCTCCTCTCCCACCACGCCGGAAGGCTCCGGTCGACACTACGTGCCGGCGTTGCTCTATCTCAGGAGCTCCACCGCGGCACAAATCACATATCGGAGACGGCGGTGGGGATCTCCGTGCAACGCCCGACCGCGGAGCTCACCTCCCTCTGACTTTCTCCCCTCCACCGGCGACCTACCCGAAAACAGGCACGGAGCATATTCCGGGGACGGGAGTACGCGGCGGCACCATCGCCGCCGGGAGGCTGGGCCGGAGGAGCTGCTGGGGCACTGGGCTGCCGTCACCTTGCCCAAAGGCCTGGAAATCAGGAACGACCCGGAAAGCCGCGACGGTGCCCCAACCCACCGAACAACTGTGAGTACGGCCCCAGCTGCCCTCCCCAACCACAGGCTGCATTGTCCTCGCGGTTAGGCCGCCCAACTGGACTCATTCACCAAGAGGGGACAACTCCTGCCCTAAGCGCCCCAACACCATCACCCCCAAGTCCAGGGGCAGCGACACAGGCGCTAGGACAGCGGATAAAGCACCAGAAAGCACAGAGGAACACTCCACCCCATGCGCCCTGGACAGCTTCCAACCACTGAAAACAATAACTCCCCAGGGCACAACCCACCCTAGAACACCACTCCGGGCCACATAAGCGAGCGGCCCTGAACCTCACCCCTCCGGACTCAGGACTCCAGGGTAACCACTATTACGCCTCCAACATGGCCGCCAAAAATAAAACCAGAGCCGCCACCATGGACTCCTTTGTCTCAGCCAGGGCAAAGACTCCCACCCAAGCCAGGGCCAGCTCCACCGAAACCATTCGCTCGCAAGAGACAGAGCCCAAAGATAATCACTCCCAGATAATGGACGCTATCGCCTCATTAAAGACTCACATCGACTCCAAGATAGACGAGTTCAAAATAGACATACAACTCATTCGCCAAGATGCCCGCAACCTAACGGAAAGGGTGACGGCCATGGAGAAAACCACAGAGGAGGGGTCCGCGGCCACGGCGACCCTACAATCTGAAGTTTCGAATCTGAAAAGGAAGGTCGCATTCCTAGAAGAAAGGGCAGAGGAAGCCGAGGGTCGGGCCAGACGAGGGAACGTCAGAATCCTAGGTATCCCGGAGGGGAATGAAGGCCTAAATACCACGTCCTATGTTGAAACCCTGCTGCTACAGGAGATTGGGGCCGGCAAACTGACTCAGGGATTTGCGGTGGAGAGGGCCCACAGGTCCCTACAGAAACGAACCCCCCCGGCTCACACCCACGGCCAATCATAGCCAAGATACTAAACTTCCAGGACAGGGAAACTATATTAAGATACTCCAGGGAAACTGGCCCTATTGTACAGGGCGACTCTAAGATTTCCATATACCCGGACTATACCCAGAAAGTACAGAGGGAGAGGAACTCGTTTGTTCCGATCAAAGCAAGGCTTCGCCAACTGAACCTTAAATACAGGTTGCTGTACCCGTCCCGCCTGAAAGTTATCCACAAAGGGCGAGCAATCTTCCTCGAAAACCCGGAAGCAGCCAACATGTGGCTAGAGGACAATAACCTTGCTGACGGTGGAGATAACCCAGGTGGGGAAGACTGAACCTCGGGGGAGCAGAGCTAGACCTCAGGGACCCTCCACACCACCCACATATGAAGCATAAACAGCCGGACCCAAGCAGGTATCCCAATTAACAGTATATCGTATGGAAACGACCCTCGTTTGGCCTCGCCGCCTCACAGCAGCCCCGCCCCCAGCGAAAGATCCAACCGGGCGAGTTCTGCCCGACCCAACTCGCGCCCGACTCCCGGATGGGTTTGGACGGCGCGGGAGCGCCTGAGCACCGCGACATAGTTGTAGTCGCTGGGCGCACCAGTTTGAGTTATGTTATTAGTTTAGTTAGTTTTATAGTCTTCGTCCCATCGATGCTTGAAAATATCGAGATGGCCACAAGATACGCCCCAAGAACCGACGAACCAGAGGCCCATCGCTTACAACCTACCAACCACGCTTTGATGCCACATCGGCCCACCACGGTTGTCCCCCACGCCAAACCCAGAACACTGCACCAATGGCATCACAACTCAATGTCATGACATGGAATGTAAGGGGAATGGGCTCGTACCTCAGGAGGAACCGCATACAATCTTACCTCAGAAGGAAGAAAGTCTCGATAGCGATGTTACAGGAGACGCACCTCACCGAGGACGCTCTGTCCAAACTGGCAGACCGATGGGAGGGAACTGTGAGGGGATCCCCATATTCCAAATACGCAAGGGGTGTGTTAATATGGATAAACCCGAATGTGCCTTTCCAATTACACGGATGTGAATCTGACAAGGACGGCAGATACGGAATAATGTGGGGAACTATGGAACAGACCCCGATCTGCTTAGCTAACACATACTTCCCGCAACACGGAATCCCGTCTTATCTCAACACACTGAGCTCCAAGCTGGCACACCACCGAGGCCAAACCTTCCTATGGGGAGGAGATTTCAACTGTGTCATGGACACAACTATGGACAGATCACTTCCTCCCCCCCCAATCAAGCAACCCTGCAACCCGTGCTATGGCAGAAACACTGGACCAACTCAACCTAGTGGACATCTGGAGGATACAACACCCAGCCGACAGGAGTTACTCACATTACTCAGCCCCACACAATGTCCACACAAGGATAGATTACTTGTTCATCGATCGTGACGAGGCCCCGCTGGCGATAACCACAGAGTACCTGGGGAGATCCATCTCCGATCACTCTCCGTTAATCATGCAATGGCGGCAGAGGGGACCCAGACCCCCGATCCCCATGTGGAGAATGCCTTCCGCGGCATTAGAGGACCCCCAGTTCAGAGAGGACCTTGCCGAGAGCCTAGAAGAGTACGTCGAAATCAATAAAGGATCCGTCTCCACTTGGAGCACACTGTGGGAAGCCATGAAGGTGGTCACCAGAGGAGAAATCATATCTAGAGCTGGCGGCGCCCGCAGGCAACTAAAGACGTCACTTGAGGCCCAAGAATCAGAGATCACCCGTTTAGAGTCCACTCTTGACACCTCCCCAGAGGTCGAAACGGAACTGAAAGCGGCCCGAGAAAAATGCCAGCTCTCCTGGGACAGGCTGGAAAAATTTGACTTCGCCACATACACCGCTCGATCCCACAGGGAATCAGACAAACCAGGTAGGCTGTTGGCCTGGTTGTGCAGAAGAGAGCACCCTAAACACTTACCAACGGAAATAATAGACACAGAGGGTGCATCCCACAGGACACAGATGGGGATCAACAAAGCATTTGCCGAGTTCTACTCAAAACTATATGCTCACGAAGCCCGGATCCCCACCACAGAAATAATAGACACCCTGGAAGAGATCGACATACCCCAAATATCCAGCGAACAGAGAACTGAACTAGACATGGAAATCACTCTCGACGATGTAAGATGGGCCATCAGGTCGCTCGCTACCTCCAAGACCCCGGGTAGCGACGGGCTCACGCCGGAATTTTATAAAGCATACGAGCCCATTCTCACCCCCATCCTACACGAAGTCTACCAGGAAGCTTATACAAACGGGATCCTCCCCAACACCATGAGAGAAACTATAATCATCCCCATGCTTAAGCCCCACAAACCACCCACCGACTGCGACTCATACCGACCCCTGGCCATGCTCAACTACGATAGCAAGATCCTCACCTCAATACTGGCCAGCAGACTTGCTAGAGTGCTAGGGTCCATAATTCATGAGGATCAGAACGGATTTGTCCCAGGTCGCAACACCACAGCCAACTTGAGGAGGCTTCAACACATCATGGCCGAAACTCATGATTCGGAGGAAGATCTAGCGATATTGTCACTTGACGCCATTAAGGCCTTTGACTCCATCTACTGGGAGTGGCTGGTGGAGGCCTTGCGTGCTTTTGGCTTCGGAAATGGTTTCATCAGATGGGTCCAGGTTCTCTACAACTCCCCAGTGGCCAGGGTCAAGACAGGCGGAATAGTCTCAGAACCTTGGAAAATACAGAGGGGCACGAGACAAGGATGCCCACTTTCACCCATGCTGTACATACTGGGACTGGAACCGATTGCCTTATACTTTCGTCAACAGCTCTTTGACGCCGGCATTAAGGTGGGCAACGTTTATAACGTAATATCATTGTACGCAGATGACGTTCTTCTGTACTTAAAAGACCCTGAGATCAATGCACCGACAACACTGGAGGTACTCGACAACTACGCGAGATACTCCGGAATCCAATTTAGCCGACACAAATCCTCAGCATTCCCCCTGGCCGGATTGAGAGACGTCTTAGCAGAGGACCTTCCGATCATAGGGATAAAATGGCAACCCGAGAAGTTCAGATACCTGGGGATTAATGTCAGCCACACCCCACAGCTCACACATGAGCACAACACGGAAGTCGCCGTCACCAACCTCCGACGATCTATAAAATTCTGGTCCAAACTCCCACTTGCAATGGTGGGGAGAGCGGCGATTGTCAAAATGATAATCCTCCCCCGCTTTTTATACTTCTTTGTGAACATTTGCCATTATGTACGGCCCCCCTTCTTCAGGAAATTGGAGGCCATCATCAAGGACTTTCTGTGGGGACCTCACAGGCATAAACTGTCACTGGCCACACTAACCCTGCCACATAAAGAAGGTGGAATAAAACTTCCAGATCTCCAGCTCTATTACCTGGCCGCCCAGCTCAGTCACATCACGAGGTGGCTGTCAGACGAACCTTCAGCCGAACTGGGGCTACTGAAGCAACCTCACACCAACTTAACTCCCAAGGAAACCCTATGGAATCCCCTCTGCCGCTCTCCGGAAACCCCTTTGGTTGTCGGGCTTGGCAGACAGATATGGACCAGGACTTGCCACATCAGGAAGGTGCAACACCCATACTCTCCAGACCATCCCATAATGGCAGATGTGTGCAAGAAGGAGGCAGACCTCCCCATAGTAAGGAGGTGGGAGGAAGCCGCAATATACACATGGGGAGACATGTTTGAAGATGGAGTGTTCAGGGACTTCGAATCGATACAAGAAATCGAAGGACTACCCAAAGGCCAGTTCCTTTGGTACCATAGGCTCAAACACACCGCCAAGAATCAGTGGCCCTCCTGGCCGGAGGAACCTACCTCGGACCCTCTACTACAGGAAATGTATGACCTCTCCGATAGATGGAGACCGGTTTCCAGGTTGTACAACAAGCTCATCGATAAACCTAACCCTAAGGGAGCGACGCTGAGGGCAAAATGGGAAGCAGACCTCGCAGCCCCGCTCACTGATAAAGAATGGGAAAGAGCACTAATATTCCCCAAGAAAGTGTCAAGAAACTCCAGATTTGGCCAGATACAGCTGAACGTCCTTTATAGAACTTACATGACTCCCCACAGAGTCGCCTCGTTCAACGCGAAGGTCCCACCAGTGTGCCCATGGTGCGGGAACGACAGGGCAGACATGATTCACATGTTCTGGACCTGCACCAAAGTGATGACACTCTGGTCAAAAGTCAAGCAGTCCTGTAGAGACGCCGGTATGGAGCGATACGAATGGTCACCAGGAGAATGCCTACTGGGTACATACCCCAGACCAAGTAAATTCAAACACCTCGTGAAACTAATGGACATTTCATGCATACTTGTTAAAAGGACCATAGCGATGGCTTGGAAGACACCCGCAGGCCCCAGACATGAGCGCTGGCTAAACGAAATGGCGAGATGGACAGCTGCAGAAACCAGAGCCTGGCAGGAAGGAACTACATCCAGCGGGGACGCCACAAGCGGCTCCCTGGTCGCCTGGAAGGCCCTTCTGATGGACATGCTCTTCGATGCGGACCATAAGCCCCCTTGAATACCTGTGGTGGTTTGTAGTAACAGGCTCCCACCATCACAATGTAGATGTCTCCTGCAACTGTTCCCCTCCACTTCCTGAGAAGTTACACCCTGGACTGAACCGCCATCACGAACTCCACTTGCTACATCACACGAAGACTATCGTTGTTTAAGTTAAGTTTCCTTTTGTTTCTTCCTCTCTTCCTATCTTTCTTTTCTCTTTTTTCTTTCACTTGTTTAATTCACGAGTTTGTATTGTCTCACCTTATCACGAAACCAATAAAATACTTTGAAAAAAAAAATAAACAGTGATGGTTCCCCAGCAGATGGCCCAGAAAGAGGAAGGGCATGACCCCTCTGCTCCTTGGCTGCCCTTGCAGATGAGGCAAAGCAGGCACAGGCATATTCTGTTAAGCTTCAGGGGGGGGGATATCCTCCCATTCTATTGACTTTGAAAGCTCTTGTAGGAAGGTGAAAGAAGCTTGGTATTCTCTGTTCTGTGACTGTGGCACTTCACATCCTTTATTGGCATCATTGGTTTCCAAGAGCATGTGTTGCATCCTGGACTCGGATGGGTCACCTTCACCTTGCTCATTTTCACCATCATCATTCTCAGTCTCATCATTGGAGGAGAGTGGTGGTAGTGGCAGGGGAGGGGAGAGAGAACAGGGGCATCACATATCATGCATCTCTGCACAGTGCGCTATTTGTAGCAACTTGTGAGAAGATTCAATCCATAGCCTCTCCTTATTCTCGCCCCGTGAGTGAGCTTCACCTCTGCAGCATGCCTCCCTCTCCTCAGAGTACATAGATGCTCTGAACATGTTGGCTCTCACCTTGTTCACTTCTCTGTAGCCACAAAGAGGCACTGGTGTTAAGTAACAGCCACTTAATATAATACCCTCCTTCCTCCTAAGCATTCCAACAATGTTTTGGTTGCTACTACTATTTTGACCTATTCATGAGTCTAGGATAACTTGAGCTTGCTGGAGGAAAGCGACTAAAGTGTGTGTGTGTGTGTGTGTGTGGGGGGGGGGGCAGGCACTGTGATATGCAGCCTATGCAAGATGCCAGTCATGTGAGATATACCAACAATTACTCCTTAGGAAATTGCAGGAAAGCACAAGAGCATGAAACTGTGGCATGGTCAGACTATTCCTGGAGTGTTCATCCCCCCCTGCCCCCCACATCAGTAATCTCTTTCTTAGCACCCTCCCACAGTGGAAATAGCCATTGCAGAGTATCTGTGGGTTTCTCACAGGAAGACTGCCGAAAGGACTACTGCTCTGCAGGAGTCCAGAGACGAGTACTGGCTTAATTAAAGAAAGAGGACATCATGTGAAGTTGGGGGGTGGTCTGGGAGCCAGTAACAGTTCAGACATTTTCGCATTATTGGGGGAATAATGGGCGAATCTCACGAGATTGCCACGATAACGCAAGACGCACTCGGAAATTAAAATGTGTCACCCAAAGTACAGAGCAATGGGAGGGGGACTTTGGGAATAAGGAGGCAGCACATGGTGAGCACCTGTGAGGCCTTTTTAATTTTCTAGCATTATCGATGTAGTTAGCGCAAGGTTACCAAGGGATTATTAGGGGAATGGAAACTGAGGAAATCAAATAAACGAGGGGCATTTGTTGTGATCACATCTACTAGGGGGAAATGGGTCTTTGTGTCAGTGGCCCTGGTCAGTCAGCTCAAAAGAAACCTGTTGGTGCAACATGTGCAGCGGCCACCTAATCTATTAAAATATACAGTGGGCAAGGCCGAAGGCCGAGCTCACTGAACAGGGCCAAAGGCGTGGCTAGTGGGCCCCAAGGAAACCTATAGGTGAAACATGTACAGTGGCCACGCCAAAGGCCATGTTGAGTGGCCGTTGAATAAACTATGGCATAACAAAACACTTGAAAAAATCTTTAGTTAAGGGACAGTTCAGGTGATCATATTTAACGCAACAAAACCCTTGAAATTCAGCGGCTGTGGGACGTCATCTTAACACAGCATTCCCCCATGTTGCAAAGCCCATGAACACATATATAAAAGATGGGGTTCACAATGACAAACAAATTAAGAGGTTCGGAAAGATAGCTCAGTGGGTTGAGTGTTTGCTGCTGCGGTCTCTGTGTGATCGGCAGGTCGCAGGTTCAAATTCCGGCAAGACCAACTCAGCCTTTCAGCCTTCCAGCCTTCCGAGGTCAAATGAGTATAAACTCCAGTTGGGAGATATTATATGCATACGAGTTATATAGGAAGCACTTAGGCGTAAGCGCTACATAAATAACACCTCTAGATCGTTGGGGTCATCAACTGGTGAACACCATGTTGAGGATCATCCCTTCCCACAGCTGCTGAATGTCAAGGGTTTTATTGTGTTCAATATAATCACTGTAACTGTCCCTTAACTAAAGTTTTTTCAAAGAATATGATACATTACTCACCGTAATTGTATTTCTGATGCTTGTATCTGCGCAGATTCACATGCTATGCTAAGCATAGTCCGACATCTAGTGGAAGCTGCTGAGTATTACAGTTGTTTTCTAAACTCGAAAAGGGATGTCGATAGGGCGTGCCAGTAATACTATCCCTAGTGTGACGTCCACTGTACCCATGGTCCTTCACGCTTCGAGGTCCCTCAGATTGTTTTTGTTTTGACATGAGGAGGCATAAAGTGTAGCGCGAGTACAGGTGTATCCAAGCAGATAGATAACAGAAGCTCATATAACATCTATGCACCTTCTCTCAGAGGAGGAAGGGAATCGTGTGTGAATCTAAGCAGATACAAGCATCAGAAATATGATTACGGTGAGTAATGTATCCCTTCTGAGGCGTGTGGAATCTGCTTAGATCACATGCTATGCTTAGATTAGTGAGCAGTGTTAGGAGAAGGTGGTGGGTTGTGAGTAGGAGCAGCAGCAAATAGATGTTTTTGAACCGCTTGTCCCACCCGTGTATCTGCTTTGGAATGGGTGTCAATGCAGTAGTGTTGAGTGAAAGTGTATACTGAGCTCCATGTAGCTGTTTTTCAAATGCTGTGTAAGGGGACATTTGCGATAAAAGACTGAGTAGCTCCTGTGCTCTGTGTGGAGTGAGCTCTTGGTGTAAAAGGCAGTGTCTTGTTTGATAATTAATAGCATAATTGTATACATTCGACTATCCATCGGGAAATGGAATTTCTGGAAATGCAGTCTCCTTCTCTGCCTGGAGCTACGGAGACAAACAGTTGATCTGTTTTCCTAACCGGCCTGGTCTTGTTTACGTAGTAAAGGACCGCCCTCCTCACATCTAGTGTGTGGAGTTTTACCTCAGCTGAGATGGTTGGATTCTGAAAGAAATCCAGAAGCTCAATCGATTGGTTCACGTGGAATTTGGAAATAAATTTAGGGGAGAACCTAGGATGAGTACGTAAAACCAATTTATCTTTATGGATAATAAAGAAAGGGTTCGGCACTGACAATGGTTGTAATTCACTAACTCTTATTTTGTAAGTAATAGCCACTAAGAAGGCAGTCTTGTAGGTCAGGTGTTTAAACCTTGACTTATGCATAGGCTCGAATGGGGGCCCCATGAGCTTTGCTAGTACTACATTGAGATCCCATCCTGGCGGTGGGTTTGAAATTGGAGGGTGGAGTCTTAAATGACTGGAATTTTCCACCACAATACTTTACTTCGAGAGGTGGTAGAAGCTGATAAAGACGCCAGGTGGACCTTTATAGAGTTGAATACTAACCCCAAGTCTAACAAGTGGAGCATGTAATTTAGAATGTGTGAAGGAGTACATTCTATGGGATTTATTTGTTTTGACTGCCACCAAATAACAAATCTCCTCCACTTGTCGAAATAACAGTGTGTAGTGTTTGGTTTGCTTGCCTCCTTGAGGATATCCATACACCCCTGTGGTAGATTAAGGTGTTCGAACTCTATGACTTCAGGAGCCATGCTGCCAAGTTCCTTCAGTGCGGTTGTGGGTGCACTGCTGTTCCCCCATGTTGGGTTAACGGGTTAGTTTGGCACAGGAGTTTGATGGGATCGCACATCGCCAGTTTGCGCAGATGTGGATACCACGTTGTCTCGCCCACATGGGAGCAACTAGGATGAGCGTCACTTGTTCTCTGTGCATCTTGTTCACTATTATGCCCATTAATGGAGTCGGGGGGAAAAAGCGTAAGTAAATTTCCCTGACCAGTTCATCCATAGGGCGTTCCCTTTGTAGTCTGGCTGGGGAAACCTGGATGCGAAGTCTGGGCATTGCTTGTTTTCTCCTGTACCGAACAAGTCTAGTGTGGGGTAACCCCACAGAGAAGATGTTGTCTACGATGCTCGAGTCTAGTTGCCATTCGTGTTTCTCTGGTAGGGGATCTCTGCTCTGAGAGTCTGCTAGAGTGTTGAGTACCCCTGGAATGTGTTGGGAGGATAGGGATATTCCCTGTCTGAGTGCACATTTCCATATTTTTTTGCGATCTTGGACAGACTTGGAGAGTGTGTGCCTCCTGTTTGTTGATATAGAACATCGCAGTCGAATCTGAACCGACTGGTTCGTCAGTTGCGCTTTGAATGCTTGAAGTGCTTTGAATACTGCTAGAAGTTCCAGCAGGTTGATATGGTTCTGTGCCGTGATGCGAGTCCACAGACCATGTGCTGTGTGGTGAAGGTAGTGAGCCGCCCACCCGGAGAGTGATGCGTCTGTTGTGACAATCGCTTGTGCTTCCAGATTGTGGGAGGATTTTCCCCTCAACAGATTCTCTCTCGACCATCAGAGTAGGTTTTGAACTAGTGTTGGGGAAAAACGACCACTAGATCATCCCACTGACCACTTGCCTGAGACCACTGTTTCTCCACCCACTCCTGCATAGGTTGCATGCGCAGATGTGCGTGTGGGACTAGATATATGCACGATACCATCAGGCCTAGCAAAAGCATTGCTTTGCGTACGCTTATCTGGAGACCGGCTTGATACTGGGGTGTTTGCCGAACGCATGTTCTGCACTCTTTCCATGGATGCAAAGGCTGAGCCTGTTCTTGTATCTAATAGAGCTCCTAGGAACTGTTTTCTTGTGTTTGGTACAAGACTTGACTCTCTCGTTTATTGAGAAGCCCAATTGAAAGAGAAGTTTTTGCGTGTTTTGTCGGCAAAGATGGGGTGTTTCTCCTGTGATCAGCCAGTCGTCCAGGTAGGGGTACTCTGGGATTGCCTCCATGCGCAGGTGCGCCGCTACCACTGCCAGTAACTTGGTGAATACCCTTGGAGCTGAGGCAATTCCGAAGGGTAGCACCTTGAATTGGTAGAGCTGGTTTGTTACTTGAACCGCAAGAGTTTTCTGTGCGCTGGGAGCATTGAAATATGAAAATGGGCATCTTTCATATTCAATGTTGCCATGCAATCCCCCCGTTTTAGCAGGGGAATTACCTCTTGTAGCGTTGTCATGCGAACTTTTGTGGTTTACATAAGTGTTTGTAGTGCCTAAGTCCAAAACTGGGCGCTTGATTAGATCTTTTTTTTGGCACAAGGAAGTATGTTGAATAAATACCCTTGTGCACCTCGTTGGACGGCACAATCTGGATGGCGTCCTTGAGGAGCAGCGCGTTGACGTCTTCTACCAGGAGGATTTGTTCTTTCTTTCATGTCTTTCTTTGGCGCGGGAGGTGGTTCGATGGTCTTTCCAGGAGCTCCACACAATATTCTCTCGCTACTGTTGATAACACCCACTTGTCCGTGGTTATACCCTCCCATGCGTGGGTGACGTGTGAAATCCGCCCTCCTACTGGGGAGGCATGGGAGGGGACCTGAAGCAGGTTGTCATTATTTGGGAGGCGTTCCTCCACCTCTAGATGTGGAGGATCTCCCCCGGCTGTGGTATCTGTGCTGGCCTCTTGGATAACCCTGCGATGCTTGACCCTGGCTGTTGTTCCATGATGAACTTGACCTTATCCGGAGCCTCTTTGGGAATTTTGGCCACGAAAATGGCGAAAATTGTTCCCGCCCCTTTGGCCAGGTTGTTTATTAGTGTGTTGCCCAAGGGACTTGAGGGCATCATATTCCTCTTTGGCAGATTTCAGAGCGTCCTCTACCACTTTGCTGAATAGTACGGTTGGTTCCACTGGCATGTTGAGTAAAGTTGCCTGGGTCTCAAGCTTGAATCCAGATTGGCGAAGCCAAGCGTGACGCTTGATAATGGTTCCTTCCGCAATAATACAGTCTGCATTATCTGCAGTGTCGAGGTTGTTCTTAAGCAAGCTCCTGCCAGTGTCTTTGCCATCCGCTGCTACTAGGGCAAGTCTAGACTTTAAAGGCTCTGGAGCAGAGTCGATGTGGGCAGTAATCTCGTTCCATTTATGGCAGTCATAGCTCGCCAACAGTGTGGAATTGTTGGCGATTCTAGTTTGAAACGCTTCCGAAGTTGCAACTTTCCTCCCCATGGTATACAACTTCTTGCACTCCTTGTCTGGGGGAGCCTCTGACGAGTCTAGTGGTGTACTTGCCCACTTCCGAGTAGTTGTGACAAATAGCGAATCTGATTTAAGCTGTACCCTGATGTATAAGGTATCAGACAGCGCAAGGCGGAACAGTTTTTCTATCCGCAGGTTTACTGCCCTTGTTTGATTGGGTGTCTCCAGTGAAGGTTGAATTCTTCTCTGGACCGATTTTAAGATGGGTATGAACTAGGTGGCAGCTTTTTTGTCTCCCAGCATATCTTCGACAAAATCTTTGTCTTGCTGGGTCTCCTGAGTTTGAATACCAAAGTGCTCAGCTGCTTTAATTAGTAAGTCATTGAATAAGTGCTGATTATCTACTGGGGAGTCAGGCACTGGGGAATCCTGTAGAATTGGAGAAGACATAGTATACCCCTCTCCCTCATCATCCTCATCCTCATCATCACAGTAGTGATATTCCCTCTGATCCCCTTCAGTGTCTGTATGGATGTCATGAAGGTCAAGTGCAAGACCTTTTTGCTGGTGGCTTCAATGAAGACAGTGGCTGAGAGGAGGTGTGATCTGAAAATGTTCTGTTGCATGAGGGATTTTTTCTGAGATTTGCAAAAAATTTAATTCTGGGCATCACCCCATCTATGTCCTCTGCTGTTCATAAGGCTGTGCTGGGGATGACCCCAAGGTAAGGTATGGCAGGGACTAGGGGTGTTGGTGTGGGTAGGCCTTTATTATGTAAGGCCTCACTTAAGGGACTCTCATCCTCTTCTTGTGAGGCAGTTACAGTTTCTGTAGGGGTAGACCTTTCCCTATGATACTTGCCTGTGTCTTTATGAGACTTGTCTCTATGATCAGAACTCTTGGAAGACTTCTTGGAAAGAGTAGCCTTTAATAGACTTTCTGAGACATGTTTTTAACCAGCTGTGATAACCCTGTATTTTTGGACTTTCCTGTCGGTTTCGATGACATACGTTGACTTTCGGCATTTGAAAGGGCCTCTGCCTCGTCTGTCAACGTTCGGCCGAGGGAGTTTTATGGGCGGCGTCCTTTGTTTTAAGGGACCTGTCATGGAGCGACCGGGTTTTCGAGTGCCCAGAGGACAGTGAATCTATCGATCTTCCCCCTAGACGGTAAATCTGGGTGTTTGTTCGTTCCCAAAACAGAGCCGCCGGACTGTCTTCTAGGGTCGGGGGCTTGCACTTGGGAACTTGGATTTTCCCAGTCACCCTTACCGTCACTGGAGACTCCCTCCACGTCCATGGCGGCTTCAGCCTGTATGGCGTGATGGGCCCAGGGCTTGGTTCTGAGATCTGTAAGGGTCTTACGTTTAAAGACCTTGCAGGCTCGACAGTGCCCTTTGTCATGGTCGCGGTTCAGACACAGGTTGCACACTCTGTCGATACACATGTTCTTATTATTACATGTGGGGCCGAGTTTAAAGGGTGTCCTATCTGTGTCTGGAAAGGCAGCCGGGCAATGAAGAGAAATGGTGGGAAAACAGACTGTTCAATGACCGCCCCCACTCTCCCTACTGTATGGGCCTAGGCCCGGTGGGCCTTCCAAGGCCAAAACGGTCAGTCGAAACTTGACTCCGTCCGACAGCGTTGTCTTGTCTTTTCCACCATGTCGAAGAACGATGTCAGTAGGAAAAGGACAGAAAGAGTAACTATATTTAAACTTTTCATAAGTAAAATTTAACTCCGAGAGAGACAACCGCTCATGATACGGGAAAAAAACAAATCTGAGGGACCGCGACGCGTGAAGGACCATGGGTACGGAGGACATCACAATAGGGATAGTATTACTGGCACGCCCTGTCGACGTCACTTTGAGTGTCGAAAACAAAACTAATATTCCACAGCTTCCACTAGATGTCGGCCTATGCCTAGCACAGCATGTGATGTGATCTAAGCAGATTCCACAAGCCTCAGAAATTATTCACTAACAAAAACATTGTTAAAGGGACATTATGGTTAAGTTGCACTAGCAAAAACCTATGAAATTCAATGGAAAAACGTTACAGGGACGTTATGGTAAGCGAAGCAACCATAACTCGTGCCACCATTGTGCACTCCAAGGACTAACACCCATGACATTAAAGATGCCATCACAAATCTCAGTCATGACACCACTTATGACATCACATGTGTGGCTCCCGCTGTTTTGTTCACGACCATAGATAGGCCAGGTGCTTTTCTTCACTAACAGTCAAGAAAAAACAATTCAAAAGGTTCTATATGTGTGTATGGCACCCTTCTCATATGTTCTTACACTACTTTCCTTACGGTTCACTCACATCATATGATACATATACATATAGGGGAAGAGGAAAGCGTAAAACACAGCACTGGTTTCTGTGCATGAAGATAATCATCTAACATGTGTCACCCTGCAACTATCGCGATATTAGCAGACTTTGTGCTGTGAGCGCGCAGGAGTGGGGGAATAACTTTCAACCAGGGCAGCGGACGTTGTTAGTTGTGGTGGCTCTTAAAAGAGCCTTTGGGGGTGGTTTTTCTTCTTTTCTTAAAGGTTCTTCCCTAGAAACACTTTTTATGCGGTTTTCATACGTAAATGTGTGTTTTCAACGTCAGCTCACATTCTTACAATAGAGCCTTCAGTGCAGTTTGTAGATTGTGAAACAACATTTAATTGCCACTGGACAGCAAAGACATGCCATTTGCCCTGAAAAGGTGTATGTATCACGAACCAATGTTCTCATTCTCACAGGAGAACATCCCAGCAGCACTCAAGAAGTCACATATGCTTATGTTGATGAGACCCCTTCCGACCTCTGGCTGGCGAAAGGAATCATTGGAATACTTCCACACTATTCTCGGGGGTATACATGAGAAAAGCACCTTGGCAGTAGGAAAAATGCACTGCACTGCTTTCATCATAATCTTCAATTGACCGAACACACGGGAACAAGGCATGTAACCCAAAAA
Organism: Ambystoma mexicanum; assembly: GCF_040938575.1. Lineage (NCBI taxonomy): Eukaryota > Metazoa > Chordata > Amphibia > Caudata > Ambystomatidae > Ambystoma > Ambystoma mexicanum. The sequence goes on from NC_090932.1 coordinate 518,186,250, forward strand.
GAAGGCTCCAAAGTGCATGATCACAACATGTACAGTTGCCGGAGAGGCCACGCATCGACATTCTACAAGCAGTCCGCCGAAACAGCACGATTCGACACTACATGACACTATACGACAAAGCGTCCACTCCCTCCAAACCGAAATTGCCAGACAAGTCTTCTTGGAGGGCATACACGTACCATCTTCCACAAAGCCATCACCCACGACGAACACTGTGCATCTTGTCATGTTTGCCAGCCGCAGTACACAAGGTAATGGAAAAAGTGAATACCGCCAGAGCACCCGATTGGCCAAAGGCCATAGTCCCATTCCCATTGGCCAGCATGGTAAGAAGCGCAGAATGTGGCATGTGCCTTTCCCCAAGTACCACAAGGGACGGACCCCTCCAAATCTGGAGCAGTCCTGCTTCCCTTCGCACCATCTTCTCTGCAGAACTACCTCATTGGCTTACGCATAAGTAGGCACACACGCATTCACCAATCGCATCAAAGCCACTATCATCCAACACTGTCACTCCTGTACAACACTACAAATGCTACAAAGTTTAGTAAAAGTATGCACAATTTCGCCATCCGCATACAGCCACATGGCCACCCAGGATGAGGCACGTGTAAACCTGAAACTACTGCACAATCCGCAATGTTTACTTGATAGTGAGGGCGGGGGGGGGTGGCGGGGTAAGCAATAGCAAGCTGTGTAGGGGATTGGGGCTTGCATTGTAGATGTATAAAGGTTTTTGATTTTTTCTTTTTAACGTGCGTGCAAGCAACTTTTTTTTTCTCTTTATATACATTTGTTTGGCTCTCTTCATATTTTTATCACACTCTAGTCAAGGTTTCTTGCACAGTGTAAAAGAAAACGGCATTGCCAATAGTGCTCAAATAAATGCCATTTCTACGGAACCACTGCATTTGTTGCAACCTCATGATCTTATAGTGGGTGGAGAACATGCCAGCAGTCTGCATAAATTCACGCATGAATCTATTTAGAACACGCCGTCCGACCTCTTGCTGGGGACAAATTACACCGTCAGGGGCCCATACCCCTCTTGGTGTTATGCATGAGAGAACGACCTTGGCAGTAGCAGAAATCTGCATCACTGCATTCAGCAACCTCTTCAGGTGACTAATTAAACGTCCACACGACATGTAACCCACATGTACACTTTCGTTAGTGAACGACAACAAAGACAACGTTCGTGATGGAGGCCACATATCTGCAAAGGCGAACCATCCTGCCAAAACTGCAGCTACCCTGACAGCCCCAGAAAGCGTCCACTCCTTCCAAGGCGACATTACAAGCAACTCCTCTTTCCACACAACACCTGTGCAGATGGCGCACAAAGGTAACACTGACAATAAGCACTGTGCGTCTCTCAAACTCGACCAACCTCGCAACACAGTATTGGGACGAATTGTTACCACCCCTTCCTGTCAACCACACCTTAAACACCAAATTGCCTATTCGCCACAATTCAATTCCCATGTGCACCATGGTCATAATGGCAGAATATGGCACGTGCGCTTTCCAATCTGCAATGAGGGCCACGGCCCAGTAACGCACACACAATACTTCTTCCCTTTGCACAGGCATTTTTGCAGCACTCCCCCATTGAGTGTTGTCACATTTTCAAACACGCATGCAGCAAGCACATACAAAAGCTCAGCATTGCACACTATAATTTCTGTACACCACTCCATATTTACCGTTACGCACTCTTATTACACATTCCGTTTGATTCCAAAGCCCCTCCACCAGAAACTTCTGCTAAAAAATGCACGATTGCAGCATCCACAAAGATCCCGAGGCACACCCGGCCCACCTTTCGCCATGCACACAACAGTGCAGCCCTTTCGACACCCACCACAACACTATGTATCCATGCATGCCACCATGTGGGCACCTAACATTATGCACAAACATAACAGACGTAGCACCACTTCTACCCAACTCCCCAACACCATAAAAACACCCATTCACTAAAAAGTGTCACAATTCTACCACAGCCTGCACCAACCCTACCCACTGCCATTCACAAATTGGGTCACTGGCAACCTATGCACAACAGCTTCACAACATTGGGCCTACTTCAATAAATCTGCACACAGCACTGTAACCAAGCACATATAAGCTGCACTTCACCCATACCCTCTTCCTTACTCACATTACATAAAGACTGCACCCTGTGTCCTCACTACACATCTTCTCACTGCAAAATATCCTGCTATACACCAAATACTGTAGCATGTTCCAACTATCACCACAACCATGGAACCCACAATACACACCTTGCAACTCACTTGTGCTGCTCTAGCACGTCTACAATGTGCTCCACACCCACTCGCCAAACATCACCACCCTGTGCCCAGCGAACTGTCAAAGCTGCATTGCTGCAGTGGGTGTTCTCCTTGCACACATTTCCTGCACCGTAATGCAACCACTGGCACCAGCACTCCTACCCAACCTCCACACCGCAATGCATATGCAAAGCATTAAATGCAACAGTTATCATAATGTACACACATTACACTGTCTCCGGCACCCCTGCACCCTTTCATTCACATACTATTATCTTACTCACTTCCACTGAGAAAGTTGTGTCACTGCCAACATAACCACAACATTCTCACGTTGGCCATACTACAAACAATCTGCACACAGCACACTATCCAAGCACATATAATCTGCCATTCAACCATACCCTCTACCATGCTAACAATATGCAAACACTGCACCCAGTGGCCACACTGTGTGACTTTTCACTGCAGCATCTCCAACCACACATCAGAAACCTTACCACGTACTAACAGTCACCTGACCAGCAAACCAAACATACATGCATGCCAGCTCTATTCAGCTGCTCCACTGCGTCTGAAATATGCTCCACACCCATTCTGTACAAGTCAACAACCTCTAATGGATGCAGAGTCAACAATGCATTAATGACGTGGGTGTGCTCAAGACCTAGGCTCTTGAGTGCATGGCCTACGAATACAGAGCCAGATATGCATTGCTGCAGTGGGTAAGCTGAAGGCCTAGGCTCTTGAGTGCATGGCCTTTGGCCCTGCACCCAATAGTCTAGGCCTTGCACACACCCACCGCAATGTAATACCACCATAGAGGTAACCATCTCACCAACTACGACTATCCACATACACAGCACTGCCACCAGCACTACTACCCAACCTGTGCACCACCATGGAGCTATGCAGGAAAAAAGTGCAACAATTACTGTAATGTACAAATAAAGCACCGTCTCCTGCATCCCTGTGCACTTTCATTCGCATACTACGGGCGTACTCAAGTCCATTCACAAAGTATTGTCTCACTGGCAACCTACCCACATACGGTTCGCAACATTGGCCCTACTCCAACCAATTTGCACACACCACAAAATGCAAGCACCCCACTCTACCGGATGCAAAGTCCGAAATGCTGTCAAGCCGGTAGCTGTAGCTCCTGCAGGAGTGAAGCTGGCCCACCAGACAGACCCCCTAAGCCTGCCAGCCCAGCAATCCTGTTACTAAAAACTATTGGACATGCAAACCCAAGGGGAAAGGGGAATGGAGAAAATAATAAACTCAGGATCTTCTACTGCTTGTATCTCTGCCTGTCTTCGCTGGTTTTGGCCTGGTCAGTAGATGTCCTAGAAGGGAAGTATAATAATTTATTAATTTAGCTAACACACAAAAAAGAATGACTTCTTCCCCACTTAACCTTATTGCCTTTAGGCTTCTGAAGGAATTCTTGAGCTGACTGAAAATTGCAGAAAATCCCTTTTAAAATGTCTCTCTCAATTTGCTCAATGTTGAAACCTTCTCAAGTTTCTTGTTCTCTCTCTCTCTCTCTCTCCCTCCTTCTTTCTGAAGACCTTATACTGTAGCATGTTGCAACTATCACCACAACCATGGAACGCACAATACACCCTTTGCAACTCACTTGTGCTACTGTAGCACGTCTACAATGTGCTCCACACCCATTCTCCAAACATCACCACCCTGTGCCTAATGCACTGTCAAACCTGCATTGCTACAGCGGCTGTGCTCCTTGCACACATTCCCTGCACTGTAATGCAACCATTCATGTCAGCATTTCACCAAGTTACTCGTTGGGTGTTGGTATGGTGGCAGGACGAGGGGGAAGAGCAGAAACACTCCAATATGGTGAGGGACAGAAATCCGGGAGGAAATGTGGTGCAAGGGGAAGAATAGCAAGAACTGTATTGGACATGTAGATGCACACATGCTCTCTGACACCTCACTGGCTGCGCTGTTAAATAATGAAGCTAATCAAATGGCAAAGATCCACCCAGTGGCAACTCCTGAAGAAACTGAAGTGCTACAAGCAATGGCAGACTAGGCACATCAGACATCAGGCCATTTGGGGCAACTAAGAACCTATGAATGAACTAAGAAGAGACCACTGCCCATCACAGTGGACAATGCCAAGCAAGCTGCAGCCCAGTGCCCAGTGCCCAGTGTTCTGCGAAGTAAAGCATCCGGATGTGGACCCCTTGTTCACTGTGCTCAGAGAGGCACAACTCCACCTCACTGACTAGGCCCAACAAGGCTGAAACACGTGTATGGGGTTGCCGTTGGTACTCTTGTTCAGAAGGGAATTGCCATAGCATTTCGGTGCTGGACTGCCCATGTGGGCGGGACAAAGACTGATATGCAAATGGGCATTTGTCTCTGAGAATAGCTCAGGGGCAACATGCTCGCCTTGGAAGCAAGACGACACAGAGCAACGCAGATTAGATCCCCGGGTCCGCGCATAGAAACCTCTGGGTATTAAGCTTGTTATAAATAACCTAATCATATCAGATTTCCCTTCTGTGAAAGGTACAGTGAGCTAAATTATGCCTACGGACTCTCGAGTTGGTACCTTCCCAAACAAAAGGTCATTTAGCTGTGTTTGTTCTCACAGAGAGGCACCTATGGACTATTTCTTCACATTAAAAACACTTGTATGGAAAACTGAAAAAAGGGCAAAACTGCCTGGTCAAGCCACAGCAGATAGTATTGTACTAGATCGTTTTACCTTTGAAGATGATGTATTACCAGCAGGACAAACCAAATCTATATCACTAGGCATTGGAATTAAGTTGCCAGCTGGCTCTTATGGACGTATTGTGGCACAATCCAGTTTGGCAAACAAAGGCATTGATCTATTGGGAGGTGCGATTGATCCTGATTACCAGACGACTATTTGTGTGCTCTTGCACAACACTGGTCCATCTGAGGTACCATTAAACAAACATGACTGTATTGCACAAGTGATTTGTGAGCAGGCAGTTGTTCCCTAAGTGATTGAAAGCAAACAAGCCCCTGACACCACATAGAGAGGCGAGGGTGGTTTTGGTAGCACTGGCAAAATAAGTGTGGGTTCACCATTCCAATAAGAAACCTGAAGCTGGGGAGGTGTTCAGCAAAGGGGTGGCAAGTACTTATGTTGTACTGTTGCAGAATTATAACATTCCTGTTTATATTCCTGCAACTAGGCTAACCCCAACAACATAACGTTCCATGATGGGATATACGTACTCCTGCTGTGTGTGCTCCTGACCATCTAAGCAGATGCATTCTCAGACAAAAATGTGTTAATGAAGGACGCTACATGGACCCTGAGAATCGCATGCACCACACCCAACGCCACAGTCCTGCGTGATGATGACAACCGCACCACACCTTGTGAAAGAAGTGCAAAAGAACAATATCCATAAGGGACTGCCAGGGTGCTGACTTGGCATATTGACAGACACCTATTTTCATTGACCCATACTTTGTGAGTTTATGACATTTTGGGCCAAAACAGTTCTGTTAATGGCTCTAACAATCTCATGTTTCATTTATCCAAAGGACTGTGGAGACTGACCGCCAAGCCTTTGTAGATACTAACTTTACTAAATGTGAAAGGTATAATTGTGCAGGGGAAAAAAACATTACCGGATGGTAGTATGGTATTCGTAGCTAAAATTAATATTGCATATGGAAGACACGCCACTTGGCGAGTGGTGTTCTTTAAAACAATGAGGCCCATTATTGAATCCTGCTTTGAGAGATGTTGCCAAGAGTATAGGCAATAATTGGAGGTGGCAGAATTTTGGTTATGAAGACCTCTTTTCAGCCTTAGGGCAGGTAAATAAAACCACCCGGACAATAGATGCATTTTGTGGCAAACTCTTAAATCAACAAGTGCTGGCCTTCCGTTCTGAATGGGGAAGACTGTCCTCAGGACACTGGCACAACAAGTTGCATTTGCCTGCAGACATATGGATTAAACCACTTGCTTTTGATGGTCTGAACTGCTGCCAAGCCTTAATGCAAATTAGTGGAACTGCTTACGTTTTAGAAATCTGGCGCACTTTATTAATTTTGCCCATGAGAATAAATGGTTCCGGGTGGATTCCACAAATACGAGGGGTGTGGCTGGACAGACAGAATTATACAAACAATAGTTACACTTGTGTGTCCTTGGGATCAGGGGTGGGTGTGCCCTCAGACTGGAAGGGCCCCAGACCCATGTATGCAACCCATAGCGGTTGAGTGCACCTAGATGCAATACCACATTTATGGTACTGACATGTTTAAAATTGACCAGCATCAGGCCTGCATTGCTACTAACTATAACAATTATAAGTTAGAAGGTAATCCTCAGGTATTTTGAGTAGATCAGGTTGGGACCATCTTAGATGCCACTACTCATACTTTATACTCTTTAACCCAGTGGTCTCGCACCACCTTGCATGCAGAGTTTACTAATGCTTAACTAGATTCTTCCTTATGGAATAATTACCTCACGGCTTCAAGCTAGAAGACAGTTTGCTCCAACATCTTGGAAAGCTTTTAGAGCTTTAGCTTCCTCGGTTGTTACTGCAGAGTGTAAAATGACAATAGACAAAGACCAACTAATTAAGACAGCTGACCATTTGAAATCAGTCGCTGTTCATCACTGGTTGGACATATTTACCGGCTGGTCTCCTACTTCTACTAAACTGTTAAATATAGTACTGCACCCCTTACTATGGGCGTTTGTAGCCCTAATACCAATTGCTATAACATTCATTAGGTTATTGCGCAGAATGACTTGCCTGTAGAATAGAATGTCTGAACTAGAGACGCGTTTGATAGGCTTGCAACATACCATATATACTTCAAAATCATGGAAATAATCCAACATTTCCGTCTACACTTCAAAAAGGGGTGGAATATGTAGTGCAATGAGCAAAAACATGCATAGGTGCATAAACCCACTGAGCTAACCAAATTGCATATTGGGCCTATAGCCTGCCTCATTATGAACTATGACTGATGGCTTAATCGAAGAGTGTACTGAATACCGACGGTCACAAACGTATAAAATGGCTTAGCAATGCATTAGTAGTGCTTAAACACCTAGCACATAGTAAACTATATTCATCACAGAGAACATGAGCCCTCATGAAATTGCTTGCAGAGGGTTAATCGCAATACTTCAGCTTCCACTTTCTCAAGAGGCTTCACCATTCATTGTAAACAAACACTGGGTTGTACGGGATTAAAAAAAACATTGAAGGCATGCTGGTCCAAGCAGGTGCTGATAAAACTGCATTCCTACGAAATCACTTTCCTAACCATCGAGGGAGGGATTAGAGCAGGTTGGGTCAGTGTGGAATTAGATTTTTCCATCAAAAACAGGTTTTGCACAGCACGAAAGTTCTAGAAACTTGCGTTAATCCGATTGACAGACCTACCTCATAAAAATGGGTACACACATTAATCGCGAGGACTCGTCAGATGGGCTTTTGGTGTGTGCATGCTCGAAGTGCCCGGAACTAACTGCTACGCCCAGGCAGAGGTTCCTAGCTAGTCATATCCCGCCTTCGTACTGGCTGTAGAGGGGCAAGGCCAGTCCCACAGAGATGAGGTGCCTCCCAGATGTGACAGTGTCATTGTCCACAATACCTAGGAACGTAAGACCTGTTGTGCTCGAAGTACTTGTGATTCATAACTTCTGTCCCATTTTACTATAATTGCTGCTCATTTATATAGTTTGCTTATTGTGAAATAAATGGGAGTATATCACATTTTCGATTGAGTTTCCTCCAGAATTAGTTAATGGTGTGTTGCATTAAGTTTGAACCTGAGAAAGAGGGGAGGGGTGTATAAATCCTGTAGTTTTGTTGAGCCAGGGAAGCTCCTCAAAATGATAGGGCGAAAAGTCTTTCTCCAACCATCTTTTTTGTTAAAAAAAAAAAAAGTGTATAGCGATCAACACTATGCCCTTGTGTCCGAGTATATCTGTTAATTCTTTACATTGGTAGCCAGGAAACAGATGACTTATGTTTTTGAAGAGTTCAGCATGAGGCAGCAGAGCACCATTCAGTGACTAATTACAGTGAGACAGTTCATAATATGTTCCGAGATGGCTGGGGTAAAGGCGGGAAAGGAGAGCAAATATTTGAGTGTCCTCAGCAAAAAGGTGATAGTGAAAGCAAAATGATGACATAAGTCTTCATAGGGCAAATGTATAGAGGGTGAAGAGCAGAGGTCCAAAGACTGAATCTTGGGAGATGCAGAGAACGGTGGGGTCAGAGGTGTGCGAGTCCTAAGATATTTTAAAGGATCTGCCTTCAAGGTAGGAGGCAATGCAGGCAAGAGCAGATATGTGAAACCCAAGTTTCCTGGAGGGTGAGGAGGAGAGCGGCGTGGCCGACAGTGTTGAAAGCAGCAGAAAGGATAAGTATTGAAGAGAGGTTGAAGTGTTGAGCACTAGGGAGAACATTGGAGACATGCAAGAATGCAGTCTTGGTGTAGTGTTTAGCACTGAAGCCACATTGAAGTGTATCTCCTAGGCCATTATCCTCAAGGTACTTCGTGATCTGGTCGAAGACCACCTGCTCAAGGGCTTTTGAATAACTGGACAGGAGAGAAACTGGGTGAGAGCTTGCTGGGACATTTGCATCAGAAGAGGGATTCTTTGACAGTGTTAAGACAGTTGTAGATTTGATGGAGGCAGGCAAGAGTCCAGCAGAGAGAAAGGTTGAAGAGCTTCAAGAGATAAGGGCAAGTGATTGAGACTAAGTCTTTGACGGCTTGGGGAGCAAAAGGGTCGATCTGAGCGCAGCATGAGTTGGCACTGCGAAGGATGGGTGCTAATTCAATAGGAGATAGAGGTCTGGAGAGAGGTGGTGGACAGAAGGAGGGTTTGGGAGAGTGAGGAGGGCTGGGAGTCTCACAAATTTTAGAGGAAAAGTAGTGGGCAAAGTCATTTGCAGAAGGGCAGGAGGTGATGGATATTGGCTTGGGAGGTGTGAGCAAGGATTGGAGGGTAGGTGACAGTTTGGAGGGGTGATTGCAAAAGGAGGAGATTAGGTTTGTGAAGTAGGAGAATTTGGCAGAGGTTAAGAGAGCAAGGGAACTTTTGTAGGGTAGGTATCCATAATTTACACTAGCGGCCTATGTCATGGCTTATATTTGCTTCAAGAGTCTGAATTTCAGAGGTAACCCAAGGCCGAGTACGAGAAGTATGAAGCTGTGAATGTGTGAATGTGTGAGCAGGATAGTGTTGGTCAAATCCAATCATAAGTGCATAGGGAAAGTCAGAGAAAGCATGATCAATTGATCAATGGAAGAGGCATGAATAAGGGAAAGTGACAGGAGAGGTCCTCCCATCATCAATGTAAGGTGCAAGAGAGTTCTGCCAGAATTTCCCTACTCTTTTAGAGGGGAGATGAGGAGTAGAAGGTGGAGGGAGGGAGTGACCAAGATGTTAAAGCAAACAATGGCATGATCAGTGAGAGAGGGGGGTCAATGGAGAACTCAGAGGAGGAGAGTAAGTTGAAGAGAAAAACGATGCCAAGTGACTTCCCACCAGAGTGGGTAGGCTAGTCGTGAAGGGAGTAGAGTGAGTGGTCAGAAAGGAGCGATTTAAGTTCAAGGTAAGTCTCTGGAAAGGGCTTGGGAAAGATAGTCACCCAGCACGATAATGGGGATGTGGGTAGGAACTGACTCAAGGAGAAGAGTTAGATCAGGGAAGGATTTGAGAGGACCAGGAGGTCGATGGAGAGCCAGAACAGTAAGAGGAGTAGAAGCAAGGAGTTGAACTATAGCATATTCACAAGAGAGAGTAGATGTCAGAGGTGGATAGAGCGGCAGTATCTAGAGCCATATTGGTAAGGAACCCCACAATGCGCCACCCTTTCCAACTGGTCAAGAGAGTGGGAGAAGGTAGCAGAGTCAATGTGGAAAGCTACTAGTGTAGTAGAGGAGATCTAGTTTTCTGTGATAGCACGAAGTGAAATTTGAAGGTGATGAGTCAAAGTGGTCAGAGATGTAGGAATACTTATTGCAGGGGGATTGCGCATTGCAGAGGACAGTTGAAAGTGATTGGAGCTGGGGGAGAGGAGCAGATGTGAGGCAGGTGAGGGGAATAGATGAGGTTAAGATCCTGGGAGCATCTTATTTAAGGGGTGTTGGTGCAGGGAATAAAGTGTAAGATGGTGAGGCTGGAGAGTGATGCAGAAGTTACACCAAGTTGAGGCTGGATGGTATGAGAAAAGGGGAAAGAGAACAGCGAGTAGGAGGAATAGAGCGAGGTCCAGATGAACAATGAAATGTAGAAGAAATAGATCAGTAAAGACAATGAAGAAAGGGTGCAGCCCAGGGGAGAGAGAAGAGGGTAGGTGGGTAAGCAGAAAGGGAAGAGGCGGTTGGTTGGCTGAGAAGAAGCAGCTACAAGTTCTGAGTAGAATGGAGATATAGGTAACCATAATAATGTACAGACCCAAAAGAGCAACATTTCTTGTATCTGTGAGATACCAGATGCTCAATGGTAAATTGATAGTCTATAGGTGGAATGATCTGTATGCGTGAAAGCAGAGACCAGTAAAGGATGAGCTTGGCAAAGACTTGGCTTGAGCAGGAGGTCAATCCCTAGGCCCTTTCCAGCCCTTACAGGCCCAAACATAGAGCTGCCCTTTGCTGCTTTTGGCCCTTGGCTGCCGACGCCCGGCTGGACGCCCAGGCGAGATGGAATAAGGGAGGCATTGTGACACATGGTGCACAGGGCCCTCAGCAAACCATGGTCAGGCCAAGAAATAAATTATGGAAAGCTAACCTCCAGACAATTGTGTGTCCCTCTGGGAGCCTCCAGATGGCTTTGGACTTGCAGAGTACTGGGTGTTCTAGGCTCAGGGGTGTTTGATCTGTTGGTGGGACTTTCTGATGGTGCACAGGGTCCTCATAGCCACCAGTTCCTGGCAATTAGCCTTGCATAATGATTGATACATTGACACCTCAGGGTGCCTGTGGAGAAATGCAACAGAAAACTTAATTTGATACCACCCTGAAAAATAATAGCTGCTTCTAAAAGGAAGAGACCCCTTTCCAGTCAGTTGCTAGTGTCATAGTGGAGATGAGAGCAGACCAGCATGGATGTAGGACGGAGACACCCTGAAGCGTGTGATACTGTGTCAGTCGCCCAACGTGGCTTACTAAGGATCATCTGTCTAATGGAAAGGGAGTCTGAGCCAGAGTACCCAAGAGAAAAAGAATCTGGAGGACGACGCCTATGGGGGGACCACCAGCACACCTGATTCTCAGAGTTGTCGCAAGGCAAAGTGCTGAAACCAATCACCAGTGAAGCACGGTATCTGGCTCAGTTGAAGGGCTATTATGCCAAGAGGGGCCCACTAACCGGGAGACCAAGAATTGGTGCACTTGGGAGAATTGGTGGCAAGGGACACAGTGTGTGGAAAAGAGCAGAAGGTAACCGAGACCGAAAGGATAGCATATTCTAGGGAAACATGTCCAATAGCAACCAGCCCAAAACCCATAAACCCACCAACTTTGAACCACTGTGCTGAGGTGGGGATAAAGGCCAGTGGGAAAGCAAGAGAGTAAAATAGTAATTCTGGAAGATTTAATCAGACCCCCTAATCAAAAAAGAAACCAAGAGGACTTCTATTGGAGAGAGAAGTCAGGTGGGAAAGAGAACAAGTAATATATTAGATTCTGGAAAATTTTGCCGGGTTCTTAAACATCCGAGCAGAGCACATTAAACCCCTGCATTCTATTGCATAGAAGAGTATTGTGCAAAGAGACCATACAAGTAAGGTAAATGGATTCTGACCCCCAACCATCAGAGGACCAAATAAGAGCGCATTGAACCCTCTACTGAGAAAAGGAGTACTACATGAAAAGGCTGCATTCTGGAGCATTATGGTCAATACTTAGGGAGCCAAGACTCGACTTTGTACTTCGAGTGTGATAAAAGACTAATTGACAACCAGGGATGCTAAAGTGCTACTTCCAGAGGAAATCATGCCTAATCCTTTATTAAGGAGCCAAGAAAGAGCGTGTGGCTCTGCTTGGTCTGTGTTCTTTGTTCTTCCCAAGCAGCAGATGCCAACACAGCATGATGCAATTGTTTCTTGATAAGCTTCCACAATAAGTTAAATGGCAGGATGTTGTTGTACGTGTCCCATAGCTTCCGCTCAATGGTAGGACATCCACCAGAGCATTGCCTTCCTTTTCAATGGCCCGATCCACAGGGCAGTTTGGTGAGGGATGAACATCAGCCTTCACTAATGGGATCTCCGTATTGGCCTGAGCTATACTATGTGGCTAGGCTAAAAGGCCATGGCAAAGCACCAGTGCTTCATTACATTATTTGGTATGCTAGGTTACTGCGAGTGATGCCATTTGCACAATCTCCAGACATAGCATGTGTACATTATTGATTTGTAAAGAAAAGACAAATGTTCAACCATCAGATCATAAATGGCACCCATGTTTGTTCACCAGAAATTAATTTAAGGCATTAGCTATCTCCTAGTATCACTCCATAGATGCAGATGGAACTCTGATGAAGACCTGATTGGCCTAGGATTACATTTTAACTGCTATTTATACATACGTAGTGCATCTCTACTTTCATGCATAAACATAAATCTGATTATACTACTGTGTGCTAAGGACAGTTAATTACTAGTGTGGCCAACAATCGTCAATTTATCACATTCAGTAGCAGCAATTCTGGCAGGCTTGTTGGAGGAAGGGGGCATCAGTAAATGTAGTGGGGGTGGAGCCAGGAGGTCTTCACTGCCCAGAAATCCTGCGAAACCTTGGTTGCAGCAAATCCAACACAGGGCAGTTCTGGTAGTTGAGATGGGAAGGGTCTGTGGGTCAATTTTCTGTCTAACTGTGCTGGCTTTCTATGACCATTTCCATCATTCCCTTTCTTGCCTGTCTCCAGCCACTCTTAGTACCATTGTCTGACTAAGCCTCCGGGTACCTTGTGAATCTTTCTGGTTTTTCTTTTCTTCACTAAAGGTGCTTTCAAAGTTATTTTGTTAGATTTTATGTGACCAACATGTAGGATCGTGGTTCCCTGGTAGGTCAGACTATTGAATATAGTCTCACATGCTGATTTGCTTCTTCAATGCCTTGTTGAAACATTTTTGCTTCTATTGACTTACCAGGCCGCGGGCTGATTTATTTCTTTTGTTACTTGTTCCAGATGATACTTACTGGCTTTTATCTGTTTATTTACCTACTTACAAAAACAAAGGGGGTACCACTGGAAAAAGAAATTAGGTACAGATTCTTGGTGTGATCTGTTGTAGCTGGGAATGGGTTACTGATTCCATAATCCCACCATATCAATTCAATTCACCCGCTCTCTGTGTACCCATGTGCGTTACATAAATTGATGAATTTATTATTTCCATATTGCATTAGCAAGAAATATTTATAAAGGAAATTAAATCGAAACTACTAATCAAAAAGGATCACACAGTTAATGGCTACAGTTAATGTGTACTTTGTTGCAGACAATAACTTGTGCAATGAGCAATGAACTTAAAACAATTTAAACCAATTCAAGACATGAAAGATTAACAAACTTCAGATAAAACAGTACAAGTCAAGAAAAAAAACATTTTGATTGGCGATTGTGCACTTGTAGGTTCAAGAACAGTGTCATATACCGTAGAAAAAGCAACAGCAAACTACTTAGCTTGATTCCTTGTGCTGTTTCTAAAGTGCCTTGGATAGGAATACAGAGAGGAGATGGGAAAGAAAAGGAGATTGAAGGGAGAGTAAGATCAAATCCTTCAGAATAAAGTGCAGCCCACAGGGGCACATGTTTGTATAGCATAGATGATAGTTGTCAGTCCTTCTCTTGTCATTTCATTTGGCATAAAGTGGTTCCAAACTCATGGTGTATCTAAACGCTATACCCCTATCACAGCGGGCTTCTTTCTTCATGGTTGAGCTAAGAGGGTCTGTCATCTGCCAACGTGAATGAAAGTTGCATTCAATTGTTAGGGGAGGCCTGATTGTTCTGGAGTCTGCTGTCCCCCGTTTGCTTCACGTTTCAGCGGTGCTTTGTAGTGCAAACCGCTTTCTTCAGGGCTCAAGTTGGATGACCCCCTCCGGTTATGGATCCATATCTTCACCCCGGATGGGGGAGGGGGACACTGAAAAATACGCCCAGCACATACGTGCCTTGGTACAGTCGCCAGCCTGTGTGGGCGGGGACTGATCCGCGCCTGTCGTGTCTTGGATGGATGAAGTGCACAGAATATTTGGCTTCGTTACTCGCTCCCATTTACCTACTTACACCTTAAATTTAATTTTTATTTCTGAAACCTTGTTAGCCATATACGTATGCTTGGGAGGCCATGTGCATCTGTAGCGCACACCAAGTATTGGCCTTTTGAACTTAATTGATTTCTAATTAAAGGAGGTGCACTTACTGACCCCTTGGGTTTGGCTTGTTGGGCTGGGGAAGCTGAGGAATTTGTACTGTGGATACCCCTGGAGACATTCGGGGCTGCCTCTCTTGCAGCATCATGCTTTAGTTTTCATACTGGCTATTTAAATTGTATATTTCTTACCATTCATATTTAATTTGTGTTTGATGTCAGCATTTATTGAGTAGTACAATAAGTTATGGATAGGAGACAATTGAATGTCCCGCACCCAAATAAGTTTGCCAGTAAGTGACTGACTGGATGTTGGCAAGCAAGAGATTAGAAGGATTGACACTTTGGGCCTATATTTGAAAAAGGGGAACTAGAAGCACAAGAAGCACAAATGAATACGGTTTCAATCGAATTTCAATATTACCTCCATCTGGACATAATGAGGGTGGCCAAACAGTATAGATAATGAAGGTCTTACTTGTTCTAGTCTAACCACTTCACTTGTAATTTTATAACTTGTGGGAGTGATAATCGCCCAATTAATATCTTCCAGTTCTAAAAGTGCCTGCTTTATTTCAGGTGAACAGGTCTTCTGGTCATCTGCCAATCAATTCTGGGAATTCGGGCGCTCCCAAATTAAAGCTCAGAGGGTCTGTTGGACAAAAAAGGCAAACCTAGTAATGAAAAGAAAGGCAAATTGGTCTGTATGCAGGCATGTTACAAATTAATACTGATAGTAGAAAAGGGTCTGGTTTAGAGACACGCCTCCAGGCGGATAGTGGTATTATGTTCTACTCATGGAACATCAGGGGGCTTAGTTCTAATACTGATGACTTGGAGTGGAACAAGTTTAATTCTAAAGCTAAGATTATCTGTCTTCAGGAGACGTGGAGTATTAACCCAGTTCACACACTGAGTTACCAGACCTTCTTCCAACCAGCATTTAAAGGCCAAAGAGGGTGCACAAAAGGTGGGCTAATCGTTTGGGTCCAAATATTGGGGCACTGTGCACTCCCCTGCAGTTACCAAGCTCTCTGGATTTGTTGGGCATTGAAATCAAATGGAAGAATAATCGGACGCTTGTCCTTAATCTTTATCTCAGGCAGTCTTCAGAAGCAGTGGGGAGCAATGGAGGATGTGTTATCATTGATAATGGAAGACAACTTAGATGTAGGCCAAGAACGGCTGATGGTGGTAAGCAACGTAAATTGGCAATTTGAACCTGATCTTGTTAATAGAGATCAGCTTGCAGAAGATGAACTTCGTGGGATTCCGGAGTTATCCCTTGCTTCACCGCAGCAGACCTATGCCCTTAGTAGCAACGTCGCTAGCATCTTATACAGATATGGCTTCAGGTCATGTAATGGTCAGGCCCGGGGAGGGGATATCCCAGCTAAATGTACTTTTAGTTTTAAAGGTAGTGTACTTTTAGTTTTAAGGTAGTTCTGGCGCATATCGATTATATGTTGGTGGATCTTGCATCTCGGCGCTGGGGGTTCTCGTTTGAGGTCATCAAGACACCCAAAAGTGATCACGACCACTAAAGCTTATATGTGATGCTTCATAACTAAGGGGTGAGGTCCTTGGTGCAAATACTGTGGTAAAACATTCACAGCACTCAGCAATGGTGAAATCTGTTAAATGGCATTCTTTGAATAAGGAATCTATACTGCCAGCGTTGTACTCCGATTTGTTACCCCTTTTGAATGTTTGCTCGAGAGGTGATGTGGATTGTAATTATTTGTTGTTTTATGACCAGTTAGTGATTACAGTTGTATGAAGCCAGTTATCAAAAGCCACAAGTTCAGGGGGATAGATGGTATGACAAAAAATGTAGAGGGGCAACGGTTGATCTACTTGCGGCTTTAACAAATCTGTGCGGTAGGAATTTTGACGATATTAAAAGTAAACGCCTAGCCTACAAGTCATTGCTTGCTACGAAAGAAAATCAGCAATGTGAGAAGCGCTGGCAAGCCTTGAAAACTGCAGTATTAGCGCATAATCAGAGATTTTTGGAGGCTCTGATCAAGGTTCAACGTCTTCTGTGCAGCCTTCTTTGATAGCGGGTCATTTATGGCGATCTCACTTTGGCTCTCTGTTTGACACAGATATTGTGGGTACATTATGGTCGCAGGAGCAGACTAATTATGCAGGTCTGCGAGTTAGAGTTGGGTTCTGCTGGGCTTCAGCCCTTGAGGTTTATCAAAGGGGAGATGGATTTCGCATTAGCTTGTCAGAAACCTAATAAAAGGCTGCGATTGGATTTCTTGCCAATAGATTTCCTTGAAGAACCATTAATATGCATACCTTTCCTGAGAAAATCCTTTGAAGTTCTTGAGAGGAATAGAATCCCTAGAAGTTGGCACGGCTCGGTCATTATTCCATTATTTAAAAAGGGGGACCGAGAGTCCCCTCCAACTATAGAACGACATCCCTATTAGATTCCCTCGCTAAGCTCTACGCTAAAGCATTAACCTTAATGCTGGAGTCTTGGTGTGCTAATAGGACCTATCCCCAGCTCGGGTGGTGTTTAGGAAAGCTACACCGACACTAGATCAGTCCTTCAGATTGCTCCTTTTGGTGGTCAAATATGTTAGGAGCATGTCTTTATATGTCGCTTTTATTGGCCTACATGCAGCTTTTGATTCTATTTCTAGGCCTCAATTAGGGGCCTTGCTAGAATCAATAGGGATGCCAGTAACATTTGCCAATATCGCAATTATATATAAAACACATTTGCAGTTGTCCTTTGAGGCAATGCAGGAGAGTAGACTTCCCCAATTTCTATATAAAAAAAGGGTAAGGCACGGGTGTGTTATGGTGCCTCTCCTATTTTCACTATTTATGATATTGCACTAGGGATTAACACTTTGGAAGCTTATGCGCTGCTATTGGGTGCAAAAAGTGGGCAATTCTACTATTTGCCGATGATGCTGTTTTAATTTCCAAGACTCCCTTAGGCCTACAAAAACAATTGACTGCTTTTTCAACCCACTGTCAGGATAAAGACTTCTAAAGCTATGATTTTTACTCCTAAAAACTATTATATGCCCAAATCTTATTCATTTTGTATGGGTAACGTTAGTTTGGAACAGGTGGAGGGTTATGTCTATCTGGGGCTATTGGTTTGCTATAATTGCAGTTGGAGTTGCCAGGTAGAGAAAACCTTAAATACCCTGTCCAGGAGAGGACTGGCAGTGATTAGCTTCAACAATAAGTATGGACGAAGAAGTATTTTCTCGCGCAATGGAAATGTATAGAAAGCAGGCTGTTCCTGCTGTGTTATTTGGATCGAAATTGTGGGGATATTCAAATACCCATGGTCTGGTTTGGGAGGAAAATAAATTACTAAAGCGTCTCCTTAACCTCCCCAAAAGCGCTCAGAATTTACTGATCAAACTTGAGTTGGGTTGGTATGGGCTGGAGTATCTGATAAAGTTGTGACCACTACTATACTGGTTGTGAATCTGGCACACAAGTGAACTTGTAGTTTAGCTGGAGGAAATGAGCGACCTGCTGCATCAGAATGGTTCAAAAGATCTTCCATGGTTTCAATGTATTAAAAATATTGCCAAAATGCTGGACCTTCCTCAGCTGTGAAACAACCCCCCTTCGATTGGGACATAATTACAAACTTGTTTTCAGGGAGGCGTATGACAAATGGTCTTTACAAGAGATATGCAAACAATCAAGTGGGAAAAGTTGGTGCTTGAATTTTTTGTTCATTTAATTAATTGTTTTTTATAGCACGCCTAATACCATGCCTAAGTTCGTTTTCTAAGAGCGCATCCAGGAAATTCGAACCTCTGTTGCTCTGTATGGTCTTGCTTCCAAGACAAGGGTGTTGCGAAAAGTGTTTTTGCATTGGAATCTTATCTAGATATCCCTTGTAAAATGTTTGAAAAGACTTTAAGATTAAAGTTTAGGTTAGGGTTTCTTCTGGTTCATTACTTTGTTGCACATTGGAAGAAAGATTCTCTAGATGTATGTCCATTCTGTACCACCTTAGTGGAAGATGTTATGCACTTTATTTGTATTTGCCCCTTGTATATCTCTGCAAAGAGACCTTATTTAAGACTGTTATTTGTTCAGTGGCAAACAAAGACTGTTGTTGCGGCCTATAGACTGCTGAAAATAAAGGATGAAAACTGCATTGGTCAATTAATAAAGTATTTAGCCTATGCTTGGGTTTTGCATGTGAACATTTTAAATTGCTGTGCATGCATTTTTGTTTTTATGATGAATAATGTACATTTTATCGAGTTTAAAATTTGCAAACTTTATATGGCATCACCGAAATAACAGATTTCAACAATACTGCTAAATCTAAGGGATATGAGATTACTGGCAAGGCTACTCAACTGATGGGCAGAAACATTCTCAGTCAATAACCTTTTATAATACATGTAAATATGTTTTTTATTACAGGCTGTTTGTTACAGCACTACGGACATGTAATATGAAAATGACGTCTCTACTGCTATGTAATCAGCCACAATCCCCACTGCTTGACCAGCAAAGAACAGCATTCTAGTGGTCATTGGGGCACTTAAAGCTGTGACAATCTTTACAAATTCCGCTCTTCTAAAATACCTTTATATGACACTTTACAGCCATTAACTGTTAAGGGACTGTTTCTGATAGTATCTTTATTTTGTGCACTGCTGAAGCTTAATACACGAGAGCCAGAATCTGTATGTGTTGCTTATTTTAAATAAAACAAACGTTTTCAATTAAACTGCTTAAAGGCATACTCTAGTAAAAAATGTTATTTAAAAAATAGATAGGCCACATTAAAAAAAAATAAATAAATAAAAAAATAAATTAAAAAAAAAAAAATCACATCCTCCGTTTTAAAACTTCCTATGTAAAGTTTTGAGCTATTCAAGCTCAAAATTCGAAAAAGCAAGCAGAGGGGGGCCGCCATTTTGTGAAATGGAGGCCCTCCTGTGCTGGCTTTTGCTTTTGCGGCACTAATGAAGGAAAAGCCAGCCAGCTGTAGTAAACAAAGTCTACCGCTGGGTGGCTTTCCCTTCATTAGTACATAAATACAACGTTTTTAAAGCTGCGGTTTTATTTCTAAGTTTTCCGGGCTCCTCCAGCCCGGAAAACTTAGAAAAAAAACCGCAGCTAGTGCTTATTTTTTGTAAAAAAAATAGCACTTACCGAGATTCAGCTGCAGCTTTCCTGCTCTGGTCTCCGGTCCGCGTCCTCCGAGTCCCGGCACTAATGAAGGGAAAGCCACCCAGCGGTAGACTTTGTTTACTACAGCTGGCTGGCTTTTCCTTCATTAGTGCCGCAAAAGCAAAAGCCAGCACAGGAGGGCCTCCATTTCACAAAATGGCGGCCCCCCTCTGCTTGCTTTTTCGAATTTTGAGCTTGAATAGCTCAAAATTTTACATAGGAAGTTTTAAAATGGAGGATGCGTTTTTTTTTTTTTTTAATGTGGCCTATCTATTTTTGAAATAAATTTTTTTACTAGAGTATGCCTTTAAACTATTTTTCTGCAGCACACTTGAAGCTGCATAGATGTATTTTCTTTTGTTATTCATTATATGTATCCACAACTGTAAGATATCTTGCACTACATTAAGCAGGAGGCATGGGATTGAAGGTGATGACCATGTGTGACTGTGTATTTTAAGGAATACACTATTCCCACCATAGTTGAAAAGGATATTTGCAAGTCACCTTGGAGTTATGTTACTCACCGTAGTGACTAACGTACTCCTAGTCCATAGTCCCCTTTCCTCCATACTGTATGGGCGTCCCTCGTTAGGGACAAGAATTGGAACCTTTTTCACCAGAAAAATGATCTTCTCCTTTAAATGTAGTTGCGTGCGCGGCCCCGGGAGCATGGGCTCCCTTGAATCCGCCCATCAGCGCCACTCCTCAGTCCCCTTTTGACACGACGGCTATATTACAATTGCCTAATGACACAGGTTCTTTAAGGGGGAGGATGGTGGGATGTATGGAGGAAAGTGGACTATAGACTAGGATTACATTAGTCACTACAGTGATTAACATATAATTACTCCTACATCCCGTCCCTGTTCCTCCATACTGTATGGCCTATTACCACTGAAAGAAGCACTGGGGAGGAGGAGAGATGCCCCTCTAGGAAAACAAGTTTTTTTAAACTGCGTGGCCAAATGCTGCTTCTGATCTGGCACTAGCGTCCAAGCAATGGTGCTTGCAGAAGGCTGATGGAGAAGCCCAAGTAGCTGCCTTGCTGATTGTCTGCCATGGCATGTGTCTTTGGAAAGCCACAGCTGTCTCCTTGGCTCTGACCGCATAGGCGTGCATGTTTGCTAGCCCTCATAAGCTTCCTTGATGGCCAGAACCATCTACCCAGCTATTGACGCCTTGGATGCTTGGCTGCCTGGTTTTGACCCACTTAAGTGACAAATAGGGCATCAGATGTGTGGAAGCTCTTAGTCCTGTCTAGGTAGAATCTCAATGCACGCCTGACATCCAGACAGTGCAACACCTTCTCTTCCTTCGGTTTTGGGAAGAAGGTTGGAAGTAGTATCTCCTCATTGAGGTGAAACGATGAGACTACCTTTGGGAGAAATGAACAGTGCGTCTTTTTTTCCAGTGAAACATGGTATATGGCTATGATGCCAGTAGAGCCCGAATCTCGCTGATCCTGCACGCTGAGGTAAGGCGACCAGGAGAGCAGTCTTAATGGTAACCAGTCTGATATCCGCTGATGCCATGGGCTCAAACAGCTTGTGGGTCAGGGCGCCCAGTACCACATTGAGATACCAGACCGAGTGCGGTCGCTTAACTGGGGGATACAACCTGGTCAGGCCCGCCAAATGTTTCTTGACAACCGGATTGGAGGAGGAGGAGATGTTCTTTACAGAGGTTTTGTAAGCCCCAGATAAGAACGACAGGTGTCCATCTGCACACCGGACTGAGACCGATGCGTGGAAAAAGACAGCACATGGTCTAGCGTTCATGCCATAGGGTCCATCTCATTTGCCTTGGCCCAGTGACAGAACCTGGTCCATTTGCTTCTGTACTGACTTCTGCTGGAGCTGCTTCTTGGCCCTTGAATGATGTCGAAGTTGTCCTGTGACAAGTGTAGATGTTTCAGGATCACGTGTTGGGGAACCAGGCTGCTATGTCCAGTGTGGGCTGTACCGCCGCCCCTCCCTGCTGAGATAATAGGGTGGCTGGTCCCCCTAGAGGGGGGACTGGAGGTTGACCCGACAGTTGGAGGAGCTCTGAGAACAGGTCTGGCCAGCTACCGCAGGGCTTTCAATATGAGACGTAAACGCAGCGCCTTCTTGACCTTTGAGATGACCATCTGTATCAACATGGTCAGGAGGGAAAGCATATGTCGCTCCACTGAATCTGCAACGCATCCCCAGCGAGCCACTGCCCTGTCCCATCCAGGACACAAACTGGTGACATCTGTTGCTCGCAGTGGCGTATAGGTCTACCTGAGGATGGCCCAACCTGTTGAAGATCTCCCTCAGGGCATCCTCGTTCAACTGCCACTCGTAGTTGTCAACCCCCAGCTTGCAGAGTCTGTCCGCCTCTAGGTTCGACTCCCACAGAAGTGGACGGCCAATATGTATGTTGTATGCCAGTGCCCACTCCCATATGTCGATGGACAACCTGCAGAGGGAATGAGACCTGGTGCCCCCCTGTTTGTTGAGGTAATACGTGCAGTGTCTGTCGGAATGCAGACCTGCTTATTGCTGATATAGGGAGGAAAGCTTTGAGAGCAAGCCAGATGGCCATCATCTCGAGCCAATTAATGTGCACTAGTTCCTGCTTTGACCAGTCAGTGGACACAGGGTGGCCTCCCATACTTCTAGGGACGACTGCGTAGTAATGGTGAACGCTGGTTGTGATTGCCTGAATGGCTTGCCCACTAACAGGTTGGCCTCTGCCCTCCACCATGTCAGGTCCTAGTCAAGATGCAATGGTATGCTAACTAGAGCCGCTTGGGAGCCGGTTTCCCGATTCCAAGATGCTGAGAAATGTAGCTGCAGCCTCCTCATTTTGAGCCTTGTGTGTGGCACTGCCAGGAGAAACACCACCATGATCCCCAGCAGGTGCTCATACCGCTATGACCTGCTTCGGAAATGCACTGCGGCAGTCCCGATTGCTGTGACCTTGCCCTCAGAGGGGAAGATCCTCTCCACCCTCGTATCCCAGATTAGCCCCAAGAATGTCAAGGACGGAGTGGGATGTAGCTGTGACTTCTTGAGGTTGATTGAGAATCCCAATTCGTATAGCGTGTGCACAAGCCTGGCTGCCATGTGTTGGACTCCCTCCAGAGACTCCGCTCTTACAAGCCAGTCATCGAGGTATGGATAGAGGTGGTGCCCCTCTGCTCTGAGCAGAGCTGCCACCGCATTCATTAGCCTCGTAAAGACTCTTGGGCCGAACTGAGGCCAAATGGGAGGACCTTGTATTGCAAGTGGAAGCCCATGACCCTGAAGCGTAGAAAGGAACGATGGGGCTCCCAAATTGGGACGTGTAGGTATGCATCCTTCAGATAAAAGGAGCACATCCAGTCTCCCCCACAGTGTTTCCACTATCTAAGCTGGCATACCCATCTTGAACTTTTGGAGAGGTAGGGAAAGGTTTGGTGTTGAAGGGTCCAGTGCAACTCTCAGGCCAGCATGGTTCTTTTTCTATATATGTTAAAGATGCAGGAGTAGAAACCCATGCCTCGTTGAGAGGGTGGGACCTCCTCCACTACCTGGCTCACTATGAGCAGGCGGATCTCCGTCAGAAGAGTTGCCGTCCCAATCTGTGGGAGAGGGAAGATTGAGGTACCAGTAGGCGGAAGCCTGAGGAAACTACAGAGAGAATCCACGGGTCTGCGAACCTTGTCCACCAGGACTGAATGTGAAGGGCAAGCCTGCCCCCCACCGGATAACTGGATTTGGATGACCCTGTCACTGTTTCTTTCCTTCTGAGGCTGGTACCTGGGAGGGGGACTGGAAGAACCACCTTATGCGACGACTTGTGCTGCTTACGGCAGTGTTGGCAGGGGGTCTAGAACAAATGGTTTCCTAATTAAGGAAACCCAAGTCCCCTGCACACTATCAACAAGGGCCTAGGCCTGTGTGTAATTTAAAGGTACTCAAATTTCCCTTGTTTGATTCTTAGAAGAGGTAATTGTAGTGATTACATTCTCCTTGCATTAGCAGGAGATATTTTTCTTTTAAGATGCCCAAATTAATCTTTGACAATTCATCTGTTTATCAGAAAACAGTTATTTATTGCAATTTTAACAAAGGAACATTCAATGTTTGATCTGGCCCAACGCGTTTCGAGTATTACTTTCACTCTTCATCAGGGGCAAAAATGTTCTGTTTTCTTTATCATCATCTATCTTCTCTCTAGAGATTAACTATTGTATACAGTGTTAATAGTTAATTCCAATACTTAATATTCATTTGTGCATATAAGGCAAAACAAAAACTTTTTTTAACTACGAAAAAGCACATCATGTATTCTTGCTATAATTGTCTTTGCTGCATTCTTTTAGCTCAATATCAGTAGCCCATATTTAGCAAAGGAAAAACATTACAGTTAATGGCTAATGCTAGGTGCCTATATAGGTGAATGACAAACTTAACTTTTCGTGGATATACTATGTAAAGGAAATGTAAAGGTAAGAAATCAAATGGTAGTTAACAATTACTCTAAGGTAGATACTAGGGTACTTACTTAAAAAGCGAAAAAACGTGGTTTCCCAGTGTGGGCAATAACACTTCAAACTGATTGGTAGTGAGGTGGAGAATCCCAGTGCTTCCTAACCTAAAATGGATAATAGAGTTAAATTGTGAAATAGCTTGGCCAGAACGGACAGTTTAGTGGTCATACACATACTTGTAACAGAAATTAATGGTTCCACAGACAGGCATCTACTGCAACTCTGTGTGAAGATACTGGGGATGGTAGGTAGTCCCTCTCTAGAGGCTGAAAAACAAAAAAATAATTTAACATGGGAGAGATGAGATAAAGCCAAACGAGCTGGATGGCTCAATGTGGCTAAGCAGAGGCTTAACGGCTTGCCAGGTCTACTTACAAAAAAGAGATGGAATATCCAGAAGATGTTGAATGTGTCTGTAGCAGGAACAACTCCATCCGCTTCCATTTAAGTGGGGAAGCGGATAGAGTATTTATGCTCGCGGGTGACGTCATCCATGCATGCGCGTGGTGACGTCACGTCACGGCCATTTTGTATGTTTATAGTCGTTTCGCGCATGCGTGAGAACGACAGGGGTTACGTCAGAGTCTATAAGATGACTGAAGAGAAGTAGATATATATACAGCCTGTGTGGATGTTGGTAGGCGAGACAAATGTTCGCGGGTGACGTCATCTGCAGATGTGCGTTATGGCGTCACTTCGCGACCCTTTTGTTGGTCATCTTTCATGCATACGCGCGACCGACGGGGATTATTTTAGAGTCTAATTAGAGGACTTGGAACAGGAAAATAGGTGAAGAGGTAGATAAAAGTGGAAAGATATCCAAATGGTGGAATAGATAAATACATAATCAGATGAACAAGTATAATGGATAAAATAAATGTAGGAAGTAAAGGTAAAACTTATAAAAAGCTGTTTGTCATTAAACCATTAGGCACCGGTACATGAAAACAAAATCAACAATATTGTGTGTGTATCAAATGTACAAAAAACCTTTTAGCTGACCCACCAAGGGGTGTACATTCTTATCACCTTGTCATGTTTGCGTTCAATTTACATTTACCATCGTAAGGTTCAGTTTTATCAATTAGAGGGAAATGTAATTGGGTATATAAGTGATATAGTGAAAAAATCTAATTTTTGTCAAAACCTAAATTGTCGTTATAAGAACAAGAGATCCCTGGATCATGCTCTGAGGTGTGTCTACAGAAATGGACCCAAGTAGTACTCCTCATTCATCCCCAGAGGGAACATTGCATCTAGTTTTTGTATCCAATAAAGTTCTCTTTGAGCTCAAAGTTTTGGTAGATCACCTCCTCTAGGTAATGTGTGGACTACTTCCAAGATCACCATTCTCATTTGTGAGATATTGTGTTTTTCGTCTCGATAGTGTCTGTAGACCGGTGACTTGACATTCTTTGTTCTTATGCTGGACTTGTGTTCTGTCCACCTTTCTTTTGCCTTTCGGTTTGTTTTTCCTACATAATACATCCCACAGGGACAGCGGATTGTATAAGTAACATTTTTTGTATCGCATATGGCGTATTGTCTCAACGTTATTTTTTTGCCTGTATTGGGATGTCTCACATGATCTCCTTTTATGATGTTATTGCAGTGTTGGCAATGTAGGCAGGCAAATGTTTCCGTTTTCTGTTTATTCAAGGTAGTTTGTGATGTCTTTTTTGGTTTTTCTGCCCAAATGAGTTGATCTCGGATGTTTCTTCCCAGTTTGTATGCCATCATGGGGGATCCGGAAAAAGGTCTTTTAGGGCGTTGTCTGTTCTTATGAGGTCCCAATTTTTGTGAATGATTCGTTTCACTTGGAAACTCTGACTCGAGTACTTTAACGTGTGTATTAAACACTTGGTTTCTTTCCTCGTGTTCCCTTGGAGGAGCTCTTCTCTTTCTTGCAAATTAGTCCTTACAATTGCCTTATCCAATGTTTCTGCTGGGTAAACTCTTTTTAGGAATCTTTGTTTCATGATGTCATATTCATTTTGGAGTGTGTCTTGGTCTGATGTTATCCTCTTGAGTCTTCGTAATTGACTATAAGGCAAGTTTTCTTTTAGATGTTTAGGGTGAAAGCTGCTATGATGAAGGCAACTGTTGACATCTGTTGGTTTTCTGTATATCTTGGTCTTAAGTGATGTCCCTGATCGTTCAATTGTTACATCCAGGAAATTGACATTTGGTCTACCAATCTCTATTGTAAAACCGATCCTTTCGTTGTAGCTGTTCAGGGTTTCCCAAAATTCTGTTAATTCCCTTTCTGTGCTATGCCAGATGCCGAAAGATATCATCTATATAGCGTCACCAGCATTTAACTTTATTTCTCCATTGTGGGTTTTCTAGTACAAATTTGGTCTCAAATTGGTGCATAAAGATATTTCATAAGATGGGGCCACCGATGAGCCCATCGATGTTCCTGAGACTTGTAAATAAAATTGGCCATTGTATCTAAAATAGTTGTTATAGAGGATGATGTTAATAAGTTCAATGGCAAAAATCTTTTGCATCTGTACTTCTGGATTCAAGAGTAAAAACCATTCCATGGCTTCTATACCTTCTTGGTGAGGGATTGAGATATATAGACTATTTACGTCCATGGTAAATAGAATACGTTCTTCCTTTGTTAATTTAAGTGTGTTCATTATGCTCAAAAAATGAGTCGTGTCTTTCAGGTAAGTATTGGTTTTTTGTACAAAAGGCTGTAGTGCAGTATCAAAATAAATTGCTAGTGGTTGAAACACACTATCCGTTCTTGCAACAATCGGTTGAAAGGGAGGATCCTTTTTGTTTTTATGAATTTTGGGTAGACAGTAGAAAACGGGAGTAACTGGATGTTTCCGAGTAAGGAAATCAGCTGTTTTCTCGCTTATCCAGTTCATATCCGTTGCTTTGTCAACTACATTCTTGATTAGATTCTTGATCCTAAAGATAGGGTCACCATCTAGTGGTAGATAGGTCCTGGTGTCTTTAAAGGAATGGTTCGCCCAAAACATTTTATTTAAAAAATAGATAGGCAACATAAAAAAAAAAAACGATTTGCTCAAAATTTTACATAGGGACTTCGAAAAAAAAAACGGCAATCGTTTTTTTTTAATGTTGCCTATCTATTTTTTAAATAAAGATTTTTGGGCGAACCATTCCTTTAAGGAGTTTCAAGCATCCTGTGTTATATAGAGTGGTATCCACGAGTACCAGGGCTCCCCCTTTGTCTGCTTGTTTTAGGGTTAGGGTGTTGGCTTCTGCTAGTTGTTTAATCACTAGTAGTTGATGTTTTGATGTTTACGGATGTTCCTGGTTTTAGGTGGTTCGTATTTTAGCCGTCTTAGGTGGTTTTCTGTTTGAATAGATTAATTAATGGATGATTCACTTGTGGCAGGGGGACCTATCAGGCTGCCTAGTATGGTGTTCCTGGAAAACCCTGAATCTGCCACAGGTATGACCTCGGTCAGCGCGTGGATGACTCTGGCTAAAACTTCTAGCTGCAGGCCTTGTCAATATTGCCAGGGACTTTGCTGTTTGGAAGCCGTTTTTCTTCTGGTCTAGCTCCTCATCTGTAGATGAATGGAACAAGTCCCCTCCCCCGAATGGCAGGTCGAGAATGCATTCTTGCACATCGGGTTAAACTTGGTTGCCCAATGCCATGCTGTCCTCCTCATGTCGGTGGCCACACATGCAGCCCTACCTACGGTCCCTAGATGTGCCACTGTCAACTCTATGATGTCCTTGGCCATTATCTTTGCCTCTGCCAGACCTGCTTTGACTCAAGCTGGTTTGTGGGCCAAAAGGTCGGGAAGGAATGCTGCTATCTCCCGCCATAGCTTTTGGTTGACGGCAGCTAGCATGGCGTCCGCATTAGCCTGCCACAAGTGGAGAGTAGCATTTGAATAAATCATTTTCACATACGCCTTTAGGAGTTTTTTTCTCCTTGCTTAGTAGAGCCGAAGTAGATGCCGATGTGGAGGTTTGTAGTTTTGCATACATCGAGGCCGCTACTATGATACGATATGGCATTTTTAAGGGGCTTATACACAAGTGTTTCAAGGCACGACTAGGCAAGGGAGGGCGAACAAAGGGAAGACAGACAATGGTCTTATGAGGCCAGGTGACATTGAGATCGCGCAAGTGCAGGGGAGGCGGGAGGGGAAAAGTGCGAGGGGAAAAAGGGAGGGGGCAGTGCAGTACATGGGATCACACAGTAGAACAAATAAAACAAATACAAATAAATAAAAAGGGAGGCCAGAAGGTGGCAAGCGCAAGGGTAAGTGTAAACATCAAGTCTTAAGTGCTGGTAGGGGACTGTAGGGATACAGAAACAGACCCCGAGTGCAAGGGTAACTAGGGGGCAACCAGTGCAGGAGTACAACTGGCGGGGAGGGGACCTGGGTCCGAGATCAGAGGGTACCCAGGTGACCAGTGCAGTTTCACTTTCAACCAGTAGTTCAGCAGGGGAGAGGAAGGGAGAAAACAGAAGAAAAGAGGAAGGTCTTGAGGTGCTTCCGGAACCAGAGATGGTTCTCCTCAAGTTTCAGAGAGGCAGGGGAGGCTTTTCCAGAGGGAGGCCCCAGCCGAGGAAAGCGATCTACCACCAACTTGTTACTTAGAGAAGGGACTGACCCTGAGGGAGTTGGAGGCGAAGGAGCGAAGGGCTCGAGAAGGAAGATATTTACGAAGAGGGAGTTGAAGGTATCGAGGCCCCACCCCCCAGAAGGCCTTGTGGACAATGCAGAGGGTTTTTAACTTAATCCTCGCAGCCCATGGGAGCCAGTGAAGAGATTTCAGTCCTGGGGGGATACCTAAGAGTGCAGCTGAGGCTGCACAGACAGGACGAGGGAGTCCCCCCTCAGCCTGCCTGCATTTGACATCTAATCATTTGTGTGTAGGCTGTGTAGAGTGCCATTTTACCCAGCCCTTTTTTGCCAGGGACTCGACATCATTCTGCAAATGTATGCCAGATCTGGTGGTCAAGCGGATTGTAAGCATCTCTGCCAAGTCCCCCAGCACCGACTGTTCAACCTACGGCTGCGGGATCCCCAAGTACTATGCCACGTCAGCCAGCCTTTCATGAAAGGCCCTAGCTGAGGAGGAGGTGTCTTGATCCTCCTAGTCGTCAGTGTCCCCTGCTGTGTTCTGCAGGTCGATGTTGTCTGCTGGTGCGGCATGCTGATGGACTGCGCCTGGGGCTGTGCCTGAGGTGTGGCCACCGTGGAGTTAGGCATCTGGGGTTGCTCTGGAACCTGGGCCTGCACTGGTACCTGTGTTTGCACCAAGACCAGGGGTTACATGGGCTCAGGTGGGAGCGTGTCTTTGATGACCTCCCCCGCCCCTTAGTATATTCCCCATTTGAGGAGACTTCATGAGCGCAAGGAATTTGTCGAAGAAACTGTCCGTGCATGCTTGTGAGGCGTGTTTCTGCGTGAGTACGGATCCATGCTGCTGCATTCTCCCTGCACCTTTCCTCTGGTAGCTGGGGTCCATGTAATGTCCCTGCGTAGATGTAGTAGAGTAGGAGGTGCACCAGGTGATCAGTGGTGACCACTCCATCCTTGGTGCGTGGTCCGATCCCTGCTGTGCACTGGAATGGTGAGCCTCAAGATGCTCTGCCATTTTGTCTGGTACTGTGCCATGTGCTTGTTACATGACGACTGCCGTACTGGGCACAGTCTCCGCCTGCTTGCCTGAGCAAAGGCTCGGGCCGTCCCTGCACCTCAGGCATGTGCCTGGGAGGCAGACTGCCCTCGGACATGTTGCCAGTAGTGCATGTGGTACTACGTTCAGGTGCCCCCTCAGGCTTGCACCCGGTAGGAGAGCCAAGCCCCTCTGGGCGGTCTGGTACCAGAGCCTTGTGGCCCCTCAGCAGTAGGACCGGGATGGTCCTTGGACTCCAGAGCCTTGTGGCTCGTAGAGCCTCAGTCCCCTTGCTGGGAGGCCCCTCCCGCTTGGACGCTTCCCTCGGAAGGAGCTGCCTTTGTGGGGTGCAGTGGAGAACAGGGCACCTACCTTTGGCCCTGGTCTTCCTCCTAACGTACTCCTTGATGTGCTCCGGTGGTTATCTGTAGAACAGCTCCCTCCACCTGGCCAGGCAGTCTTTAGTAAGCGCATCATACGCCGAGCAGCTGTCCCAGCCGTGGTCCTCGCCGAGACACCGGAGGCAAAGCGTAATGAACCCTCGCAGACCCTACACCTGCCGAAGCCCGCCGCAGTCGATATGTGCCAGTGTGGAGCATGGAAGAAATTAGAGCTAAAGAGGGGGGGGGGGAGGGAGGGAGAAACAAATGTATCCCTGGGGCAGTTTTAGCATGGAATTACGAGCAAAAACAAGGGCCTCAACCACAGCCTAGGTGAAAGAGGTCCGCTCCCGTTGATGTGGAAAAGAGGACTGGGGAGTGGCGCCGCTGGGTGGAGTCAAGGGAGCGCATGCTCCCGGGGCTGCATGCAACTACATTTAAAGGGGAAAGACAATATTTTCCTGGTGAAAAAGTTTGTTTCCCGTCCCTAGCGATAAAGTATGGAGGAAAGGGGACGGGTCGTAGGAGGTTTGTGATTTTATAAAGTTCAGCCTTGTCCTCCAATTAGTCAGTGAAGGATTTGCTGACTTGTGAAATCCTTATAACATACTTCATCCTATATATTAAGATGCTATTCGAGACTGTTGACCGTGTGAATCTTCAAATCACCAGTATAACATGTCTGACAACTCCTGGACCATGAATGTTATCTAGATTAGATGTATATTGTCACAAGTGGCCTCAAAATCGCACACACTCACAAAGCCAGTTCAGGGTCTTTATTGACCTTTGTTAAAGGAACTCTAAGGGCTGTCCCTCTCTTGTGTAGAGAAAGTAAGACCCTCCTGAACCCAGGTGTCCCTATTCCCCAGGTTAGTATGTATGGCTTCTTTAACCTATGAACGTAATTCACAAACCAGCCATTAATGCTCAGAGAATGAACAGGCAAATGTTTGTTAGCATTGCATTCTTGCAAGAAAATTGACAGCATCCCAGCCTAACCCTGTAGACCTAACTAACCCACTCCGCCCTCCACCTTGGCTACCATTATACCGCTCAAGACACCAGACCCCATATGTTCGATGTGCCATACACGTTGGCCTTCCGGCACGTTGCTCCTGCCTCCCACACATAAGCAGATTAATCATATTTTTATAATAGAATGCCTTCCCTTTTTCGTGATTGTACCACATCACGTGGTAATTGACTTTCATGGCATGATGACCGATTCTTGCACGGTCCAGTTCTGCCATCCTCAGGCAAAGAGTGTAGGTCTGCTGCCCCCTCATGCTGTTTCAGTGCCCTATGTGGGGCTGATTGTTTATGCTGGCTCAAACCAGTTTATTCCACAAAATGTCAGGCAGCTGTCCTTCACCCAGTCACGCTGAAAAGTCCAAGCTCAGCACGTTCTCTTCTGTTCAAGGTCTAGTCTAGCTGGTTGGGCTCACCTAAAGGCTATAGCCTTGTCAATCTCCCTGAGGGACTTCTTCGATGGACCCTATACAGTGGTTAATTGACTAAAAAGGCATACTGGGAATGGGCCTTCCTGCCATGCTATTCAATTCAGTGCTCATGCCAACATACTCTTCTCCGATAGTTCCCTCTTAATATTCTCTTCCTTCCAAATCCACCCACCTAGACTCCCTGCGTCTTCCTCCGTTTTCCCTTATTCCTTCCAAGTCTTGCTGCCAACCTTTCGATGTTACTACTCCCTCCTACACTGCTAATGCAACTCCACCCCACTTTCTCACACACCTTATTTTACTCACTTCACACTCACTCCTACTCACACTTGCTAGCCTTTCACAAACACACTCGATGCAGTACCACTTGTACTCACTAACCAATACCTCACCTGCTCCAGAAATCACCTCCACACTCCACTTCATTGTCCTTCCTCCTGCTGGTCTCTTGGTCGGCCTCTGCACCACCTCCTCCTCCTTCTCTGACCTAACCCGAACAAC
Source organism: Ambystoma mexicanum (assembly GCF_040938575.1). Taxonomy (NCBI): domain Eukaryota; kingdom Metazoa; phylum Chordata; class Amphibia; order Caudata; family Ambystomatidae; genus Ambystoma; species Ambystoma mexicanum. Next base: position 518,218,602 of record NC_090932.1, read on the forward strand.
CCACAACTTCATGTGGGTTATTTGATCCCACTCCTCTTTCTCTTGTTGGTACCTGGTCCTGGACAATCTGGACTCGTCTTCCCTGCCTTGGAGGACTCATTACAGAATTCTTTAAAGAGTGGATTAAGCCCCCTCCCCATCCACCCATTTCCCAGCACAGGGTCACCATGCCACAATGATGTTGGCTGCACTGCATATTGTTAATGTTTGTGATAGAGGACTGTGGCTCGGTTCCCCTTAAGGTAAGTACAGTTCTTGTTTGTTCTCTCTAGTGGTGTAGGGTAGTCGCCCCAGTCTCTCGGCTGTGCGGGCAGAGGCTGGCGTGCATCAGGCAGCATCTGCAGATGCCACGTAGGAGATCTGGCTACTCATTCGATTGCCCTTCTCTCCTGGTGGTGTTTGTACACTACTCGTGTAGGCAGTGCTCCAGATAGGATTTTGAGGTTGGAGTATTTTACTGCCTATTTTTTTAATTGGCGAGTACATACAAATTAAAGAGTAAAAATTAGTTTACTCCTTCACAAGGGAGTAAAACATAACAGACATCCTTCTAATGCATGTATAAAGTTAACAGTTGTATCTCAAAGTACACTATACTCAGATCATTTATTACACTGGTGGAAAACTATCTTCCACAGAAAAATGTCCACGTGCATGCTACCCGTGTGCTTCTTTATATCTGGACAGAGGAACTCTGATAAGAACTGTTAGAGAAACAGAACCAGTTACTAGCTAGTTAGACTGGCTATTCATAAATCAAGTACCTACTGCCAACATCATTATTTCTCTGCCACTACTTGCTTTTCACGGCTTCTCGCTCATGCGTTTATTCTCGCTCTCATTGCAAGTACTACTGTGTGTCTCTCTCTCTTTCTGTGACTCTGCCTCCCGCTGCTATGTCACCTGTAATATCTGTTGCTCTGCCCCTCCTGTCCCTGTGTTCTATTATTGCTGTTCTCTCTTCTGTTTTGCTGTCTCCGTTGCTATAACTCCTTGCGTTTTCCCTTTCCCCCTCTCAAATCATTACTCTAGCTTGTTCTTCTTCCCCATTTTCTCTGCTGGCAGATTGTTGATTAGCTTTCTTCCATCATCTTACATATGTTCCTTTCTTGCTCCTGTCTCACTTTTCACACGTCTCTCTCCCCCCACCTGCTGTTGACGTTTCCTTATTGTCATGCCTCTCATTTTTAATTTGCTCTGCTTCTATCCCACTCACATTTTGCTAGTTTGTGTGTGCCTCACTTACCTGTTCTTCACCTCGGTTGCCTTACTTTCACTTTCTTTGTTGCTATACTTTATTTATCTCCTTGGTTTTTTTTCTTCCTGTGCTTGCTCTCGCTTCTGTTTTGGTACACCCATTATGTTCCCTCTTGTTCTGTCAGTCCTACCTCAACCCACCCTGTTGCCCCGTTTCTCTTAGGTTCATAATTGTGTTTCCTTTCATGTTCTATATTTGGCTATTGGTAGAGCAATATTCAAAAAAGTAAAATGCATTTTCCTTTTACAAATATAGCTATGATTGAACATTGAGAGTCCTTTTAAATGTAGGTAAGCCTGCTTTTGGGAGATAGGCTGGACATTTGTATCAGCAGATGCTTCACTTGCTTCCATGCAGATGCTTTACCTGCATTGTCTACCATTACAGGTATAGCAGCCCTGATGAGACATGTGTTCTGAACCATTAAACATTTAGCAGTTCGGTTGAGAAGTGGAAAGCTAGGTCAGCTCTGCTACAATTCCAACCAGTTATGTGATCTGCATTTGAAACATCACTTCTACAGACACGTCAACTCACTGAGCAATGGACAGGATTGCAGCGAGCAGGTTAAACATTGATCTATGCAGCAGGATTATTAGCCCAATGGGCTAAACTTCCTGACACGCTATTGACTCTAGACAGGCCCATAGGGTTGTGGGGGCACCGTCAGTCTCACTTAAGGCTCAGCTGACATGACTGGCCCATCCCAGGCTCAGCCCTATGACTGCATGAATTGGCTATCCCACACATAAATCAGAAGATTAATGAGGCCAGTGCTTTTGAAACGGGTTAGGTCTTTGGCAGTGTCATTCAGTGGTCAGACATGGGAGATGGAGGTCATGAGAAGCACAAGATTGAGAGTCTTCTCGCACTGTCCCCCAGTGTATATCACACCCACTCTGGAGAATGGAGAAGAGCACAGACACTGTTCTTCTTCAATTTGAGTGAACACATGTTGGTAAAATATAACAATCTGCCAAGAAACGTGGGTATAATGTCTCAAAATATGTGAAAGCCCTGCTGTGAACAGTTGACATTGTCCCATGAAAAACGTACATTCCCAGTAAATGTATATACAGCACTGCTGCGAAGTGTTGCTCCTTTCCTTGTATTTCTGATGCTTGTATCTGCTTAGATTCACATGCTGTGCATAGGCCGACATCTAGTGGAAGCTGCAGAGTATTACAGTTTGTTTTTCGAAACTCAAAAATGGGCGTCGACACAGGGCGTGCCAGTAATACTATCCCTAGTGTGACGTCCACTGTACCTAAGATCCCTCACGCGTCTAGGATCCTCAGATTGTATTTTTTCTGACATGAGGTAGCATGAGGAGTAGCGCGAGTACAGATAATCCAAGCAGATAGACAGAAAGGTGCCCAGAAAGCCATCATGCGCCTTCTCTCAGAGGGGAGGAAGGGTGGGTCGCATGTGAATCTAAGCAGATACAAGCATCAGAAATAGGATTACGGTGAATAATGTATCCCTTCTGAGGCTTGTGGAATCTGCTTAGATCACATGCTGTGCATAGATTAGCGAGCAGTACCTGAAAAAGGAGGTGGGATGCGAGAAGGGTCATGAGCAAATAAGTGTCTTAGAACCGCTTGTCCCACTTGTGTATCTGCCTTGGAATGGGTGTCAATGCAGTAATGCTGAGTAAAAGTGTGAATAGAGCTCCAAGTAGCTGCTTTGCAAATGGTGTCAAGGGGTACATTTGCAATGAAAGCCAGAGTGGCCCCAATGCCTCTAGTAGAGTGGGCTCTTGGCGTGAAAGGCAGAGTTCTTTCAGAAAGTGAGTAACACAGCTGGATACAGTTAATAATCCACTTCGAGATGGCACCTTTAGAGACGCGATCCCCCCCTCTGCCTGTAGCTACGGAGACAAACAGTTGATCTGTTTTTCTAAGCGGTCTGGTTTTATTTACATAGTAGAGGACCGCCCTACGCACATCTAGGGTGTGTAGTTTCACCTCAGCCGAGCTTTGCGGGTCCTGGAAGAAAGCCGGAAGCTCGATGTACTGGTTTACATGGAATTTAGATATAAATTTAGGTGAGAACCTAGGGTGTGTGCGTAAAACCAGTTTGTCTTTATGGACAGTAAAGAAGGGATCCTGCACTGACAGAGCCTGCATTTCACTGACCCTTCTTATAGAAGTAATAGCTACTAAAAAGGCTGTTTTCTAAGTCAGGTGTTTGAGACTGCTTTTATGCATGGGTTCGAAAGGGGGGCCCATGAGCTTGGCTAGCACCACATTAAGGTCCCACCCTGGTGGTGGGTTTGAAATAGGAGGGTGAAGTCTCTTTACTCCTTCCATGAAGGCTTTAACTACTGGTACTTTCCACCACAAAACCTTGCTATGGGAAGTGGTGTAAGCTGACAGGGCTGCCAGGTGTACTTTCAGTGAGTTAAAGACCAATCCTGCATCCAGCAGGTGGAGCATGTATGTAACAATAGTGGAAGGAGTGCAATCAACGGGGTTGATTGATCTACTCTGGCACCAGATAACGAACCTCTTCCACTTGTCAAAGTAACAGTGCCTTGTGTTTGGTTTCCTAGATTCCTTTAGGATGTCCATACACCTCTGTGGCAAATTGAGATGTCCAAACTCTATGACCTCAGGAGCCATGCTGCCAGGTTCATTGGGTTGGGTTGTTGGTGCACTGTTTGACCTTGGTGCTGGGACAATAGGTTGTACCAGGCTGGAAGTTTGATGGGCACAAAGTTCATCCACAGGGCGTTTCCCTGGGAGTCTGGTTGGGGGAACCTGGATGCAAATCCTGGGCATTGTCTGTTTTCGCTTGTGGCGAATAGGTCTATAGTGGGGAAACCCCACTGAGAGAAGATATCTTCTACGACCTCTCTGTGTAGAACCCATTCGTGTTCCTCTGGGAGGGAGTCTCTGCTCAGAGCATCCGCTAGGGAATTGAGCTCCCCTGGAACATGTTGTGATGACAGGAAGATGTTCCGTCTGAGTGCCCATATCCAGATTTTCTGGGCAAGCTTGGACAGATTTGGCGAGCGAGTCCCTCCTTGCTTGTTCAGGTAGAACATGGCTGTTGTGCTGTCCGTCCGGATTTGCACTGACAGGTTTAGAAGGTGGGGCTCGAACGCCTGAAGCGCTCTGAATACTGCCAGAAGCTCTAGCAGGTTGATGTGGTTCTTGGCCACTGAGTGAGACCAGAGACCCTGAGCTGTGTGGTGGAGATGGTGAGCTCCCCACCCCGTCAGGCATGCATCTGTAGTGACTACTGCCTGGACCTCGGGATCGTAAAAGGGTTTCCCCTGTGCGAGATTCTCTCTTGTCCACCAGTGCAGGCTTTGTACCAGTGTTGGTGAAACGACCACTAGATCGTCCCACTGACCACTTGCCTGAGACCACTGTTTAGCCAACCATTTCTGCATGGGACGCATGCGCAGGCGCGCGTGGGGGACCAGGTAAATACATGACGCCATCATGCCCAGTAAACGCATCGCTTTGCGTACCGTTATTTGTTGACCGGACTGATAATGCGGAATTTGCAGTAGTATATGCTGAATTCGTTCTTCTGAAGGAAAGGTCAACCCCTCTTGGGCATCTAGGATTGCTCCTAGAAATTGTTTTGAGGTGCTTGGCACTAGGCTTGACTTTTTCTCATTGATTGAAAAGCCTAACTCGTGAAGGAGGTCGATAGTCCTTTGAATGTTTGTCCTGCAAATTCCTGGGGTTTCCCCCGTTATGAGCCAGTCGTCCAGATAAGGGTACACTGGGATTGCCTCCCTGCGTAGGTGTGCAGCCGCCACCGCCAGTATCTTGGTGAATACCCTTGGTGCTGAAGCTATCCCGAAGGGCAGTACCTTGAATTGGTAGTGTTGACTGTCCACCTTGAAGCGCAAATACTTTCTGTGCGGTGGGAACATGGAAATATGAAAATAAGCATCTTTCTTATCCAAGGTTGCCATGTAATCCCCCTTTTTTAGGAGGGGGATTACCTCTTGTAGCGTGGTCATACGAAATGTTTGGGGCTTGACATACTTGTTGGCAGGCCGTAAGTCCAATACTGGGCGCATTGTCAAATCTTTCTTTGGCACAAGGAAGTAAGTTGAATAAATACCCTCGTTTACCTGGTGTCCCGGGACGAGTTCTATCGCGTCCTTTTCTAGCAGAATGGCGATCTCCTCGAGGAGAATCTTCTGATGTTCTAAAGAGTGTACTCTTTGTCGTGGAGGATGGTTCCGGGGATGCTGCAGTAGTTCTATACAATATCCTGTGGATACTGTTGACAGCACCCATCTGTCTGATGTGATCCCTTCCCAAGCCTGGGTGAAGTTGGAAATGCGTCCCCCTACTGGGGTTGCGTGAGAAGGGACCCTGAACTGAGCGTCACTGCTTTGGTGGAGGCGTGCAGCCTCCCTTGTTGGGGCTGCCTCTGCCTTTACCACGACCTCTCCTATTACCCCTGCCGTAACCCTGGGTAGACTGTTGGTTGTTGTTCCACTGTGTACCCTGCCCCTGGGAATAGGTAGATCCTCTCTGGGAATTTTGGCCGTGTGGGCGACGAAAATTACTATTCCCTCTCTGGTTAGGGGGTTTATTGGTTAACTGGCCAAGGGACTTGAGTGTTTCGTATTCGTCCTTGGCATTCTTCAGTGCGTCTTCGACCGCCTTACCAAACAACAGATCATTCTCCACCGGTTTGTCCAACAATGATGCCTGGGTTTCTGCCTTAAAACCAGACTGCCGTAACCACGCATGTCTTTTGATAACAGTGCCTTCTGCTATCAATCTGCCTGCGTTGTCCGCGGCGTCGAAGGTTGCTTTCAAAATGCAACCGGACACGGCTCTACCCTCTGCGGAAATCCGAGGTAACTGTCCCTTTAAAGGTTCAGGAGCAGAGGCTATGAGAGCCGCGACTTCTTCCCACTGATGGCAGTTGTAGCTGGCCAACAGGGTGGTGGAGTTAGCAATCCTTGCTTGATAGGCGGACGTTGAGGCTACTTTCCTGCCGAAACTGTATAGTTTTTTGCTCTCCTTGTTGGGTGGAGCTTCGGACGATGACAAGGGTGTTCCAGCCCTCTTACGAGTGTTGGTGACAACTAGGGAGTCTGGCTTCAGGTGTCCTCTTATATAGAGGGTCAGACTGGGCCGCCCTGAAAAGTTTTTCAACCCTGGGATTGACTGCTCTGGTGAGGTTCGGGTTCACCAGGGACGGATCTATTCTCCGCTGAATGGACTTAATGATAGGGATGGTCTGGACAACAGGCCTCCTTTCTCCCACTAACTCTTCTGCAAAGTCCCTTTCCTCCTGAACACCGTGGGTGTCGATATGGAAGTGTTCTGCTGCGCGTGCGAGAACCTCATTTAGGAGGGGTTGGTTATCGACCGGGGAGTCGGTAACCGGGGCTTCATTCTCTACCGGGGAATCTACTCTGTATGTTTCCGGGTCCTCCTCTTCCTCTTCCTGGTCCTCATCATCCCCATAGTAGCCCGTCCCGGTTTGCTCTTCTATCATACCAAATTCTTGGTCCTCACAAAAGGAAGCCTCTCCTTGATACAGTGAGTATGGTCTTGCGTAAGGTTGTACCTTGAAGGGTTCTGACTTCATCGGAGTTTCAAACCGGGGCTACTTACTCGGGGGGATAGGATCAGTAGAGCCTGAGGGTGTCGCCCCCTGTGGATCATACGAGAGGAAATGTTCTGGATTTTTATCATAAAAATCTGCCAAAGAAGACATTCTTGACATGACCCTATCTATGTCTTCACTGGACCAATTTTTGGAACTGGGGATGACTCTCTCAGCAAGTCTATGGGATTTATCTTGAGTAGCTTTGCTGGTTTTAGACATATCAGCAGACCTGGTTTTGTCTGTCTGTTTAGGGGGGGGGGGTGTGTTTCACAGGTGTGGAAGAGTGCAAAGGTTGTTTCTTCTGCTGTTTTCCCCCCTCCCCGTGAGTGGAAAAATGTTTTCCCTGTCCTTTAGTGGCTCCGGAGGTTTTCGACGCCTGGCGTCGAGGATCGGGGGTGGTGTCCCTGTCCTTCGAGCGTGGGGCCTCGCTGGTTTTAACTGCGGGCTCCGACTCCAGGAGCGCGGCCTGGGGGTGGAAGTCGTCTTCCGACGATCGAACTTCTGTTAGCCTAGGGAGCGAGGCACTCTTGGCAAGAGTGGATGATTGCCTGGAGTCATGCGGCGATCTTGATCGAGAGCGCCCGGAGGACACCGAATCGGACCGTTCTGTTTGTGCCTCTTTCCGAGAACTCGACATCGTCGAGTCTCGGTTGGACTTAGTGTGTTTAGTGTGTGTAGTATGTGAAGCGCTTGTGTCGCCGGGAGTCTTCCCCATAGCCGCCCTGCCTGACGACCTTCCGAGGTCGGGGACCTGCGCTCGGCTGTCTTTCGACGCCGTAATGCCCTCGCCGTCCGAAAGTACGGCGTCGCTGCCGTCACTGAAGGCGCCCTCCGCTGCCATGGCCGCCTGCCTGGCGTGGTGGGCCCAACGCTTCGTCGAACGGTCCTTAAGTGTCTTAGGTTTAAACCTACTACACGCTCTGCAGTTCGCTTCAGAGTGGTCCCTCGGCAAGCAGAGATTGCACATGGCGTGCCTGTCGACCCAAGGGTATTTGCGATTGCACTTGGGGCAGAATTGAAAAGGGATACCCTTCATACGCACCTTGAGGCAGCGGGCTGTTAAGTGTAGGAAATGTATAAGGTGTACCTATATACCAAGAGTGTAGAGTATGTACCACCCCCCACTCTCCCTACTTGCAGGGCCGAGGCCAGAGGCCTTCCAAGGCCCGGGCCGAGGCCAGAGGCCTTCCGAGGCCCAAATCCGTCGTGCAGCAGCCGACGGTCGATTTCTTCTCCAGCCGGCGTCGAGTGTCGAAGTTCGACGTTGGGGTGGGGAAGGATGTCAATAGATTATTATTTAAAACTTTTAGCAAAGGTATGGCTAAGGCCAGGGGACTCTGCAAAATGCTTCCGACCAGTATGGCGGAAAAAACAATCTGAGGATCCTAGACGCGTGAGGGATCTTGGGTACAGTGGACGTCACACTAGGGATAGTATTACTGGCACGCCCTGTGTCGACGCCCATTTTCGAGTTTCGAACAACAAACTGTAATACTCTGCAGCTTCCACTAGATGTCGGCCTATGCACAGCATGTGATCTAAGCAGATTCCACAAGCCTCAAATATATATATCAGAAAAGAAATTACAACTATACATCATATCAAAAAAAGAGAAAAAATAAAAAACACAACCAATTTAAAAAGAAAATACATTTTTCACAATACATAAATAAAACTAAAAGTAGGTTAAGATTTCAACAGTTACGGTAGCCAGTCCAAAGAACATTATTCCATTATTTTACAGAGTTTTAAGAACTAACGAAGTTGTTGGAGCAGCATTGTATCCAGAAACCAGATAATCCCAGAAAAAATCTGCAATAATCCCTTCCTCACTAGATACGAATCTCCTAAACAGCATTTTCGAACTGGCCATGTTCCCTCACACTTCATCAATAAATACCTTAATGTTTGATTTGATGGAATGTCACAAACATTCCACAGTTTTGAAGCTTTGTCTTCGTCTAGCCAACACTTCACCACTATGCACCAGATTTAACCTGCTCCTAAGGAAACATTCCTTACTGCCCTGTTGGGAAACTTCCGATGGTAGTGAGAAAGACAGCCAGGTTTTTTTTTCTGCCAAGAGAAACGGGTTTACGCAGGGTGAGCCCCTTACCTTTGTGATCGTTTCTATCCAGACGCAAATTTCAAAGTTTTTGCTTCACCTTTAGTGGATTCATTATGAGGGTGTCAACCTCTAAATCTACTTTCTCAAACATTACCCTCACACTTCCTTCTAGATCCGTCCGCATAGGGGAATTTAATTCTTCCAAATGATGTCTAATGTCTCCATATATCGAAGAACTCTCTCCAATGAGGACAATGAGGACGTTAGAGTGAAACCAGTTTCCAGTTTGCCATGCATTCTAACGATTTTAGGCCAAGCTCAAATCTGAGGCTCCAACCCGGGGTACAGGAAGGGAAACTCAGGCTCTTCTTCCAGAGTCGTCCCTCCACTGCACTCCAATCTGCTGGCCAAAAAAGGGGCTTTGTCTCCAAACCGTAAAGAATTGCAGGAACCGCTTTTGCCAGATAAAATTTTATCAGAGGTAAAACTGAAAACTTGCAGTATTTAGCATTTAGTTTGAGCATTTGTGGGGACATCTGTGAAGCTTTTAAAGTCCCATCTGCCTCCACCTTATGGTGAGCTGGAGAGGCATAGATGTTATAGCCTAAATACTTCACCTACTCGACCCTTTGAATCAATTGGCCCTCTAAGGATCTTTTTCTGCGGGTGTTTGAAGACCACAATTCTTGATTTGAGGGGGTTGATGGTGAGATCATTTAGTTCTGCATATTCCCCCAGCTTTGACAAAAGACTCTGCAGACCGATGGCTGTTCTATCCAACAAGACAATGTCGTCTGCATAGGCCAGCCAATGGACCTTCTTTCCATTTATCTCTGGGCTGGCCAATGCAGACGACTCCAGGAAAACACCCATGTCTGAAAGAAAGATTGAAAAACAACGGAGCCACCAGACAACCCTGCCTAACCCCCCTCTCCACCCTAATGGATTCAGATAGATTGCCCTGTTCGTCTAGCCTGACTCTTATGAAGTGTCTCTAAGCAGTTCCACGAGCATAGCTAGCAACAAATCTGGCATACCCCAATTCTTAAGTTTGTTCCAAAGCAAGGTTCGATTAACCTGGTTGAATGCTTTGGACAAATCGACCCACGCTCCATACAATGGCAGCACCCCCTTGGTCATTGTGTGTTCACTGGCCAGATTCAATACCCACCCATTTACGGCTGTTGACAAGCCTAGTCTAAAGCCAGTCTGATGGCGAGACAGAATCATCTGATGGTCGACCCAGGCTAAAATTTCATTTAGCAAAAGCTTCATGAACATTTTACTCTCTATGTCGAGGAGAGCAATTGGGCGATAGTTTGCTGCTGCTCGACGATCGCCTCCCTTGAAGAGAGGTATAACCAGGGCTGTTTTCCAAGAGGAAGGAAAGGTACGGCTCTCCAAAATCTCTTCAAAGAGACAAAAAAGTATGCGAGACCATAATGCAGCTTCACTTTTAAGAATTTGATACGCGTGACCATTTGGGCTCGCCGTCTTGGATGAGGATGACTTTAGAATTGCGTCTTTAATATCCTCCTCGTTAAAGGTTAATGTCCAAGGAGCACTTTATAACTGGAGCTAGAACACCCTGGGTCTCTGAAGATTTCGGTTAAGTGCTCCACCCACCCTTCCTCAGGGACTAAACTGCAGAGAGAGTTATATTCACCCGATTCTAACTGGCCAACTATTGACTAGAAATTCCTGGTGCTCTTTTCTCTTAAGAGCTCTAACATTTGTTCCCCATCTCTTTGCATCCTGGAAACTCTATGGTTTATCGACCATGAGTGGCAATTAATTTTAATGCTTTTAGCTTCTGCTGTATACTTTACTGCACCCAAACCAGCTGATTTTACCCCACGCAAAGAACTTCTCAGCTGTTTCTTTTCTGAGTCTCCTCATCGAAGCAATGCAAATGCTTTTGCATTTGGAACGCAAGGAGCCGAGGTAGCCCAGTTGAGATTTAAGAAGTTATCCGGATGGCATTGTGTCTCCCATATAAATCTAGGGACCGTTTTCAGCTGAACATTCAATTTTGAGCCCACTCCCTGATATTTCATGAGTTTTATTTTCCCTTTCAGCCACACTAGTGCCTGTTGATCCAAACCGGGAGGAGAGGTGAAAAGATTAGTAAACGATAACTCCAATCTGCAATGATCACTCCCTCCACCCTGTTTTATCACCAGGGAAGAAGGGAATCGAAAGGAGGGGATGGGATAGGAAGATGCAATCCAGGACCGATGAGGAGTTTCCTCTATGCTAGGTAGTGAAGGGACCCAAATCATCCTCTGCACACTCATTAACCATACTCAAATCCAAGGATTTCATGAAACTCAGCCAAATTTTCCCATTCTTAGAAATTTTACGAATGGCAATTTTTCTGGGCCTCTTTCTGTCTGTACACACTCTGTGTTTAAATCCCCAGCTAATGCAATGTGGGTCCCCCCAGGCTCCATTTACAAGTTACTGGAACTCGTGTTCCAACTCACTAAATTTACACCCTTTCGTCTTAAGCTTCTGCGATCCCATACCAAGCTTCAACAAAACCTGGGAAAGGATTTCTGGAAGAAGAGTGAAGCATTCTCCCGTAGCTTAAAGCCTGAGGAATCCTTCCCATCCCCATTCAGCTCCCGTACTTGCTATTCCCCCATCCTTTGAGGATCCATTTTTGTCACCCCCTTATCCTGGGGAAAAGCTGCAACGCTATCCCCAGGCTCGATAGTGGATACCTGCAGACCGTGAGTTTCGAACTCCCTTGATGCATTCAAGATAGCTGACTTTGCTCTTAGCGAGGTGAATGCAATTTCTACAAAATGTGGATCTTGTGCTATAGGGAAAGATACATTCTCATATCATTTGAGGAGAGGAGATATAAGTTGTTTACTTTTTTACAGATCCCTAAAATCACTGTTCTGTTCAAAGATTTATGGAGTCTGGTATTTGTTAAAAGTCTTAACCAGACCCTTGGGATAGCAAAGTCCTTAATGTTTTCTGAGGTAGATGTTATAACTGGCCTATCACTTGCTTGCAAAACAGTCAAAGGATCCGCTTGAATGGGTTGCGCAGTGATTGTAGACGATTTCCCCTGCCCATTCTGATTGCCAGGTACTTTGAGTAAACTACCTTGATCTGAAATTATATTTGGGAGGGGAGCTCGACTTTCTGATCCAGGCAAAAATGTTCCTTCAGTTTTTCCACCTGCTGGCAAAAAATGGGAGCTAGCTTTAAAGGCAGCTCCAGTATGCAAGGCCACAGTCTTAGATGCCTTGTTAGTCTGCTTAGATAATGAGGTTTTCCTCTGCAGGAAAATTGGGGCCCATTTTATAATGTCTGGAACACCTCCTCCTATTTGTTTTGAGATAGCCAGACCAGCACTCAACCCAGTGTTATTGAGTTCTGGAATCAATTACCTACATTGACTCCCTTGTGTCTCTCAAACATCCCCCTGAGCAACCCTCAGGTCTGTTTGTAGACCTATACTCACTCTTATTGCTTCAATATTGTCATCAACTGTATAGCACTCAGTAGTGGTCAGTTTTTGCTTTCAACATTTCCTCGCTTTACCCAAACCATTTGTTTTCATGGCCGGTGATGGAGACTTCGGTGAGCTACTTGAAATCACCATAATTCTTCCCTCTGAACCTTTGATGCCGGAATCCACAGATGATGAGGTCTCCTTTACTTGAGGACCAGTACTACTAGAAGCAATGAGGCCGTCTTTTGTATTTTTCCGTCTTTTGTGATTTTTCTTCGATCTTGGCTGAGGGGTTGTAGTTTTTTTTTCCTTCCTGCTTGATGCTTTCTTAATTTCCTGTGACCTCTATAGCTCTGAAAAAGAGCCAGTTTCCAAGGGGAATCAGGGACAGACTGTTTTGCTAAGATGGTCTCCGAATCAATGGAAGGATTTTCTACATGAACTTCTAGCTCTTCCTCCCCTATATTAGCCAACCTTCGAAACTCCTCCAATGTAGATTCTGACAGAGGGGTATCATCAAAGCAATGGCTTAGGACATTTGCGCCCTCTTCTCCCTCTACGTGCGGCTGTTGCTTAAATTTCAGCAGTTGAATTACTTCCTCTAAGAGACCATTCTTCTCCACTTCTGCCTTTGAGGAAATTGCAATCTGCTGTAAAGAGGAAATGTCTAGGCCTTGCTTGACCAATTCAAGGTTCATTTCTCTCACGGAAGGAATTAAATTGATGTTGATAGCCTAACCCAAACCCACACCCACTAGAGTGGACTCACATTTAGCAGTCTCATTTGTGAGCTCAAGCAAAATGCCTGCTTGCGACTGCACTTCTGATGTTAGCAGTTCAAACACTGATACGAGAGAATTTCGTACAAAATGCAGTGCCTTCAGGGTGCCCCCACTTAAATCCTCTCTATCCTTTGGCGACCCTTCATGAGCAAGACCTTCCTTTCCCAACAATTTTCCAGGCACAACTTCTATGGAAGTAGCTTCCAGTTCAGAAAAGGACAGGTTTCTGGCTCCAGTAAGTAAGGAGGATTGAGTCTTCTCCAATCTCATGGCTGAAAGATGAACCTCTGTACAGGCAGTTGGAATAAATGGCGCTACACATGGGGTTTCTGTTTCATACTCCACATCATTTAAACTTTTATTGCTCTTTCTTCCAAAATATTCTTTTTTTTGTGATAGTCACAGTGTATTCCAACCCCCATTGCCATTGCTGTACGAGTACAGATTGAACATTCTGCTCTGCTTCTCCTTCCTCTGGTTGAACAGTTTGTACTGATGCGTGAACTTGTGCTTGGGTTGATAATAGGCAATTGTTAGCCAAAGGGGCTCCGTCCAATGCGGATGAAGATGAAATTCCTGCTATTGGATCGACTAGGTAGGAGCCATCTCCTTCCACACCCTTCGCCTTGACCAAAATCAATGTACTGCGCAACTTCATGATCATGGCTGTACTTGAGCACCTTTATTTTCTTTTCTTTTATTATTGATATGAATGCTATTTGGACCCTTGTCCTGTAGATTAAAGGAACTATCGTCCAGTTTATGGTGCTCACAGTAATTTATAAAAACCAATTGCCCAATTCACGTGACCTCTTATTGGCAGATGAGCTAAGTTTAAAATGAAGCTCTATGACATTTGAAATAGGCCAAGCACGTTAGAGGAAGAGCATAGAATGTTCTCACCAAGAGTTTCCGAGGCACTTACTGTGGCTCACAATTCCCCTGGGCGTTCCTTGCGAAGTTCACCTTCTTGTTATACTTTCCAGCTGGGCGTTACACTTTTCTTACAGATGCCCAATGCCAAACAGAAGCGTCTCGCCCTTCTGTCTCGGGGCTTACCACTCATTTCTTGCTCTCTCCCTCTGCTGAGACTACTAAAAATATTGACTGGGCCATTTCACACAGGCGCAGACAAGAAGTCTTTTAAAACTATACAAAACACATCTTTATATTTAACACTAAAAGCCTATAATAATCACAACAGCCAAACACAACTGGAGGAAGACTCATAGAACCGTAACACATTATACTCCTCAAGGCATTATGGCCTAATGAGTTTCTGAAACAGAAAAAAACAGCATGATCTCTTTCCTCGGCTGGCTCCCTCCTCTGAACAGCCCCCCCACCTCTCCATCTTGAGCAGGATCTCCTCAAATTCCAGAAGCTCCTCAAGACTTTCCCTTTTCGCCTCCTCCTTCCCACTCTCCCTCCCTTGCCAAACACCGCAGTGGCTGAGATTAGTGACTGGGGCCCTCATGTATCCTTCTGGGTCGTGTCCCCCCCCCCCCCCCCCAGCCCCGCAGTCGCCTCCAGCCTCTGCCTAGTCCAAGCACTTGCCTTTGGGCGTCTTTGAGCGCCCACGGCCTGTGCGGTCTCTCAGGCCTGCACTTATTATTGGCAGATAACCACTCTCACCAAGTGCACTGAAGGCACTTAATAGCTGCTACAAACTTACTCCATAGCACTTCCTCAGTGGAACGCCTAGTACTCACCCCGTCACTTTCTCCCTCTCTGCACTTGCATGTTCTGAATGCTGACAAGGCCTAGTAGGACCGACTCATTCTTTCTCTTTATTTTTGGTATATTTCTCACTCATTCCCATGTTCCCACCCTGCTGCCGTGTGGGCACTTTGAAACACAATCTACTTGATGTATAAGCGCCTTACAAATGCACAATAAAATAATTTAAATAGATAAATGCCCATGTATCTAGTGCACTGCCAAATTCAAACCTTCATCAGCTTTGCAGTTTGCAAACTTGGGCAAATGATTCTTCTGCAACTGAGCTCCCATTATGCTCCAGTCTTCCAAGTCAAGCTCAATAAGAATACCAACTAAAATATTTCCCTAAGGTGTCCTAAAGCATGTGCACATTTGTGATGCAAAATGGTTCCAAAGTTTCCTCTCCCCCCTCTCCATTTTTCACACAGTATTTAAAATCAATTGGGCAACTGTGTTGAAAGGTCAGAGTACAGAAGAAAATAAGTGGTCTGTTATTGATATTCGCATAAATTATGGAATTAACCCTTATAACCGTAGGACAGTGCGTGGGTTCTAATGGAAACAGTAGAGGCTTCTTCTACTTGTTCTTTGGAAAACTTTTAGAAAAAATGTTGGGATATTTCTCAAGAAATGCAGAACAGATGGCAGCAGCATATATATTGAATATTACAGCATGTAAGCGCAGTTGATTTATAAGATGTGCCGATTAGATCTGATAGGCAGATAGTATTATAAATGATCACTGTGTGGAAAAGCACCCAAGGCAAAAATAAATCAGCATGGAAACTAGCTGAAAAAAGTATGGAACTTCAAATTTCAAGGATATTCATGGAATATTGCGCCGATCGTTGAACGATACCAGTTGGGAATGCTGTAATGCCGGAATGCCCCGTTGTGAGATGGCCGCCACATCGGCACTCGAGAAACATCAAGTCACATAAGAGTGAGGATAGCGAGTGCGGCGTAGTGAAAACGCATTGGACGAGCCGTGTGCGAGATGCCTACTGGAGCCTTGCTGCCTCACACACGCCCTCCTGAACAGCCGTAAGGCAAGAGCCATACAGCACGGAAATATCAAAAGCAAGTGTGAGACTATATATGCGGTGACATTGCATACATGAGTTATATTAAGTTGAGGTCTCGCACTTGGGCATGCAATTTACGTGAATGAGAGAACGAACGTTAGACGGGCAGACGTTCACACGTTTATACCGTCCAAAAGATGACGAAAAAACCACTACAAGTGTTGTGGAAATGCTGTAAAATCAAGAAAGCCCCTTAGAGATAGAGCGCACATCATACTGAAATATATACCATTTATTTCTCTCTATGTGTGGAGGCATTCCTTTAATTACATCAAGTCAAAAATGACCGAGCAGAAAAAGGGACCGCCATGACCATCTGTTAAAAAATGCCAGCAAAAAACAGGAAACAGATAAGGTAATTCATAAATAGGGACATTTTGGTTTGTAAATATGTCTCTTCTGTAAAGGCAATTGAAATGTGTTGTCACCAGAAGGACTGAATTAAACAGAATCTGGGCATCTGTTCAAAAATTACCATTCTATCATCCAAAAAGAGTGGGGGAGGGGGTCTATCCATCTTATATGAGCACAACATGTCAGAGAAGGGCCAAAGTAATCGACTGAACACTGTCTTTGAACAGTCATAGCAGCATATAGTGCTTGTTTGAAAATTAGTTCATGACGCTAAACGTGGCTAAATAATGGTCATTTTTAATTCTATTTCCCAGGCTGGGTTGGATGCCCCACCTGATCTGAGGGGTAGATGACTGGCTGCATCTTGAAAAGAAATTGGTCCTGAAGAAGATGACTTTAGTAGTTAGGTCATCGAAAACGGTCGACCATGTTAACCAGCTGAAATCTTGGAGTGACCCTTGAGATACAGAGTATAAGTAACATCTACAAATGCCTGGTGTCTAGATGGCACATGTTTGGTTATGTTTTAATTTACTGTTGAATTGCAATTATGCTTACAGTTTTAATATGAGGAAGACAGCCAAAACATTCAGATTATGAAAAAAAAAATCTAGGGTCTTACCTCTTATTTTTAGAGGAATACGTTATCCTGCAGGTACATACTTCATGGAGGGTGAATAAACTATGTTACTGTGCCATCCATCAAATATTCCCACGTGAACTGTCCGGCTGTGCGTTTAGCCTGGGGACAGGATCCCAGCTAATTTTAATCGTTTTTCACTGTAGTGGCAGGGATAGTCTTTCCCTTTTCCCATCCTTTTAGATAGGCAGTGCACCACCTCCAGCCTAGGGACAGCACACTCTACAGGGATAGGGTGTGCTTCCGTTTAGGGATAGGGTTAGTGAACACATTAATTGGGTTAAAAGAATTGTAGAAAATAGTGATCTGCACCTGTGTCTGTATGTGATATCTCCAAAGTGAAACCAACATCAATTCCCATGTAGAGCAAACTTTACCAACACAAAGTATTTTCTATGTGGAATTATCACTAGAGCAGAGTGTTAAAGGGGGCGAACAAATCACAGTTGTCCACTTCGGACAGCCTCCATGATTTATAGGGGTGCTGCCTAGAATGGCCTGTGTAACTGAAACACATGGAAACATGAAACTGGTCGTTTCCACAGGACTTGTGTGTGTAAAAAGGCCCAATGTACACCGTATCTGGAGGGACGTGTGTAGTGGAGCTCCTGCACCCTTTCTCCTGGCTCTCTCCCCCACCTGGATTTGCTATGCCTGGAGCACAGATGGGTTGCTGTTCTGAGGGTAGTTTCCTCCCATGAATGGGGCTTCTTTGGCATTTCAGAGAAAACAAGAAAAACGTGGCAAGAACCTTGGGTAATGGGGGTGATGCAAAATGGTACTGCACACGCACAGATTGGCACTTGGTGAGGGGACAGGAAATGGGACTCTCCCAACTGGCCACCGCCTCCTTCTGGGGAAGGACTAGCTCTGGATCTGCCTCCCAACCCAGGCTGAGAGGGGTTTCCCCATTACCACTTGACAAGGTCAGGATACTGACCTTGTCACATGAAATAAATGATAAAGTTCCAGTTTTAGAACTGACGATACTCTAGTAAATGAGCCAGCACGGCATTATAGGGTGGTGGACACTTCAATGAAACCTGGGCGCCTGGACATGTGATGGGGACAGGTGGACGGGGAAGGATCATGGGTTTGCAAGCACTCAGCAAAGTTACCAACATTTGAGGAAGGTTCAAGGTCAGGTGATGGGTGTGTTGGGACTAAAAATCATCAAAACACACACATACGTACAAAATAATTATTAACAAGGGATTAAAATATGGATTAAACAATTGTCTCTCTGATGATTGGAGTAGTTTACTTGGAGGCTCTGGTGGGCAGTTGTCTTGTAGGCGATCTGCCCAGACATTTCTGTATGTTGGTGTTACCAAAAATGTTTTTTAAAAAAAAGAAACCAGTCAGCATTGTGTTTAAGAGGTATGGATAGGATTCACATTGTTACTGTCTAAGCACTTGGGGAAGAGGACGGGGACTGGGGCTGTCATGACACAGCAGTGGTCACTGTGGAATAGATGGAGACGGGCTCACGTTGGTGTGCCAAGATGCCGGGATTGCAAACCGTGTTAGCGGTCTAGTGTTCTCCCAAGAAGGCATCCCGGCATCCTTTTCTCCCCAGCAGACACCCGGCACCTTGCGTTACAACCCTGTTCCTTAGTGGGTTAGACGCTCTGTTTTCTATTCCTTCGCTTCCTCTCCTCTTGCCTTGTTCGGGTACTATTGCTGCCCGGTCATTTCCCTGTGTTCCTGCCTGCCTTGGTTTTTCGTCTCTCCGTGGCTCCGGCTCCTGTTCTCCTCCGCCCCTCTCACTGCTCTCCAGTCCGTCATCCTCCGGCTTTATTCTTCTGCCTAACCAGTCTCTTCAGTCTTTCTTCCAGGCTGCCATACCTTTTTTGCTGCTAGTTCAGCAATCTGAAGGCCTTCGGACAGGCTTATTGCAGTCCTGAGCTCCCTCATCCCCCTCCCCCCCTCCCCCCCTCATCTGCTTGTCCTGTGTATTTATAGGCAGGCACTGTGGCCTCTAACAGAGACAGACCGTATCTCTTTAAGGATCGATGGACAGAGAGAAAAAGGAGTGACGGCGGAAAGAGGAGTCTTCTGAAGCATCTGCACAAGTACAAGGTGAGCCATCGGATGCTAGTTCAGAGAGGGGCACTCCCAACTGTCACCTTCCTGTCTGAGGTAGGAACGGCTGTGGCTTTCACCCTGGTGGGCCTCCCACTCCAGGTTGAGAGAGGTCCCCCAGCCCCTCTTGACAAGGTCAGTCTACTGACCTTGCCACAAGAGCTTGATTCAATATTGAATGTGTATTGTGTGCGTTGTACAATTAATTGATGTATATGAACTTGTTTTTTGCGTGTTGTTGATTAGTAATTTCCAGGTATGTGTTAGTTTAGAAATTATTTGTATGATATACTCATTAAAAAAGAAATTATTGAATAAGCCTTTTGATTCATCCCATGTTAATAATTATTCTGTATATATTATGATGGATGCAAAGGGACCATTGGCTGCCAAGTCCGCTATTGAAGGAGTTATCTTCAGTTTAAGTTTTCATTCGTCAACGTCTGGGCACTCAAGTAAGGGTCCCTGGGGGAGTGAAGGTTAGGTTGTTGCTGGAAGGTAGGAGATATGCGATTAGCTTTTTTGTTCTTATTGTGTTGCAATGCAATAAACAGTCTCTGCTACTTTCTAGAATATATTGTGTGAGCCTTGTTTCCCTGACACTTTCAATGGCATATCTGTTGCAGTCGTAAAATAGAATAATTTAGATGAACAAAGTACAGGATTCAGTCATTAAAATGTCAAAGGGAAAATAATGAATGTATATGAAATAGGAAAGTATACCTGAGAACTTGGAGAAATTCCTGATGGGCATGATGCGTTGGCGTTTTTTTCCATCACTGCCCTCTACAACCTCCTCATACACCAGGATGATGGCAGGGGGTTGGTAGCGTATGCCACACTTCTTTGCATGATATTTCATGACCTCTCAACAGTGAAATCAAAAATCAGTTGGACAAATTCTTAGAGAGCACCTGAGAAGGCAATGAAGACACTTTAATTGAGATTGGACAGCTCTAAAAATGGTACAGATGTTTTAATACATCAGGAATTAACACAGTATGGTGCGAGCGGCAAAAAAACACAGCCTCTCACTCCCAGCGTTAAGTGGCTTAATGAAATGTAAAATAAGAGTTGGTAATCTCTTGGAATGTACTGCCGACAGGACGGACTACAATCTTTGGCCGGTAGAACTGGAAATCTGTCCCCCAGCTAAACTTGGTCAAAAATCTCAGATTTCTGCCTCCACCTCCAAGCTATAGTGAAAACATGATTCTTTAAATTAAGATTCATCCGTTACATCGCACCTAAATGTTCCCACTTACAACTACGGTAGTCGTTGACTTAGTACTAAAGACAGAATTATAGCAAAAACATTTACATACCCATCAAATCAAATAGAAAGAGCGAAAAAACACAACTGCAAAGAAGGAACACCCATGTACATTGGACACTCCACAACTCCCACTTAAAAGCAAATTCCAATTCAAAACCCTAAGCATTATCCACAGTTAGGTCCCCAGAACAAATCCCTACGATATGAATCAGATATGCGCTTGGCAGAAAGCCTGCATCCAGCAATGTAGCACTAGTAGCAGTCCTGTCCTTCAACAAAGCACTCCAATAAAGGTCACGCCAAGTAATTTCAGGCAATGATCCTAAAAAGAAAATCAGTGCCTGGCGACTTTGCGCTTTGAAATAACCTCACACCCTTCTTGAAAGCCACATAATACCTAGCTGTTCACCAGACTGTAACCAAAATGGCACAGACGCAGGAGCTCCAAAGACCAGATGCAGCAGGTCAGTTTAACGTGCATTCCCAGTTATTGACACAGAACTCAAAGACACCCACCCCCACCCCACACAAGACAACGTTGCAAGAACAAACATTCCAGATGGCAGATGGACCACACGTCCTTCACAAAAGACATCAACGCCACCCTCTGAGTGCATCTCCAGGGCAGGACTCAGAAAAGCAAAACACAGACAGTCGCAACGGCTTGGTCTCTTTCAAGATTCCTCCACATCAGAGAAAGGTATTTGGAGTCAAGTGTTACGTTCATCAAATACAGACATGGGACACCAAGACCTCTCCACTAGCACTCAACGGGCGGGGGAAAAAATGCAACACTTCAAAACTAACACCACAGACCACCCTTCCCCTCCCTGCAACAATAACAAAATCAAGGACGGCCAAGACCCTAGATATCGGATCTTCCGAACTTATATATATACATACATACATACATACACACACACACACACCTCCTGCCCTTTTTTTAAATGTATAAAGTGCTCACAACGAAGCAGTGAACAAAGAACAATATAAAAGTACATATTTAAAAATCGAATATTTGTAGGCAGCATGAAATGTTTAAGCGGGGTTCCGTAAGAGAAGATGTGACTTCAAAAGAGTGGACAGAAGAGAGAAGGGGCTGACCGAATGGAAAGGGAGTGCAACATTCAAGTGTTTTGGGGCAAAAAAAGAAAACAACTGGGACTGGGCACAAAGGAAGAGAGGAAATGTCAAGCAAAGGTGTGTTGGAGATTGAAGTGTTCTGAAGGGGGATTTAACCATAATGAGAGAAGAGATGAATTGAGGGGCCAGACTGTGAATGTATTTAACAACTGTTCAAGGAAAATAGTAAGCAAGTAGAAAAAGAGAGGAAGATCAATGGGCAGCAGGTGGCAATTAAGAGAGGTAGATGGATGACAAAGTGAAGAGAACAACATTAATCCAGGAGAGAAACGGCAAGAGTGAGCTTGTTTGTGGCATGAAAGGTAAGAAAAGGAGGAGATTTTATTAACATTTTAAAGTTGGAAGCACAAGTATGGTGTGATGAATCTGTTGGTGTCATCACTCTTTCCCGGCAGTGACCTCTCCCCATGTGGCCAGAGTACGGCAGCTGCTGCCTGATCCCGACACTGGGGGCGGCTATATGAGGGAGGATCACATGGGGGCGGTGGGGTGTGGTGGGGGTTAAACCACCGGGGGAGTAGCAGATCACCATCGGAAAAGGCATGGTATTCCGCTTCCTCGCTGGACGATACCCCATCCATATCCAGTGCCTTAATGGCATATTACTCCACCTTGATTCATCCTCTTAGAAAAGGGTACTGAAGACCTAACAAGATCTGTGTGTGAACCATCAAGCTTCAATTTACCATCCAAAACACATGACAATATCTCCTCAGACTCTGCATACAAATTATTTAGAACCAACTTGCACTTAAAGACTTCTGAGAGCACTCACCCAGAGGTTTCATGTAAAACATCCAGAAAGGACTTCAATTCCCATAACTGCAAGAATACTTGGACAAGGAAGATGAGCCAAGTGATGAAGAGCAGAAAAGACCAAGAACACAAGCTGCACTTTAAAGGTTGGGAGTGGGTACCAATAACCCGGGAGATTCAAAAACAGCAGCAACGTCTGACTGGAGAAAGCAGCTGAAGAGAGAGCGGCTTCACTCGGTGTGGACAGGGAGACCGTGGAGCTACAAGGAGTTCCATGGAGCTGTGCCGCTCAAAGAGGAAGAGGAAAGCTGCCTGTGAGAGAAAACACACTGCAAGAACGCCAGAAGCCAACGCAGGGCTCCTGGGCATTTGCAGGTATGACGCAGCAGCGTATGATCAGCCCTTGACACCAAGCACACAAGCCCAGCAGGAACCACGGGACACAGAGAAGCTGAGGAACGAAGATGGCAAGACGGGGAGAAAAGCTGAATGCCTGACACCGGCTTACCGTGAGAGGAACGAAGCACCCCAGCAAGAACTGGTGAGTCCCCGGAAGGGAAGCAGGGACACTAACACGTATTGGCAGATATGCAACAGGATAATAATTGTAAAGAAAACAATTAAAGCATTTGAAAGAGAAAGAACCTCTGAACATTTTTTTGAAGGGGAAAATTAACAAAGAGTAAAAACTTTCAGGAATGTCAGTGTATGCAATACAAAGTTAAGAGAAGCCCTGGCAGGATAGTGTACCATGGAGACATAGAACTAGATAAAGCAGAGCCTAGAAGATATTACGTTCGAAAATGGGTGCAGAGCCCACAGGAAGAAAATACTGGCAGAAATAGCATACCAGGAAATTGAAATTTATAACTGTGTTCACAAACAAAAGTCCTGGTAGGGAAATACACAAGGCAAGGGCAAACTGAGCATTGCATACGAAATACATAGCCAAAAATGGATCCTGAGAAGGATATAGCAGGACTAGCCAAAGGCTGTGTGAAACCAAAGAGAAGAGGAGACAAAACCTGGCAGGGGAGTACAAAAGGTAACCTAACAGGATAAAGAGTCAGGTTGTTTTGTTTATCTGTAGTGTTGTGGAGGAACAGAAACTCAAAGAACTGTTATCTTTGAATATACAACAACAGAAGGAAGAGAAATCCAGGAGAAGGGACCCACCCTCTGGAACAAGGGACTCTCATCCTTCTAGAACTTGTGTTGGAGTTACGCAGGTTTCCTTTTTGAACATTATTAAACCACTCAAGGCCACAGACATTACCCTTTTCACCTTTGAGTTTATTTTATTAGAATGTGAGGGCCAGAATAGTACTTTAGACACGGGACGGTTTTGTTTTGGACATTCTGACATCGACAGACCCTTAGTTTTAGGTAGGGAAACACCTATAGTGCAGGGACAGATGTATTTCCTCACACCCTTTCATTTTAATAAAAGTCTTTGACCAGAAACATAAGTCGCTGTGTCCGTCTCTCATTCCAGGTCCCTCACAATGCGCAGTAGAACATGTAATGTTAATGAGCATTTAAACTGTGCAGATCATCACTGCAGTGGCCTTCTAGCGCCCAATCTTGTCCGAATAATGGCATATCATGTGCAGCCCAGGGAAAACCAGAGAGGTCCTGTGGAGGAAAGGAAAAAGGGAAACAGTGAAAATATTGGAGGAGCACAATTACAATGGAAACGGACAGACAAACCTAACAAATTAGTTACAAGCAAGTTAAAGGAGAAAAAAGAAGGACTGCGATAGTTGAGGTGCATGTGTAATCTTTGGTATATCAGTAGTACATCAAACATATAGCAATTGGGACAAGAAGGAATTAAAACCATCCAGGAGGCGGAGCAAAGCACCTTAAAAGCAATTTCTAGTATGCCGATTGAACGGAATTAAAATATGTGAAAACATGGGTGCGTGATGGATACAAAATGTGCTCAAGCAAGACCTTGAGGTGTGGAGGCTTCTTGACCAAATACAATTTTTTAAATCCCTTCCCATGAACAGGTGAGACAGTCTGGTAGAGCCAATCTGACCGACAAAAGAGCCAGAACCAAGATATACGATGGCAGTGTAAAAGGTGAATGCAGGAAACACAAAGGGGAAAAGAGGGAACTGTAGAAATAGATCATTTTGAACCCCCATAACTGCATAGCCACTTGATGAGAGATGATATTGAATGGTCAATGTCAAGTTGTGTGACGAACGCAGTGCAGTAGCTGGGAAAAGGTCATCAAATCTTAGTGAGGTGAACTGTTCTAGAACAGGAAAATTTACCCTGAACACCCTTGCTGGGGGAGAAAGGTGACTAGCTAATTTAGGCATATGTGGTTAGTTACATTTTGTATTGAAACATACAGCAAAGACATTACTATTCTGCTCAGACTACCAGAATGCAAAAGTGTGATAGCCGCTACGTGCTTTAAAAGAGCAATACATTGGCTAAACGTTGTCAGCTGTTACATGTGTATGGTTTGCTGCATGTATAGTTGTAAAGGAAAACAGACGTGCAAAAGGAGTACAATGAAGTTAAGCGAAGATGCCCATAGACAATACCCAAACTAAGAAATGGCATGAA